>NC_137160.1:35205072-35623826 GCF_951394435.1 Stenella coeruleoalba | reverse complement strand
TTTGTGCCAGTAACTTAGCCACTTCAAGTCTGTGTTTTCCATTTATAATATGCAGAGACTCAAATGATAATACTGTGAAACCTGTCTCAGGAATAGAGAGCTATTCAATAAGTCTAGTTCTCCCAGATCTATTTTAATTATTCCTTATTCTACCACATGGTCCTATAAACAACATGGAATGTTTCAGCCATTGTTCTCATACTGTGGAGATGATGGAATCTGTATGATTATAATGATCGATGTGTCACAGTTTTCCAGCAATTCATCTCTGTTGTTTACAACACTCAATTTATTTTCTGCCAGTGCTGATTGGATGATACTACATGCTTCACAGTCTATAGTTTTTAGAATACATAACTTTGAGTCTATGGATTCAAAA
Organism: Stenella coeruleoalba; assembly: GCF_951394435.1. Classification (NCBI taxonomy): domain Eukaryota; kingdom Metazoa; phylum Chordata; class Mammalia; order Artiodactyla; family Delphinidae; genus Stenella; species Stenella coeruleoalba. The sequence continues at coordinate 35,623,447 of NC_137160.1, read as the reverse complement.
AAGGATATACTAGTTTTGTACTTTCTAAGAGGACTCACACCCCTGCACCCTGATACCCAGTGTTGTCAGATTTCAAACACATATTTCTCTTCATGAGTAAGAAAAAGTAAATAAAAATTTCCAGGAATCCTCAGAAATTCCTGCAATCATAAGATATCCTATATTTTTATAATAATTTATTTATATATTTTAACTTTGTAGTGAACCACTATAATAATACACAGGAAATTATTTTTCTATGAAAGAGCTATATAAAGCTTTAGATGATTTTGTGTGGAAAACAAGGAAAAGATACAATAATCAGTGTGTAGTTTTGTATTATTATGAACAAGTATATTGTGACAAAATAATGTATTTCAATAATACATAAAAATGATGTCTACCTGATATTGTCATTTGATAATAGAAATCATTAAGAAGCAACTATTTACACAAAATAAAGTTTAAATAAAACTATTTAAAATATTGAAAGATATACCATAAATACTTAAAAGCTACTCTTAAAATAAAAATTTAAAAACATGGCAAGGGTTAATCTCCCTGTTCCATATTCTTGATCTTTGCATCGTGGCAAATATTGCCAATGAGGAAAATTTTCTTTCATTTTTCAGTGATATTGTGGTTGAATTATTAAGAGTGAATCCAAAAGCATCTTCATAGTGCTGTTTCATACAAACTTTCATTAGTTTACTATTGCTGCTGCAACAAATTACCACAAAATTACTGGCTTAAGACAACACAAATGTATTATCTTATATTTGTAGGTCAGACGTATCATTGGGCTAAAATCAAGGTGTCAGCAGAGCTGCATTCTTTCTGGAGATTCTGGAGAAACTGTCATTTTTTTGCCTTTTTCACCTTCTAGAGGCACCTGCATTCCTTGGCTAGTGGTTCCTTTCAGCATCTTCAAAGTCAGCAATGTGGCACTTTCAAATCTTTTTCTCTCTAACCTTCTGCCTCCCTCTTCCATTGTTTGACATCTGTGATTGGACCCACTTGTATAATTCAGGATAATCTCCCCTTCTCAAGATCTTTAACCTAATCACATTTGCAGAGTCCCATTTGCCATATAAGAATATTCACAGATACCAGGGATTAAGATGCAAGCATCTTTGGGGGCCATTATTCTACATACCACAAGCTCATTCCTTTTTCAGTGATGGAAGTGTTGTATCTGCTTTACAAAGAACTATAGTTTATAGCAAATATTCAAACTCCAGCATTCATCATTGGGCAACATTTGATAATGTAACATACATCTCTCCTAGCATCATTCATAATACATACAAACTCACCTGTTGAAATTGCCAATTTGAGGACTTATTTTGCTTCCAACTTTACTGTTTGGAATATCACCTGTACAAATGTATAATGAATATGATACATCTAAGTTTATTAACATATGTATTATTGGCAAGGACAACTCATTGTTTATAGCAGACAGGGCCGCAAACACGTAATATGGTATCAGTTACGATGCAGGAAGGTTAATTATACTGTGACCACTTTTCTCCTGTGTCCCTGTCCTGACTCCCAGAAGTGGCTCCATTTCTTGCTCTTGCTTGGACTTAACATTAGCAGTTTCCTTTAAATTAGTAGTCTCAATGCTGATTGTCACATTTTAAATTTCACAAAATTATATTTTTCCCGATTTCCCCAACTTCTTAACAGATGTTTTCTCAGAATACAGAAAGTCATATAAATTTTCTAAGAAATGTCAGCCTGGAACTCCTACAAAAAAACACAGATTACCAGAGCAACCAAATTCCTGGGTTGACTGGTTACATAGAAGTTTCTAGGCATTTATGGTCTACAGTAAATTGACAGTTCCTTTGTAAGAGATCTTACATCATTTGAGCTAAATATTTGGATATCCCTCCTCTGTTAAAGTTCCAGGGCCGTGGGGAAGTGTTTTGAATCAATTAGAAATGGGTTCAAGTCACCTGTCTGCCAATTAATGGAAATAGCTTTTTTTTTTAATATCTACTGAAATAGTTTAACCATTTGACACCGTGTATCATAGTAATTAAGAGCATAGGATGAAGCCAGATAGCCTTAGTTCAAATTCTTACTTTATCCCTAATTACTTGTGCAATCACAGGACAGTTACTTCACTCCTCTGTACATTAGTTTCCTCATCTGTAAAAAGAGGGTCATATTATTATTTTTTTCCTAGAGATTTTATTTTTCACACCTATTTTCTGAGTAATAGAATAGCTATATTTAGTTCCCTCCTCTGAGGGAATCATTGTCTTAAAATTGTTGTGCAAACTTCCTAAGCATTTTCTTTATATGCTTACTATGTGTTGAAGTCACAAAAGACATAATTGGCATCTTTTAAAAATATTATGTATTATCTTGTTTTAGTTTTCATTCCACAGCTTGCTTTTTCTACTCAAAATTATTATTTTTTATGTTTGTCAAACTTGACCAAGTAGATTCCATTTATTCTTTTTAGTTGCTGTATACTATTTCCTTGTTTGGTTATAATCCAACTCCTACATTATCTCTGGTGTACATATGCAAATATTTCTCTAGGATATAGACTAGAAATCAAGTTGCTGGTTGTTAAGTATATTTTCTTCACATTTACTGTGTATTAGTAAATTGCTTGTGGCTTTTCATTTACATGTCTTGCCACCAATGCTTGATATTTACTTTAATTTTTTCTTTCAACCTGATGGGTATGAAATGGCATCTCATTGCTGTCTTAATTTTCAGCACCTGATTACTTGCAGGGTTACACAGTTTTTCATAGTTTTTTTTTTTTTTTTTTTTTTTTTTTTTTTTGCTGATTCAAGTTTCCTCCTTAGGGATTATTTATAGACTTAAGGCAAGTTTTCTATTTTTTTTCTTAATTTTATGTAGGAATTCTTTTATTACATAGAGATACCCTGAAGTTTAACTTTGGCTTCGGTATTCATAAAAAATATGATACATGGTTTTATCAGACATTGAAAGACAAAGTAACCTGTTTGATTTCTGACACACTGGTCATCTACCTGCTCAGTGCAGGCGTGGCCACATACATTCCCATCATCTCTAATCAGCACAGTGATGTCAAGAATATGAACAAGGGGGCTTCCCTGGTGGCGCAGTGGTTGAGAGTCCGCCTGCCAATGCAGGGGTCACGGGTTTGTGCCCTGGTCCGGGAGGATTCCACATACCGTGGAGCAGCTGGGCCCGTGAGCCATGGTCGCTGAGCCCGCGCGTCCGGAGCTTGTGCTCCACAACGGGAGGGCCACAACAGTGAGAGGCCTGTGTACAGCAAAAAAAAAAAAAAAAGAATATGAACAAGGTGTGGACCCTGAATTGATATTAACATCTGAATATTCATTGATATTCATTTTTAAATTTAGATAGGCATTCTAGATGCAACTTGAGATGAAAACCTCCATGGGCTTCTTCAGGCAGTTGAAATATAAGCATATTTATTTATTACAATAATAAAATCTTGAGATAATTAATGCTGATTTTGAAAGCTGTTAATTTGTTGTACAAAAATTATTAAGAACTTTCAAATAGTTGAACAATATTAGCAGTTATTATGAATAGCAGAGAGTGCATTAGATAGATAACATTAACAAGAACATAATATCCACTTTGAGCCAGCAAATGTTTATAAAAATTTAAATGCTAATAAAAAGGCAGGATAATAGAAATTAGATTATATCACAATGCTAATCTTTAGAAGCATAAGAGCTATATTTAATTTTTAGTTAGTTAATTCAGCTCAGGACAAGTGTTTTCAAGAAAAAAAGTCCCATTTGAAAAATCTTCTGATCCCATGAGGATGAATTAAAAGCAGAATTTCAACTTTGCCACCTCTAAATGTCATGAGGAGGAAAAACTGCAAAATCATGTGCAATGATATCCATGATAAATCATTTTTCATCTCAACATAGTGAAGAATGTGAAGAGTATAAATCCTAGAAGAAAGAGTGGAAGGGAAATAAAATAGTTCAAACAAATTTTCTTCTCATTTATCCAACTTGAAAATCACACTCTTTAAAAGTACACCTTAAGAACACAATTTCTCATCTGTTTGAATCTGGACGCCCAAACTTTAGGCATGGTTGAAATACATTTTAGAGACTGCTAACCATTTTCAGTATCTAAAGTTGAAGGATTTTTGAGATATGCTCAAAACTTAAAAAAAGAGTCTTCTAGAAATGTTACTGACTTTTCCCACCTGAATTACCATTTGATGCATATAACTATATTAGTGATGTATGGCATATCTGCTACAAGTGAACTTCACTCTCAGTGTATCAGTGGGACTGTTGAAGCTATTAGTACTTAATAGTGCAGAGAAATGATTGTTCCTGTACCATGATGTCACACTTTTAAATTTAGCCATTCAAATTCTCAATAAGTAAATTGTCACACTCATTTATATTTGCAAAAATTCAGATTTAATTTTGTACCAGGAAATTGATTCTATAACATTTACATTCAAAGCTAGCCAAATATTTGTTATTCAGTGACAATAGGTATTTGGTAAATGTCTACCCAGTAGATATTACTCTATTATTTATTTGCTTTTCAAATATATATTTTTTCAGCCTGTTACTTTACTTTAGGATTTTGTTTATGGTATTTTTTGCATAAACTGCAGCACTTTGATGATTCAATTCCATTGTCCTCCTTGCTTGTTATAGCTACAGAGACTTTGACTGCCAGTTAATTCCATTATACATAATCCAGAATAAGTCCAGAGTCAGGTCTTACATTGGTAACTCAGGGTTCCTGCATCCTAGATATATTGTGGTGTAATGAAAGTCGGTCATCTTGTTCAGGTTTTCTTTTTCAGTATTCATCCAGGAGACCAGCATTCTCTTACCACTCCCAGGATTCTCAGATCCCTCAGTGTGGTACTTCTGTTATTGTGTAAGTCCATTTTGCGGACCCTTTTGCACACCATGACAGGAACACAGTTTCAGTCTGCAATGCTCTGGGTACAAATGTTGTCCATTGCAAAGGTGAATAAGAAAAGAGCACTGCCCTCCACACCATGTGTCCCTATGGAAGAATAGATATGTAAAAAATAGTTACAAATAAGCATGTTATTCACTAAAGTAAATGTATGTAATTAAATAATTATGATAATTTTTCTATGTATGTAAATACAGACTCTGATACCTAATTGAGAATAATAGCCATTTTTGTTACTCAGTATAATTCATAAATACCTACCTTGGAAAGATTATAAAAATCTCTCTGAGAATTTCAGATTTTGGAGATGCTGGAAGTCAGTGTTGAACTGCTCATTTCATCCTTTAAAACTGAATATATCCTAGCCCACTGTCCCTGTGAAATCACCAAGCCTGCAGCCAAAGTCTGCTAAAGCATCCTACTCCAGGGAACTTGCTCTTTGATGCCCACTCTCAAGTAGCAAACTCTGGGATTGTTTCGTACTACTCCATTGCACTTGGTGAGCAGGGTCTCCCTGACAGAGTTTTTACAGAACCCAGGGAGTAGGGGATGGAGCTTCAAAACCCATGTGTGAAAATAACAAGGGTGAACTTCTTGGCCCTGACTGATTTCTCACTAACTGCAGTGGTAGCAACAGCAGCTCAGTGCCCTTATGGGGAATGTTAGGGCTCCTAGAAAGCTTATTCTTCCCTGAAAGTTTGCTCCTACTTTGAGTTACCTTCCCCATATCCTTTAACGTGTCCTGTTGGTGTCTTCCCATCAGACAAGGCAGTGTCCCGTTTCAACAACAATAAAAATCTTAGCTAAATGTAAGTTATCTAATATGGTACCTAGAAGATAATAGATTCTCAATAAGTATTATGGAAATAAATATACAATGAAAACATGCATAATCAAATCATCATTATTAAATATGGAAAGAACCCCAGATATGATGCAATAAAATTGCAACTGAACAGGGTCATTTACTTGAGAACTCTCCTACACAAAGCAGCACATTTTAATTTTGAACAGTTTTTACTGTTAGAACATTCTCATTATTTAGCCAAAATCTGCCTTCTTACCATTCTGTCACCAAGTCTCATTTTGCCCTGTGTATATTTTCAGAGTAACTCTAACTTTTTTCCTATATGAGTCCTTCAAGTATTGAAATATAATCATCTTTATCTCTTCTTTACTTCTCTTTTTCTTTTGTCATTTTTCATTACAGGACTCATTTTTCAGCCTTTTAATACAAAGTGGCCTCCTTCAGAGTACACCGTAATTTCTTAATTCTTTTCATGTGTGTTAATTACAACCTAACAACATCCCTCTTCTGGTCTGACTGCCTGAGGACCGTGGGATTTCCATCTCCCTTGTTCTTTCCAGACACTGCATCCTGGAATCAGCCTCAGTTTGCATGGACCCCTTAGTCACCATAATTTGCCTATTAAGCAGTAATACTGAGGTTTTGCTTTCACTTAGCATTTTGAACACACCTCTATTTTCTGTTTCTCATACTGTACACCAGTCCCTAGTTTTCACAGTAACTTTCAAGATCTTTGAGGGGAAATGCAGCTCATTTTTCACCTATAAATTCCTTATACCCGGTTCAATGTGAGGTATCTCTCAGGTCATCAAAAATACTTAATGAGTGTATAAAAATAAATGAACAAATGAAAGACCTAATTTCTATTTTTATGTAAACAGTTTTTAATATGTGTACTACTATTCTCTACATGTGTCTCCCTTTTTGCTCCTAAGTATGGAATTCTATTATTTTATTACTTTTTAATGATCAAAATGCACAGAATTGAATTAATTTTGCTCTGCACTTCATGGAACAATTTTGCCATTGGCCAAAGTCAGACTTTTCATTTGTTCCTATGAAACTTCAGTGTGGTGTCTTGTATCCATTACTCCTGCCTATTATAACTTGTATTTTCTATGATTAGCTATCTCACACAGCTCTGTATCATTTGCAATTTGTTCAGCAGAGTAAGAGGATTAAGAGAGCAGAAACAACAACAAAGAATAGATGATAGATTAAGTGCTGAATTTTAGAGCTGGAGACGTTAAATGCTCCAGGAATTTGGCAGAGACATAGAGCTTGAGCATGTGAACCAGATAAGCAAACAGTAGAATCATGGAGAGGTGAGCTGGGTTAAAAAGGCTGGCTGGGATTAGAAAAGAGAGAAACCTGTGAGCAAAAGGAAACTAAGAGCCCTGTAGTTGCCAGACAAAGAGGGGTAGGCTGTCTAAAGAAAAGTGGTAGGATAGTCATTTGGAGAGTTTGAATCAGGATTCCTCTTCCTTCTTACCCTTTCTCTATTAAGGCAGATGAAGTAAGAGACATTGTTGAGAAGCATCTTGCATTTTCTAAGAGCCTTTCTGTAGGCATTACTTTAGAATTTGGGGATTTGTATTGGAAAGAATACAAAGAGAAAAAAAAGAGGGCAGGTAGCATGTAGAGCAGTAGTGAGTAGTAGTAATGACCTCTGGGTCTCTTGTCACCACTAACCCCCCTTCTTCCATTCCAGGCAGAACGAGCCTTTAAGAGACCTCCTTCCTACTTTTTATTTAATTCATACTCCACCCTCCCATAGGCCTGAGGACTCTCCTACTGGCTGCCAATAGAGAAGTCACTCAGATGGTTACTGTCTAGCAATCTGTGGAATCTTGGAAATCCCATATTTAGCTGGGAGTGTGAAGACCTCATTACTTAATATTTTGGATCTTTTCTTATCAACCACTGTGATGCTGATGTGCCTCTTAGATGCTGGACCTCCATCAGCTCTCCTTCTAACACTATGAATTGTCTAAGTAACATGGTTTTTGTTTTTCACTTCACACTGACTGATAAAATATATACAGCCAGATTTGTTCCTGTTTATTGCTAATATTGATATCATCATATAATTCACTATTTAGATTTATTGCCTTCATTTATTGAACCTCATTTTATTTTATTCCATTATTATGTCACAGTACAATCCTCCAATCTGCCTCCACATCCTGGACATCCTATCTGAAAACCGTTGGTCTAAGAAAGTTTGTCTAAAATATAGACATCAATCTAATCAGAGAATTTGGCTTGTGGCTAAGATAAATAAGAATTGACTAATCAAGCTGCAGATGCTAAACTTTTACTAACATCAAGTTTTAGTTTTAAAGCTCTGTTTTCTTTATTGCATTGTATCACAATTTGTGAATAATTTGCAAATGATATGTTAATAAAGTTACTGAAGAGCTTCTGCCTGGCTTTATGAATAAATATGGAAATATTCTCAAGTACTAAAACAATAAAGATAAGAAAGGAATTGACATATATGTTTCTTTGCAGCTTATCATACTTCCTTGACTACAATCAAAAGCAGGATTCAGGAGTTTAGTTCATGAAATATGTGATGGTGACATAAACAGAACCCACATGGTTTCAGAAGTGGATGCGTCACATCCAGATTCCTGAATCTCCCACGGTGCTGTTGAAGACATTTGATAATGAAAAAACATTGTGAAAGCTGGTTTTCTTCCATCAAAAAATACCATGCAGATTTTAGATACACACAGTCTATTTACTCCAATATACAATGAGGACAGAAGTGGACTTTTAGAGGATGTCTTGTTGAACATGAAATAAAACACAAATGATAAAAACATTCCTAATGTCTATATATTTTCTTGACATCTGAAGTAACTATTCAACATTAGGGACTATTCAAAATACCACTCAATAGTTTGATTGTTTCCAGGTAGTACAAATTCTACCTTCCCAGTACCTAATCATAGTAAAAAGAAAATAAAGCTACATTTCCTTGCAGCTGGGGTAAAGATATGTTTAGGTGCTACCAGTCAGATGCTCCTTGACAAAACTGATTTGTAACTGAATTATGTGGGAAAAGTGGAAGTGTGCAGAGAACCCATTTTACAAAGGCAAATCAAAGCAAAGCTGATGGGAAGCAGCATTAATCCAGGCTTCCTGATTCAGTAACTACTGCCAATAGCAAAAGTAATGTGACCCTAACATGATTCTGAAAGTTCAACTTAGACTCTCCTTCTACCTAAACTAGAAAAAGTAAATTCTCTTGTCTGTAGCAAGAACCCTGCCCATTATAAGCATCTACCATTGATCTATCACACATTAATTTATCTGAAACAATCTTAAATGTGTGCCTGTTTTACCTGCTTTGGGATTTAATTTATTATGTTTCCTATAGACATGTAAATACATGCCTGTTTTATCTCTATAATATCATCAAAACTTAATGAGACATACAGAATAAGTTATACATTTAGACCCATCAATATGGACTAAATTAAAGAATTTAAAGAAAAATATTTGGAAAATACTTTCAGTATATATATAATTTTGCTTCCATTACCCTACAATTACAACCTAATCATTACATTTTAAATTTTAAAATATGACCACTTATTACATGCATAAGTGAACACAGTTATATGAGATAATTAGACTATATTAAAGCAATCTATAAATTAATCAATAATCATTTAAGGACCACCATTGTGTGACAATCTTGGCTAGGTACAAGTAGCCCAATACATTGTCCACTTTGCATTCCAACTGGAAGATTCAATATATGTTTATTCGACATAAAACTATATGTTCTAAAATGGCTTTTTCCCAAATTACTCACCTGCAGACACTTCAAACTGCAGTTCCAGCTTAATCCATTTTTTGAGCCAATCTTGGCTCCCCAAATTGAGAACATTAGAGCATCATCATGAAGACACAGTGGGAAGCATGATTGTCCTCAACTGCCAATGACCCAGTACTAGATGTATGCAGGGTGTACCTCAGACATCTGTTTGTTTACCAAACCATGACCTTCCTGTAAGCTCTATTGTATTCACTTGGATTCCTATTTGGCATTTCATTACCCTGGGTGTGGGACCCCATCACCTCCATTTCCAACCATGGATGTGACCTTCTGCCAAAAGACCATCTGTAACCACAGTACTATCATACACCTGATTGTCCTCATTGCCTCTGCCTGAAGCCTCCTGCTATGTGCCCCAGCAGGCAGGGTTGGATACCCTCAGATATGGACATTGGCCTAAATCAAGCCTGAGATAATGACAAATCCTAGAGCACGGCAGTGTATGCTGCTAGTTGTACTCTTCTGGGGGCCAACCCAATAAAACAGCTAATGTTAATTAAGTACTTCCTATGTGCCAAACACTGTTTTAAATACTTTGTGTACACTACTTCACTTAATCTTTATAACAATCACTGAATTATATACTATAATCCATATATTTTATATATAACTAAATCTGACCAAGCATGCTTAGGTAATTTACTCAAAATGTGATAAAGGCCTAAATGCAAGATCTTAATGACTAAGCCATGGTAATACCACTCTGTGACCTGTGAGCTCATGGCTTCAGCCACATTCATTTTTTTTTTTCTTTTTTGTGGTACGCGGGCCTCTCACTGTTGTGGCCTCTTCCGTTGCGGAGCACAGGCTCCGGACGCGCAGGCTCAGCGGCCATGGCTCTCGGGCCCAGCCGCTCCGCGGCACGTGGGATCCCCCTGGACCAGGGCACAAACCCGTGTCCCTTGCATCGGCAGGCAGACTCTCAACCACTGCACCACCAGGGAAGCCCCCAAGAATCTATTTTTAAAAAGAAAGTTCTAATCTTCTGATCTAGGTACCCTTTGCTACACATTTTCCTAACACATTTGCCTCTGAGCAGTTTGCAAACAAAGGCGAAGACAGACAAAGAACATATACTAAATTGATCATTATTGTGTCTGAATATTCACTATTTCAGAGAAAAGAAACTGTTCCATCTGATCTGGGGTATGATTATACTGTAGTCCAAATTGAAGTGCTGTGGAACTGGATTGGGCAAGCTTCTCAGTTGCCAGTCATATCACTTACTCCGAGCGGAGTGAGATGAGAGCACTCATGGGAGACCGTGGAAGTGGTTCCCGTACACCTAGACAGATGGATGTTTCCCTTGCATGCCTGGAGTGCAGACAGAGCCTCTCCAAGGCTGCCAGTGCTATCCCATGCAGAGCTCTAGGGCACCTCCAAGAGCTCAGATGCTGGGTCATATGTTCTTCTCCAATCAAACCAGCAAAAGTGTGTCTGAAATCACTGGGCTTGATTGGTGAGGTTTTGTCCATGACACAGCAATACAGTTAGAGAGATTGGATGTAAACATGTGAAAATTTAAATAATGAAAGATTCAAGTTGTTGTTTCAGGCAACAATAAAAAAAAAGACAAAGTAAATATTTCCTGTATCGAAAGAGGAAGAATTCTTGTGATGAATGACATTTCTGAAATTGATCCTCATCATTTACCAAAAACAATTTAAATCATATCTATCAGTTTTAGCAAGGGAGGTAAGGACATAGTTTGGTTTGCTCTCACAGAAGTGGATGAAAGATTCATTCTTGCTTCTCCTGTCCCACCTGTTTCAGTCAAGGTTCTTCAGAGAAACAGAACCAATAGGAGATGATAGATGATAGGTAGGTAGATAGATAGATAGCTTTAAAGGAATTAACTCAAGCCCTCGTGGGGACTGGCAAGGTTGAAGTCTGGAGGGCTGGCCAGAAACTCAGGAGGATTTCTATTTTACAATCTTAAAGCAGATTTCCTTTTCTCTGGGAAACCTCAGTTTTGTTTTTATTTTTATTTTATTCTTAAGGCATTCAACTGATCGGATGAAGCCCACACACATTATCAAGGGTAATTTCCTTTATATAAAGTCAACTGATTGTAAACGCTAATCACATCTACAAAATACTGTCAACAGCAATATCTAGACTACTGTTTCATGAAACAATGCGGAATTGCAGTCTAGCTAAGTAGAAATGTATAAGAAACCATCAAAGCACACTTAGGGGACTCCTGTATACACACACACACACACACACACACACACACACACACACACTCTTGTAAGGTCTCCTATGATGCAGTGCAATTCCCTTAAAACATATTTCTTCTCTAATTGACCCTGGTTTTCATTTCTTCATACCATTCTTAATATTATTATTATTTGCTTTTGTTAAATATTTACAAATCAGCTCCACCTTTTTCATCATACTATTTTCTTTCATAACTAGTGGCAGGTCCCCAATCCCTTTCTTTATAATATTCTCAGGTTCCCCACAGTCTGAGCACACCCAGTCTCCCAGTCTCACTGGCTGGCATCCTTCAAACCAAGCTTTGGATGTTGTCCATTGGTCCACTCCTTGGAGCCCTCTGACTGAGCTCTTCCTTGCTTTGCTTTTTGGGGTTTCTTTACTCAGGGAACCTTCATTTTGTTTTTAACTATTGACATTTTCACCATGGATTCTTTGTTGATTTGCTAAGTACAGACTTATTACTCTCTGAAGCCCTGGTGAATGGCTTTCTAACTTTTAAGGTGCCTTGGCATCTGCTGACTGGTATATAATTATTCATGTGTCTACACATTTCCTCATTTTTTTGAGCACAAAACAGCATGAAGCTTGAGCAGCTTTCCATCTTTCAGTGTATCTCACTCAGATGCCAATGTGTGGTAGGTCTTTAGGATGTACTTTTACTATAAATTTTAAAAAAGGAAGGAAGTTAAAAAAAGAAGAAAGGAAAGAAAAGAAGAAGGAAGGAAGGAAGGAAAATAAGAATTAAATTAGCTGGAGAGAGAGAAAATATGAAATCATGAAATATCAGAATTTTAATAATGAAAATATCTTTAATGATCTTCTGGGTTTGTTCCATCTTTTAATAAGGAAGGAAAATGAGACCCAGAAGTTTTTGTTTTTTTGTGTTTTTTTTGCAGTACACGGGCTGTTCACTGTTGTGGCCTCTCCCGTTGTGGAGCACAGGCTCCGGATGCACAGGCTCAGTGGCCATGGCTCACGGGTCCAGCCGCTCCGTGGCATGTGGGATCTTCCCGGACCAGGGCATGAACCCGCGGTCCCTGCATCAGCAGGCGGACTCTCAACCACTGTGCCACCAGGGAAGCCCTTGAGACCCAGAAGTTTTAAATGACTTGTCTAGACAAAAGACAAATGACCTGGGTAAAGTTAGCAGAAGTGGAATATACTTGTGTTTTCCATGACACCATGCTGCCAACACATGTATGATTCATGTCAGTGGACCACTCAATTACCTCCTCTAATGACCCTCCACATCTGCAGACATTTCATCATTACCTTACCCATCACAGGGTGTGGTATGATAGCCACAGATTGGTTCTCAAGTTCTACAGCACCCCTCCTTCCTGATGGTGGAAGAGCCGCACTCCCTGCCTGCTCTGGATTTGGGCTGAGCCAGGGACCTGATTTGGCCTGGTAAATGGAAGAGAGAAAGGTTGCCAGGAACCACTTTGGTGGCTTCTCTTTCCTCCACAAGAGCACTTCTCAGTGTTTCTGACAATAGAGGCTCTATAAATCTGTTTTTAAGTCAGTATCACATAGAGCAGAGCCTCAAGCTGGCCTATGAAGGGACACATACAGAGATCAAGAAATAAACCTTTTGTGTTTCAAATATTGAGAGTTTGAATTTACTTATTTCTGTGTAACTTAGCCCATCCTCTCAGAAACTGTGGGCATGCTAATGGTGAGTATATTAATTTGTTATGACTGCCATAACAAAATATCACAGACTGGGTGGCTTAAACAACAGAAATGAACTTTCTCCCAGTTCTGAAGGCTGGAAATCCAAGTTCAAGGTGTTGGTGGGATTGGTTTCTTCTAAGGTCTTTCTCCTTGGCTTGCAGATGACTACCTTTTTGCTGCCTCTTCACATAATCTTTCCTTTGTGTGCATGTACCCTTAGCGTTTCTTTGTATATTCAATTTCCTCTTCCTAAAAGAACACCAATCAGACTGGATTAGGGTCCATTCCACTCATTTTAGCTTAATCACATCTTTAAAGACCCTATGTCAAAATATAGGCACATTCTGAGGTACTAGGGTTTAGGGCTTCAACACATAAATTTGGGGCAAACACATTTTAGGCAATAAAGGTGAGAATATCATAATCTGTTTAAGATGTTGAAAAACACATTGTCTAGTGAAGGGAATGCAAGCAATAAATTGATTTGATTGCCTTCCTCGGCCTCCACTCAAAAATACAGCTACAAGTGGGCAAATTTTATTTTGATTTATAGGATTAGTTTTAGTGTTACTTCCTGCCCAGCTCTGTTTTAGAAGAAGCTGGAGATAAAGAGTGAGGAATGGATAGTCACTGCTCACTCAATGTTTGTGAATTCTCCAGCATTTCCTAGCTTCCTTATTAGATGCAGCCATGTTTTAATAGTCAAAGAACTGTAAATAAAAATGATAAATCTCCCTTCCTGCTCAAAGTGTTTTAGAACTGGGAGGCCACCCTGCAGTTTCTCTTCCCCGTTGGTGTGACTGTGGAGCCTGTGTTTTGGGATGTCAGAAAAAAAGTGGGAACAGCCCAGGTTGCTAAGTTACCACCTGGAAGATATGGAAGATAGCTGACTTGTGGAGCTGCTGGTCTTATGTCAGATTTGTGTGAGCAAGAAATAAATTCTTATGTATTAAGCCACTGAGACCTGGAGTTGTTTGTTACTACAGCAAATGCCTATCTTATCCTTACCCTTAAAAGGAGCATAGGGTACATACAGAATAGTTGGGGTGTATATGCCCATAACAGCTATGGGCAACAGAAATAAACAAAGACAATGATGCATTAGCAGGGTGAGCTTTCTTTATTTTTGTTTTTATTCTTTTTCATATAAGATGGAAAGAAACCAATAAAAATCGTCATCTGCTTCACTATTTTACCTCAGGTTGGCCTCAGATACCAACCTAACTGAACCAACTTTTCCCCCTGGACAATTTGTACTTCAGAAAAACATTTGTAGCTAAGTTTTCAAAAGGGAGAAAGCAATTTAATGTTGAAAAGGTAAAGCCAACCATACATGAAAAAATGCATATCCATTGCATATTAGTAACACAATATAATAATCTACCTCCTCACTTCTAGAAGACATCTCTGAGTCCTTTCCCAATGTTAAGGCAACTCTGAGCTCCAGGCCAATTCTGACTTTTTTCTCCTTGTTTCTACGAAGTGTTTGGGAGAGTTACAAGTAGACTCCAGGAAATCCATTTGAAATGGTACACTGACAAAATTCTCCTAGCCTAGAGAATGATGAACCAAAATGTGTGTAACTATGTCACCTGAAATAATAAAATGAACAGTGATGATTTATTCTACATAAGAAAGGACTTAGAAAGAGCATGGTTTTAATATTTTACATGGTGTCTTGTATATGATTGTAATGCAGAAATTACAAAATAATTTGTTCGTATGATTTGTTTTGAAGCAGTAGCAACCCCTATATTTTCAGGAATTAAAGTAAAGGAGAAATGACTTTCAGAGCTAATGTAGAAGAAATTTCTCTATTGGAAACTATGTGTTCAGTTTAATGAGAGTTGCCCTTTACAATCTATAGGATCTATTCATTATTCATCCAGAAAACAAATTATTAGTATTGGGTTCAGTGATATGTTTATAAATATCAAATAGGTTATACACCCTGACCTCAAATAGCTCATATTCTAATAGGGGAAACAGATGGATGACAGAAAATTCTATAATGGAGGGAGAGACAATGGATATCCACACATAAACAGAGAATCATACATTCTCCTGGTGGTTACTGGAGGGTTTTTGAGAAGGTAACAATTGGGCTGAGACTTGTAAAAAGACAAGGGCAAGAACAGACCATTACAGGTAAAGGAAACAGCTTATGTAATGGCTCAGAATATTAAAAAAAGTGTGTTCTATATGTTATGATCAGAGAAATGTAAAAAACGGTGTACAGCTAGAGCCTTTCATGGTGTGAGATGAAGATGGGATAGTAGAGAAGCCAGGATGTGGAAGCCTAGGTTTTCTTTAGATTTTATTTTATAAGCAATGGAAAACCATGCCAATATCTGAAACCCATGATATGATTAGCCACTTTTGTACAATCTCATCCTTTTCCAAAGTTCCATTATTCCAAGAAATAATGGACTTTTACTTTCTTTTCACTTCCACAGTCCTTTTTCTATACATCTTAATAGTATTTAGCTTTTTTCTACTAAAATAGCCTTTATTTTTATCTTTGAATATTCTTCTTTTTCT
Organism: Stenella coeruleoalba; assembly: GCF_951394435.1. Taxonomy (NCBI): domain Eukaryota; kingdom Metazoa; phylum Chordata; class Mammalia; order Artiodactyla; family Delphinidae; genus Stenella; species Stenella coeruleoalba. Next base: position 35,607,410 of record NC_137160.1, on the reverse strand, counting down.
TCCATTTTGATTATTCCAACAGCACTTAAGTGTCTTTAGTACAAGACTTGTGACCTCTTTGTCTTGATATATCTTACGGTGACAGGTATATAGGCTTGCCTATAATAGATGCTCAACAAAGGGCTATGACTGAGATGCTATGATTTAGTCCTTGTAGAAATCTCCTTATGCCATGGAGAGAATGCCAGATAAAAGTTATAGCAAAGTCTAAGGGGCAGCAAATATTTAATGAGCATGTAATTAAAGTTAGAATACCTGAGATCAAGAGCAAGACATGCCCTGTACCACATGAATTATTAACACATCTGAGACTCAATTCCCTTATGTGTAAAACTGTACTATAACTATGTTATTTATCTCACAAGGCTTTCGTGAGGATCAGGGAAGATGATGTGAATGAAAGTATTGCAAGAATTGCAAAATAATATAAAATTACTAGCAGTGTTGAAGATGATAATAATGTCAATAATGAAGATAATGATAATTAATTTGCAGGTAGCCAGACATACAGAAATACTCTGTACTCGTATAATTCAGGTATAAGCTTTAGAAATGAGAATAACTTTCTCTATCACATTAAGCCAAGAGATATTTATTATCTAAATAATAATTAGATAATAAATACCTGATTTATTTGTCTGAATTTGGTCAGTGGTCCTCCCTCCTGAGATAGTTTCTTTTTGGAAAGTCGTATCATATATTGTAGAAAACAGAATAGGGATTCAGAATTGCTAGGTGCTGGTTCTGGCTCTAACAATAGCTATCTTTTTGACTTTCATATCCATGGAATGGATAGTTATTCACTTTTGACCTCCTCCACTGGATTAAATTTTTGGTCAAATTAAAGAATGTCAAAATGCACCCCATTGTTTATGCAAAGAAATATGCTATTCTTATGAATGTAATACTGCATGGTGCAATATCAAACATATTCACTGATTTCTGTGGACCTACTTAGGTGAAGAATGGTGAAGCTTGGGAACTCACAGTTATGACCATCAACTACATCATTGACATCTACCTACTCTAAGCTGCACTTGTACATGCAGAAACTTTACGCATAGAAATGGTTTTCCCAATCACCAAGATTGTTGGAGCAAGGTTATTGCAACTGTATGGGCACATAAAACAAACAAACAAACAAACAAAAATAACAGGAAATGAAATGTCAACAGCAAGTGTAATATCTTTCTAATATATGTCCTTCACTTATTGATAGAGTTACCAGGCAGTTCTTGAAAGAAGAATTATTTGTTTATAAACCAGGTACATTATTGCAGCTCTTTAGAGGAAGAAAAAAAAAACATTTTCATCATATTTTCTTTCCCCATATCATCCAATAATATATTTTCTACATTTTCTTGAATACACATTAATTTATTCATTCTTTCACAACTAATTTCTGGGCAACTACTATGTGCTAGTTACATTTGAGAGAGTCAAGGCTGATGGAATTTTCCTTGCTGTCAAGCACCTTTCAATTTAGTAGGGAAAACCAGTCATGTAAACAAATCAGAGCAATAAAACATTACAGTTGTTATGATAGAAGTATTTGCAGCATACACAGGGAAACACAAAAGGGAATGTTTAATTCTGCCTTGGGAGAAAGAAAAGGTTTTATGAAGAAGGTGGAGTTGATTTTGTTCTTAAAATATGAGTGACTTTACAGGCAGACAACAAGGAGAATACTTTCCTTAGACAAAGAGAATGGGGGACTAAAAATATCTCTGTGTAGAATGGGCCAGAGGTTGGATGATCAGCTTGCTGAGTAAATTATGAAGCCAGAGTGCTCAAGGGAAATCATAGATGAATTTTGGAGTCAGGTGGAGGAATTTAGAATTTATAATCTGAACAATGACAAAGCCATTGCAGATTTTAAGCCAGGGAACAACCTCCCATTTTAGAAAGAGAGTGTGGTGGTTGATGAGATAAGAAATGAGATTAGGCACTAGGACATCAATTAAGAGACCCTTGCCAGGTCTATATAAGTAAGAATGGTCAGCCTCTAGGTCCAAGGCAGTGTGAATTGGGTGAGTGACAACATCCCGCTGTATTATTCCCTTTTATTCCTACATCTCTAGTTTCTGCCCTCGTCCTAACCTATCAGAATTTAAAGATGTTTAAGGGTCTTTCATCTTAAAAACAAAACAAACTTTTGGCTATCCACACCATTTTATCTTCCCCTTCATTGCTAAACTTCTTCAAGTGTTATATTTTTTAAAAAATCTTCAGCTCCAATTAACCTCTCCAGTTGAATTGAAGGCCTCAGTAGTCCTCTGGCTTCTGGGAAGTAATGCAATAGTAGTTAAGAGTTCGGACTCTGTATCAAGCCTCAGGTGTAGTTCCTGGTTCTACCACATTGAACCTTACAACTGGGAATAACAAGAGAAATTTTAATCTCTCTGTGCCTCAGTTTTCCCATCTGTAAATTGGGGATAATAATGGTAACTTTTTAGTGGATTTTTGTGATTCTTAAAAGTGCAGATACATTAAAAGTATTTAGAGTAGGGCTTCCCTGGTGGTGCAGTGGTTGAGTGTCTGCCTGCCGATGCAGGGGACAGGGGTTCGTGCCCCAGTTCGGGAGGATCCCACATGCCACAGAGCAGCTGGGCTGCTGAGCCTGCGCATCTGGAGACTGTGCTCCACAATGCGAGAGGCCACAACAGTGAGAGGCCCACATACCGCCAAAAAAAACGTATTTAGAGTAGCACTTGGCACTTGGTAAGTCCTCAATAAATGTTTGCTAATTTGGAGACTGGTCCCCAAGAAAAGCAATCAACAGTATAAATTGTGTATATCCAGAAAAATAAAGAATAAGATGAGCTACTGTTGTCTTTAAAGGTTTCATAGAAGAAGTGAGACTAAAATAGTCCATTAAATCATAAGGAAGCTATTTGGAAAGATAGCAAAACCAAGGCCAATGTACCAAATCAGTCTACCATTGATTGAATAAACATGTATAGAATATTACCCACATTAATAGCATTGTGCTAGGCCCTGTGGGAAACGGAAAGATGATTCAGACAGAGTCTGCTATCCACAAAATATAGCTCATCCAGGAAGATAAATAATATTAAAAATAATTTTTAAATAAGTTAAAAAGGCATACATGAATGTAGAGCCATGGTCAAATATCTAGATACGGGACAGAGCATGTAGGAATATTTGTCATAATTATCTACCTCTGACTCTGGTGCTGAGCATTGAGGACAGATGTCAGTCCCCCAGATTACAGGCACATTCCCCAGCTGTGTAATTGGCAAACAGTATCTTAGTTAATTCAGTCATTAGATGTGCTTCTGTGTACTTTAGTTGTAAACATCTTGGCCACAAGCAATTTTTGCCACAAACATTGTCACCACATAACTAATAGGCTGTAAGGCAATTTAGCTGTGAAAGAAAATAGCTTGTTGACAGTTTGATTTGACATCTACAATACAAAAATCTTGCCAGCTGACAATGATTTGCCCCAAGAGTTTGTTTCTTATTTTGAAACACTCTACATTGAAGGAAAAAGAGTCCAAGGGCCTCAAAGGCAGAGAGTTGAACCCATATTTCCCATAGAACTTTGGAACAACAATCAACAGACATGAGACAGTATGCTAAGAGCAACAACATTGTAGAAGGCTGTCACTATGCAACAGAAAGCTCAGTTACAAATATGCATCTAGTATTTGGAAATTGATACTTCTCTTAATGAAGAAAAAAATTAGTGAAAAAGAAAAAGAGGGGGACCTTCAAGATGGCAGAGGAGTAGGACATGGAGATCACCTTCCTCCCCACAAATACATCAGAAATATATCTACATGAGGAACAACTTCTACAGAACACCTACTAAACACTGGCAGAAGACCTCAGACTTCACAAAAGGCAAGAAAATCCCCATGTACCTGGGTAGGGCAAAAGAAAAAAGAAAAAACAGAGACAAAAGAATAGGGACAGGACCCACACCACTGGGAGGGAACTGTGAAGGAGGAAAAGTTTTCACATATTAGGAAGACCCTCACTGGCAGAGACGGGGTGGTGAGGGGGGAAGATATGGAAACACAGAGGAGAGCACAGCAACAGGGGTGCAGAGGGCCAAGTGGAGAGACTCCTGCACAGAGGATTGGTGATGACCAGCACTCACCAGCCTGAGAGGCTTGTCTGCTCATCTGCCAGGGTGGGTGGGGGCTGGGAGCTGAGGCTCCAGCTTCGGAGGTCAGATCCCAGGGAGAGGACTGTGGTTGGCTGTGTGAACACAGCCTGAAGGGGGCTAGTGCACCACAGCTAGCTGGGAGGGAGTCTGGGAAAATGTCTGGGCCTGCTGAAGAGGCAACAGACCATTGTTTCAGGGGGCACGAGGAGAGGTGATTCCTTCCCTGTCTGCCCAAAGAAGGCAGAGCACCTCCTGAACGAGCTTCAGAGATGGGTGTGAGCCATGGCTATCAGCTCAGACCCCAGAAATGGGAATGGAACGCTAATGCTGCTGCTGTAGCCACCAAGAATCTTGTGTGCAAGCACAGGCCACTATCCACAACCCCCTGGGAGCCTGAGCAGCACACCACTGCCAGGGTCCCATGATCCAGGGACAAGTTCCCTGGAAGAACACACAGTGTACCTCAGGCTGTTCCAATGTCACACCAGCCTCTGCTGCTACAGGCTAGCCTGCATTCTAATTATAGCTACCATACCCTTCCCACCATGGGGACATGAGAGAGCCAGAGCCCCCTAATCAGCCGCTCCTTTAACCCCATCCTGTCTGGGCTGGAACAGATGCCTGAGGGCAACCTACATGCAGAGGTGGGGCCAAAACCAAAGGTGAACTGCAAGAGCTGTACAAACAAGGAAGAGAAAGGGAAATTTCTCAGTGCAGCCTCAGGAGCAGTGGATTAAATCTCCACAATCATCTTAATGTACCATGCATCAGTGGAATACCTGAATAGACAACAAATCATCCCAAAATTGAGGCGGTGAATTTTGGGGGCAACTGCAGACTTAGAGTTGGCTGTCCACGACTGCTTTGTTTCTGATTTTTATGTTTATCTTAGAATAGTTTTTAGCACTTGTTATCACTGGTGGCTTTGTTTATTGGTTTGATTGCTCTCTTCCTTTCTTTTAATATTATTATTTTTTTATTTTAATAATTTATTTTTTCATTTATTCTCCTTTTCCTCCTGAGTCTTGTGGCTGACAGGGTCTTGGTGCTCCAGCCTGGTGTCAGGCCTGACACTCTGAGGTGGGAGAACTGAGTTCAGGAAACTGGACAACCAGAGAGCTCCCAGCCCCATGTAATATCAATTGGCAAGAGCTCTCCCAGAGATCTCCATCTCAACTCTAAGACCCACCTCCACTCAACAACCAGCAAGCTACAGTGTTGGAGACCCCATGCCAAACAACTAGCAAGACAGGAACACAACTACTGCCATTAGCAGAGAGTCTGCCTAAAATCATACTAAATTCACAGACACCTCAAAACACACTACCGGATGTGGTCCTTCCCACCAGAAATACAAGATCCAGCCTCACCCACAAGAAAATAGGCACCAGTCCTCTCCACCAGGAAGCCTACACAAGCCATTCAATCAACCTCACCCACTGGGGGCAGACACCAAAAAAAAACAGGGACTATGAACTTGCAGCCAGTGGAAAGGAGACCCCAAACACAGTAAGTTAAGCAAAATGAGAAGACAGAGAAATACACAGCAGATGAAGGAGCAAGGTAAAAACCCAGCAGACCAAACAACTGAAGTGGAAATAGGCAGTATACCTATAAAAGAATTCAGAATAAGTATATTAAAAAACGATCCAAATTCTTGGAAATTGAATGGAGAAAATACAAGAAAAGTTTAATAAGGACCACAGAGCAGAATAAAGAAAAAAGAATGAGAAGAATTGAGGACAGTATCAGAGACTTCTGGGACAACATTAAATATACCAACATTTGATTTTTAGGTGTCCAAAAAGAAGAAGGGAAAAAGAAAGCGTCTGAGGAAATATTTGAAGAGATTATAGTTGAAAACTTCCCTAATATGGGAAAGGAAATAGTCAATCAAGTCCAGGAAGTGCAGAGAGTCCATACAAGAAAAATCCAAGGAGAAATATGTCAAGACACATATTAATGAAACTATCAAAAATTAAATACAAAGAAAAAATATGAAAAGAAACAAGGGAAAAACAACAAATAACATACAAGAGAATCCCCATAAGGTTAACAGCTGAACTTTCAGCAGAAAATCTGCAAGCCAGAAGGGAGTGGCAGGACATACTTAACATGATGAAAGGGAAAAGCCTACAACCAAGATTACTCTACACAGCAAGGATCTCATTCAGATTCAAGGGAGAAATTAAAACCTTTACAGACAAGCAAAAGTTAAGAGAATTCAGCACCACCAAACGAGCTTTACAACAAACACTAAAGGAACTTCTCTAGACAGGAAACAAACAGAAGGAAAAGACCCACAGAAACAAGCCCAAAGCAATTAAGAAAATGGTAATAGGGACATACATATTGATAATTACCTTAAATGTGAATGGATTAACTGCTCCAACCAAAAGGCATAGACTGGCTGAATGAATATAAAAACAAGACTCATATATAGGCTGTCTACAAGAAACCCACTTCAGACCTAGGGACACATACTGACTGACAGTGAGGGGATAGAAAAAGGTATTCCATGCAAATGGAAATCCAAAGAAAACTGGAGTAGCAATTCTCATATCAGAGAAAATTTACTTTAAAATAAAGACTATTATAAGAGACAAAGAAGGACACTACGTAATGATCAAGGGATCAATTCAAGAAGAATATATAACAATTGTAAATATTTATGCACACAACATAGGAGTACCTCAATACATAAGGCAAATGCTAACAGCCATAAAAGGGGACGTCGACAGTAACACGATAATAGTAAGGAACTTTAAAACCCCACTTCCACCAATGGGCAAATCATGCAAAATGGTAATAAAAAAGAAAACACAAGCATTAAATAACACATTAAACAAGATGGACTTAATTGATATTTATAGGATATTCCACCCCAAAACAACACAATACACTTTAATCTCAAGTGCTCATGGAATATTCTCCAGCATAGATTGTATCTTGGGTCTCAAATCAAGACTTGGTAAATTTAAGAAAATTGAAATTGTATCAAGTATCTTTTCCGACCACAATGCTATGAAACTAGATATCAATTACAGAAAGAAAACTATAAAAAATACAAACACTTGGAGGCTAAACAGTATGCTACTAAATAACCAAGATATTACTGGAGAAATCAAAGAGAAAAGTTAAAAAAACCTAGAAACAAATGACAATGAAAACGCGACAATCAAAAACCCATGGGATGTCACAAAACATGTTATAAGAGGAAAGATTATAGCAATACAACCCTACCTAAAGAAACAAGAAAAATCTCAAACAAACAACCTAACCTTACACCCAAAGCAGTTAGAGAAAGAAGGACAAAAAACAAAACAAAACAAAAAAACCCCCACAAAGTTAGCAGAAGGAGAGAAATCATAAAGATCATTTCAGAAATAAATGAAAAATAAATGAAGGACACAATAGCAAAGATCAATAAACTTAAAGCTGGTTCTTTGAGAAGATAAACAAAATTGACAAACCATTAGCCAGACTCATCATGAAAAAAAAAGGGAGAAGACTCAAATCAACAGAATTAGAAATGACAAAGGAGAAGTAACAACTGACACTGCAGAAATACAAAGGATCATGAGAGATTACTAGAAGCAACTATATGCCAAGAAAATGGACAACCTGGAAGAAATGGACAACTTCTTTAAAAAGCAAAACCTTCCAAGACTGAACCAGGAAGAAATAGAAAACATAAACAGACCAATCACAAGCACTGAAATTGAAAATGTGATTAGAAATCTTCCAACAAACAAAAGTCCAGGACCAGGTGGTTTCACAGGCGAATTCTATCAAACATTTAAAGAAGAGTTACACCTAACCATCTCAAACTCTTCCAAAATATAGCAGAGGGAAGAACACTCCCGATCTCATTCTACAAGGTCACCATCACCCTGACACCAAAATGAGGCAAACATGTCACAAAAAAAGAAAACTGCAGGCCAATAACAATGATGAACATAGATGCAAAAATCCTCAACAAAATACTAGCAAACAGAATCCAACAGCACATTAAAAGGATCTTACACCATGATCAAGTGAGGTTTATCCCAGGAATGCAAGGATTCTTCAATATATACAAATCAATCAATGTGCTACACTATATTAACAAATTGAAGGTAAAAAGCATATGATAACCTCAATAGATGCAGAAAAAGCTCTCAACAAAATTCAACACTGATTTATGATAAAAACTCTCCAGAAAATAGGAATAGAGGGAACCTACCTCAACATAATAAAGGCCATATAAGACAAACCCACAGCGAACATCATTCTCAGTGTTGAAGAACTGAAACCATTTCCTCTAAGATCAAAAACAAGACAAGGCTGCCCACTCTCACCATTATTATTCAACATAGTTTTGGAAGTTCTAACCACAGCAATCAGAGAAGAAAAAGAAATAAAAGGAATCCAAATTGGAAAAGAAGAAGTAAAGTTGTCACTGTTTGCAGATGACACGATACTATACATAGAGACTCCTAAAGACTCTACCAGAAAACTACAAGAACTAATGAATGAATCTGGTAAAGTGGCAGGATACATAACTAATGCATTCCTATACACTAATGATGAAAAATCTGAAAGAGAAATTAAGGAAACACTCCCATTTACCATTGCAACAAAAAGAATAAAATACCTGGGAATAAACTTACCAAAGGAGACAAAAGATCTGTATGCAGAAAACTATAAGACACTGATGAAAGAAATTAAAGATGATACAAACAGATGGAGAGATACACCATGTACTTGTATTGGTAGAAACAAAATTGTGAAAATGACTCTACTACCCAAAGCAATCTACAGATTCAATGCAATCCCTATCAAACTACCACTGGCATTTTTCACAGAAGTAGAACAAAAATTTTCACAATTTGTATGGAAACACAAAAGACCCCGAATAGTAAAAGCAAACTTGAGAAAGAAAAATGGAGCTGGAGGAATCAGGCTCCCTGACTTCAGACTATTTTACAAGGCTGCAGTAATCAAGACAGTATGGTACTGACACAAAACCAGAAAGATAGATCAATGGAATAAGATAGAAAGCCCAGCGATAAACCCACACACATATGGTCACCTTATTTTTGATAAAGGAGGCAGAAATATACAATGGAGAAAAGACAGCCTCTTTCTCCAGTGGTGCTGGGAAAACTAGACAGCACATGTAAAAGAATGAAATTAGATCACTCCCTAACACCGTATACAAAAATAAACTTAAAATGGATTAAAGACCTAAATGTAAAGCCTCTTAGAGGAAAGCATAGGCAGAACACTCTATGACATAAATCACAGCAAGATCCTTTTTGACCAACCTCCTAGAGAAATGGAAATAAAAAACAAAAATAAACAAATGGGACCTAATGAAACTTCAAAGCTTTTGCAAAGGAAACTACAAACAAGAAAAAAAGACAACCCTCAGAACAGGAGAAAATACTTGCAAACAAATCAACTGACAAAGGATTAATCTCAAAAATATACAAGCAACTCATGAAGCTCAATATCAAAAAGCAAAAAACCCAATCCAAAATTGGGCAGAGGGCTTCCCTGGTGGCGCAGTGGTTGAGAGTCTGCCTGCTAGTGCAGGGGATGCGGGTTCGAGCCCTGGTCTGGGAGGATCCCGCGTGCCGCGGAGCAACTGGGCCCGTGAGCCACAGCTGCTGAGCCTGCACGTCTGGAGCCTGTGCTCCACAACGGGAGAGGCCGCGATAGTGAGAGGCCCACGCATCGCGATGAAGAGTGGCCCCCGCTTGCCACAGCTAGAGAAGGCCCTGGCACAGAAACGAAGACCCAACACAGCCAAAAAATAAATAAATAAATACATTAATTAATTTAAAAAAAAAAAAAATTGGGCAGAAGACCTAAATAGACATTTCTCCAAAGAAGATATACAGATTGCCAACAAACACATGAAAGGATGCTCAACATCACTAATCATTAGAGAAATGCAAATCAAAACTACAGTGAAGTATCACCTCACACCAGTCAGAATGGCCATCACAGAATGGTCATCTTCAAAATATCTGCAAACAATAAATGCTGGAGAGGGTGTGGAGAAAAAGGAACCCTCTTGCACTGTTGGTGGGAATGTAAATTGATACAGCCACTATGGAGAACAGTATGGATGTTCCTCAAAAAATTAAAAATAGAACCACTATACGAGCCAGCAATCCCACTATTGGGCATATACCCTGAGAAAACCATAATTCAAAAGGGATATGTACCACAGTGTTTATTGCAGCACTATTTACAATAGCCATGACATGGACTCAACCTAGGTATCCGTCGACAGATGAATGGATAAAGAACATGTAGCACATATATACAATGGAATATTACTCATCCATAAAAAGAAACAAATTTGAACTATTTGTAGTGAGGTGGATGGACCTAGCGTCTATCCTACAGAGTGAAGTTAGTCAATAAGAGAAAAACAAATACCATATGCTAACACATATATATGGAATCTAAAAAAAAAAAAGAAATGGTTCTGATGAATCTAAGGGCAGGACAGGAATAAAGACACAGATGTAGAGAATGTACTTGAGCACATGGAGATGGGGGAGGGTAAGCTGGGACGAAGAGGGAGAGTAGCATTGACATATATACACGACCAAATATAAAATAGATAGCTAGTGGGAAGCAGACGCATAGCACTGGGAGATCAGCTACGTGCTTTGTTACCATCTAGAGGGGTGGGATAGGAAGGGTAGGAGGAGATGCAAGAGTCAGGGGATATGGGGATATAAGTATACATATAGCCAATTTACTTTGTTATACAGCAGAAACTGACACAACATTGTAAAGCAATTATACTCCAATAAAGATGTTAAAAAAAAAAGGAATGCAAAATAAGAAGATGGATCAATGAATAAACAAATAAAGAATAAAAACTATGTATGAAAGACTTGGAAGACAAGCACTTAGATACAACCTACAAAATGAAACCAATTATTTGTGCAGTATTGCCATGAATCTACAGCCATTTTTAAATGTATTCAAATGTTTTGTATTTCACAAGAAAGTCTTTTTGATATTTTTTATTCATTTCTCATGTTTTATGTGTTTTTTAATATCCCTCTTTTTATTTGTTATATTATCTTTTGCTACAAAATTACCTTACAGTCAATTAGTTAAGTGGTGAAAAGTTTTGCCGCAAAAATGCTTGTGGCAAAGATGTCTAAGATACTTATGGCAAAAATGGTGGACACAATTAGATATGGTTCTTATCCTGCTTGTTCCTCTCAGATTTAGCAGATTTAGAGACTGGTTTTGCATTGAAAAAGAGTCTATTCTCCTCCAGGGCATGTGCCTCTATATAGCTGGTGTCACAAATTTTGTGTTCAGGTAGATAATGTCATCATTACTGGAATGGAAATAAGGTTACCTGGGGCGATCTTTTCATATAGTTGGAAGGCAGCCTTGCATAGTGGCCAAGGGCATGGAGTTAGGCAACAGGCAGCTTGCATTCAGCCTTAAGTGTGAGATCAAAGATAAGACCCTTCACTTTCCTGTGCCTTAATTTCTTTATCTATAAAATGGAAATAACAATAGTATCTGCCTCATAGAGTTGCTGTGAGACATCTAGCATGTGGTAAAAATTAACTTCTGTCATGATTATAATTCTTATGAGGTAAAGATGGTGAGATCTTTGTCCCTAGATAACTGGGTCATAGCTGCTGTTTATGGAACTTCACATACACCAGCTTCGCCAACCACTTCAACCTTTGTATTGTCGAGACTACCTGGGAGCATTTGACTTAAACTTTCCTGAATCGTTGCTTTAGGTTTTTATCTAAACATTTTGATTTTCATGCACTTAGAGGTAAAAGGATGTGTCCTATATTAAATGTTGGTCAAAGCATTTTTTTTTATGATTCTTTAAATAAAACCCCACACTCTCCATGACATTAAATTACTTAAAATCCACATACAGAAGTAGTGACTTCTCTCCCACAAATAAATTAAAAAATCCCAGAATGGAAATGCTTTAGCTAAAATAAGTGTTTGATCCCCATTTCCTTCTTCCATCCAGAAAGCCTTGAAGTGTGAGTATTACACTACTGCAGATTTCTATGTAGGCAGGGGATATATAGTCTGCTTCTGTAATTAATAACTATTAAAGCTGTTTGACTGATCATATCTTTGGCCTCCTGAAATCTCTTATGTGCAGGTGTTCATTAATGGAATCCATTAAATTAATATATTTCAACAGATAGTAATTTACGATCTTTTATAAGATCTGTCAGGAGCCGCAGCAGGAGATACAGGACTGTCTCAGGGCATTACAGAACAAACCAGGCTCCCTCCCTCAAAAATGACTGGCCTTTGCATACTAAATATGAATGTCAGTGCACTGGGCAGTCACATTAGGTGACTTTGATGCCATTTGCTGTCTGAGAATATGCAGTATAAGCTTTTTATCACTGGTGAAACTCTGAACAATTTTCAGAGATGGTGAAGGAAAGGTGTGGGGGAGTTCTAACCACTTTATATGTGCCATAAAAAGGGAGAAATTGAGAATATAGCAGGGCTCTGGGAAAGTAATGGGTTTTCCTAGGAGTGAGTTACTCTCCCAAAGCCAAATATATTTGCAAGTTCTCTTAATGGGGCAGCCTCCCCGTTCTGGGAGGGAAATCAAATCCCCAATCCAAGGAAAATCAAAGTCAGCCTTGAATTCTGCCTCATCCTGCCCTCTGGCCCCCTGCCCCAAATGAACCTGAATCCTCTTAGAGGTGGAGTATCCCTTCAGTGGGGCTGGGTTTCCAATAGACAAAGTAGAAACCACCTTCAGCCACCTTCCTGGGGTAGGTGCAAAAGCTGCAGAGCCATGTTTATGGTATGAAATTATACTTGAGAGGTTTTCATAATTCACTGAAATCTGAAAACAAGCCTGAGAGAATCAATAAAGACATTATATAATTAGCAAATTACATCCTAGGGGCTGGTTAATGGACAGTCAGCTTAGAGCAGAGGGTCAGTGAATGAGGGGTGTGGGGCAGGAAGTCACTCTGAGTCACAAGGGGCTGAATGATGAGAACATGCTGGAAAAGTTAGAAGGCAGAAAACATAAAAAGTCTCTTTCATACTGTTTATAAATGAAGTGAAACAGTTTTCTAGTGCTTTTGAAAGGAGAGTGAGGGTTGAGCTGAGGTCAAAGCACCTATGATTGTGATGAATCTCTCTTATTGATGGAATGCTGTTGTCATTCTGAGAATTCTCTAAGACAACTGGTTGAGGCTTGCAGGCTCTATTTTAAAGGAGGTAACTGAGCCTTATCCCTATTCAAAAGTGAAGTCATGGTATCCATGACGCAGTGATGGTAACTATAATTTACTCTTTTCTTGGAAATTCCTGAGGAAACACAGACTGAAGCATCTGCTTTCAGAACCCACCTAACAAGTCAGCAACACCACAAACACCACCATAAAACTGAAACCAGTGTGTGAGAGTGAGCATCCTTATGAAGGTGGGGGGGTGCTTTTAAAATTTTGTTTTATATCCTTGTTCAATATTATATATATATATATTTATTTATTTATATACACACACATATATATGTATGTATACATATATATGTATATATATATGAATCTCTCAGTATATGATGAACCCTATTTTAAAGAAACTTACTATTTACCGAATAAGCTGATTAGAGGAGTTATTTATTTTTTTTAAATTCTTTGTTTTATGAACCAACTTACCATAGGGTTATCTATAGACAATCTACACCTAACATTTTTCCACCCCCCGATTTATAAATATGGGATTTTTCAAAATATAACTCTTGCATAAATATAGGATAGAACCATGATATAAATCTAACTAAACTAATATACCCATAGCTGGCTAGGTTATAGTCAGAATTTATTTAATTAACTTCCTTATTTCATTCAAATACTTCTGGAGATATTATAGGCAAGATTAATCAATGTTAACTACTTATATTAATGATTCAGATTAAATCTTTTAAATAATAATTTGTCAAATAAATATTCCAAGATACTTGTTAAGTGCTAAGTTTATGAGGAAAAGTGAAACATGGTCCCTGCTCTTAAGAAACTTATCATTTAGTGAGAAAATCCAGGAGCTAATAATTAAGACAACATGCTAAACATGAATGAAGGTACATAAACCAGTGATGTGAGGTTATAAGACAGTCACAGATCTTAACGAGGGTGGGGCTGGGACCTCCAAGTCCTGGGGACATTTGATCTGAGTCTTGAAGAGGTCTTTCATTTACTCAACTTGTATTCATTAAGTGTCAATTATGTTCAGATGCTAAGTGAATGGAATTGAATTTTGTAAGGAGGGATACAGAAGGTCAAAGGAGGAAGATCATATTCAATCTGGAGCTGACAAATTGACAGCGAAAGGGACGGGAATTAATATTTGCTGCCCATGTATTGCCTACCAGGTATTTGCACCTCCCAACAGTTCTATTTCAAGAATTTTTTGAGTTTCAGAGAGGTTAATTTGCTTGTCCAGGTTCATAGAGCTTGTATGAAGCAGAGATGGAGTGTAAATGGAGCCTGTCTCCTTTCACAGCCATGGTCTTCCTATTCTTGTAGCAGCTGCCTTTTTGTACAGGCAAAGAAACAGAATTATTTAAGATGAAGAGAGAGTCAGGGATGGCACCAGAGTCAATGTGAATTTGGTTGCTGAGGTACTTCATGCTTGAGCTGAAGAAAGAAGCTTCATAGGCAGTAGAACATAATGGAAAAAGTGTTGGCTTAGGGTCAGAATCAAGTGGGTTCATATTCTGGTTCTGTATTAACTAGCTATGTTGTCATTGATACTGAGCCTAATCAGAGGTGAAATGGGGATAACAATATCCATTGGGTCAATGTATACTGAAGTCCAGTGTTTAAGTAAATAATGCATTGTTTAGCTAATGTTATTTCAACTTTCCACTCTGGTCACTCAAGGAAAATTTATTTCTTAATGTTTTGCAGCAGAGAATTTCACTAAAAGAGAGAATTGATATGAATCAAACAAAAAGGAGCTCTTCATATTTATTTACAAAGTGATCATTAACTGCCTACATGTATCATTGACCAAATTCCATATGCAAAGGGCTAAGAGCACTGGCTTTGATTCCTGTGTGGACTGTCTTGCTTCCTCTCCTGTATTTTTACGTTGCTTTGTTTGGGACTTTGTGACAGAATTGTAAGTCCAAAAGATCCATTGAGTCCAGCCATTACCTGCTTTGGGGATGCTTATTGGTTTTGGTTTTGAGATGTCCTACATGGGCTATACTCCTGTTACCTCCATGATATTAGTGTTAATTAGCTACAATTGCCCTGGGACCACCATTTTTCACTATTTTAGGTAAAGTTTAACTGACTTGAACTGATTTAGAAACTTTCATTTACTACCCAATTCACTGTCCTCACAATGCATGAGATGGGTTGACACAATGAGCTTGACCACAGTTGAGAGCATCCCCCCACTCCACAGGAGCAATAAGCAGAAGTGATTTCTGACATTAAGCAATGTCATATGATGACTACATTGGAACATTGAGACAATTACTTTAAGACCAGGCCCCTGAACTATAAGGAATCAAAAAGGATTTTAAATTGCTGGGTGACTATATAACCAGAGTAATATTCACTTTTGCATTAATCTATAGATAGGCTAAGTGGTGACACTTAAGGACAGTAGCCACACAAATGGGCCTGTTACATAATCAAAACTGCACCTTTATGGAGAACACTTTTAAGTTAAGCCTAGAGAGTAGAGTAAAAATGAATTGAATAGTATTTCTAAGAGATTGACTCAAGTAGAAAAGCTGCTAGAACCAAAAACCAAAAGAGAAGAAGCATCCAGTTGGAGAATTTTTTGAGTGAGATATAATCTCTCAGGTGATGGTTAAACCCAAACTAGACATGGCAGTAACAAATGTACTCTAAGGAACAATTTTGGTGGGCGGAATAAGTTGGCCTTATTGCCTTAATGGATCATTCCTTTATCTGCTGTGATATGAGAGCTGATGAGATCCTGCCCAAGACAGCAGGACTGCCTCAACACAGATTGTCTCTCCATCCACAGGGGTAAACACTTTACTGGGAGATTTAAAGTGAAATTTAGAATTACAGGGAAGTACCTAGGAAACGGATATGTTTTTTCTTCATTGAACTCTTAAGAGGGCTTGTCAGTAAAGTTCAAGCAAGCAGGTGTGCTGAAAATTGCTTTAAAACCAAAGGGACAGTAGGAGGCATGCATATGCCAGAAATTATAGCCCCCGTGAGAGAGACAAGCCCATTTTTCAGCAGGAGCAGCTGTTGGTGCATCTGCAGACAGGTTGCTGTCAGCAGTGTTGAGCAGGGAAACTTCAGGAGAAAGGCGCTCCCTAGGAGGGAAGAGGCACAAGGTCTCTGGTGCATGAGATTCAGCCAGGAAACTTGGGTGATGGGCTGAGTCCTGGCCTGACATTCTTGGAATTTAGAATTTCATCTGAGATTGGGAGGCTGGCAGAAAGTGGCACTGAGACTTGAGATTGGAGTTTGTTAAATCCTGAGCAATAAAAAATGCAGTTCACTCTAATGAAACTTCCTGGGAAGACTATTAGTATTAAACAGAGTGACTCTCCCCCCAGAAATAATGCTTAAATCACGGTCACAAATAATTCCAAGTCCAGTTCTGCACAAGGCAGAACATGATTGCACTTTTTAAATTAAATTCACTCTTATTGCTTTGGCGGTTGCTGTTTTCTGGAATTAATAGGAATTGCACACATCAGCCAAAGGGTGGCCACACTGTATAGAGGGCATGAAGGTACAAATGACAGAGGTGGGTGGGCAGGCAGAGGTAGGGACCATGACATCTTTATTAGGCATTTACTTTACAGGAGTAGATAGATTAAAATGTCTGTTAGAGTTCGAGAATGAAAATTTCACAAAACTATTGTTGATGTTAAGGCTCAAAATAACACTCTGTATTATACTATATAAAAATTTAACTGTTTCTTTTAATATCTCTGTAAGCATCATATGTACCAAAATTATCTTATATCCTTTATATGGCCCATAGTTGGTAACAAATTGATGTGTACCAGGTAGATACTCATTACTTTTTAAATTAAATGATAATATTGAAAATAAGTCTTTTGGACCTTTATTCATTAATAGTAACCATCTTTATTCCACAGACCTCAATGTGAATCATTTATTGAATTTCAATAAATCAATCACTTATTCATGAGTTCAGCGAATATATGTTGAGTTTTCTAACTATATACCAGATGGTTATTTTTCCAATAAAGAGATTAATGGCATGTGGTTCCTATCCTCAAGGAATTCACTTTGGAATCAATGAAAGAGACAAGAAAATGAGCAATCACAGTTAAGTGTTAAGTATCTTTATTCACCAACATGGACAATGAGCCTCGAGCTCAGCCTGGGGATTGAAATTAAGAAACACTGCTAGGAGGAGGAGATGCTGGTGGATCCTGCTGGTTTCAGGAGATGAGTGAGGACCAGCCAAGTGGACAGTGTCAATCAGGGTCTTCTAAATAGCAACAATGTGAACACAAGCACAGGGGAGAGGAAGAACACAAACAGTTAGGGAACTGAATACAAACTAAGAGAACCAAAAAGAGAAGTAAGTAGAAAATCATGGACTGAGAGAAGCCTGAAAAATCAAGTTGAGGCCAGAATCTGAATAAAGTCATGCTAAAGTATGTGAAAGTAATTAGAAACCACTAGAAGAATTTGAATAGTAGTGATGTGAGCAGAGTTGCAGTTTGGAAAGGGAGAGAATAGTTTCAGGAAACATTCTTTCAAATACATGGAATAAATCAACCTATATAATATCAATAAGAGACTGATTAGTTAGATACCAATGTTATATCCATATTGTATATGGGAAAATGGGGACAAATCCAGGCAAGTTTATTCATTGTACTATACTCATCAAAACAAGTTGTTGCAGGATATTTTTGAAGATCAGAGTATTCCAGTGCATCAAATAAAATAATCAGAATCAAAAGCAGCATGCAGATCCTTTCAAGTACACCATCATGGATACAGCAATTGGAAACAGATGAACAAAAGATGAGAATCACATTCCATATAAACCTTGTTGCACTAACCAGCAGTCAAGAGAAAAAATACTATAGAGAAAAACAGACTTCAGTCCACTTGGCAAGTGAGTCCATGCTTACTTTGTCTTCCTTTAATACTATACATAACATTGCCATGTGTTTATTGAAGAAAATGACCTTGGAATATAGTTACTTATAAAAAGAATTCTCAAGGATAAGATTAAAGAGAATGAGAACACCAATGTTCAAAACACAGTGGCTGATTTTTTTCTCAATTTGGAAAATTTCAAGTTTGGCTCTAAAAATTTAGAGCTTTAAGTAAACTTGTTTTGGAGGGGTATTGTCTTCATTTCCTCATCTTTACTGTCGTCATAAACTTAGTACCTAAATAATAGGACTCATGATATTAAATATGTTGATATTTTCAGTGTGCTTAAAAGAGTGTTTTCTGAACCAGTCTTCCTCTCCCCACACGCCAATCCTATCACTCTCCAAGTCTTACACATGGAATATTAAAAAAATCCACCCCAGATAGATATTCATAAAAATGACAAATGTCAAAGTTTAGAAAAACTAGGGGAAAATATATATTACAAATGAAGAGACAGTAATTGGACCAAGAGCAGACATCATCATCCTGGGAGATGTCACTAAAAATGTGGGTAATAATGTCAAAGAAATGGGTAAGAAACTCACCAGTCTAGAATTTTATACCCAGCATTATTGAAGAGTGGGCAAAATAGCTATATTTTTTTTTAGGTAAATGCTGAATTATTACCTACAAGTCTTCAAGGAAATCTCAAGTAAATAATAAACTTTATCAAGAGCTGAAGTAGGATCCAAGAAAAATGGCAAATATTGCAATATATAAGATATAATGGTAAATTATTTATCTATTAAATATAAAAACTAAGTGTTAACTATTTCACATCTTTTAAAAGGCAGAACTAAAATTCTAAAAAAATTAGTAATAAGAATTACTAAATTAATTACTAAATTAATATATAGCATTTTCCTTGTCATACCCTGAAAGAGAAACTAGTGAATAATTTATACTTTAATAAAGAATTGTATATGCATGTAAATATGTATATATATAATATATAAATATATATGATTAAACATTTGAAAGAATAGATATATAATGCAGCACTTTCAAACCAGAAGAAAAGAGAAAAACAAAATGAAGAAAATAAAGAAAAACCTGATAATGTTGGGAGTTTGGGATTGACATATACACACTGCTATATTTAAAATAGATAACCAACAAGGACCTACTGTATAAAACAGGGAACTCTACTCAATATTCTGTAATAACCCAAATGGGAAAAGAATTTGAAAAAGAATAGATACATTATAAATACAATTGAATCACTTTGCTGTACACCTACAACATTGTTAATCAACTATACTCCAATATAAAATAAAATTTTAAAAAATAAATTAAAAAAAGAAAAATAAGTAAATAAAACAAAAACTGGGAAGAGAATAAACAAAAGACAACTACATAAATAAATAGAAAAAGCTAAGTATGATAGAAATCAGTATATCAAGTATATATATCAAGTATATATATTAAGTATATATCAAGTATATCAACAAACACATAAGCATATTAAACTTGCTTATTAATATCAGAAAATATAATATAGATTATTTAATCCATTATGCTACTTGTTAAAGATGCATTAAAAAAATGACACAGAGTGGTTAAAAATGAGAGAAAGAGAGAGAGAAAATATGAAAGGCAAAATAACCATAGGAATGCTTTAAAATAATAAAGTAATATTAAATTTATACAACCTATGTCATAGCAAAGAAAATCTAATGGAAAGAAAGATATAATGTAGTGGCAAAAGGAACAATCCTAAAAATGTATCACAGACATAAGCACGTATATTCCTAAAGTAATTGGGTCAAAAGATATAAAGCAAAATCTAACGTAATTAAAAAAAATCGTCAGGTTATACTGAATATTTTCATATAAATTTATCAGACACTGAAAGATCAAGCAGACAAAATAAAGGTCAACATCTAAATGTTTGGAATAAATATATTAATACATATGAAAATATCTAAGTCTACATCTATTTCTACTTCTTTTATAACTTTTACAAAGCCCTATGCTTAAAAAAATAGACTATTTTCAAATGTATATGAAATATTTTTTTTAATCTATGTTATAGGGAACAAAAAAGTTTTCATGCATTTTAAGAATTAATGTCACATCAGCCATCTTTTCTGACTGCAAATAAATAAACAAGGAAAATTAAATAATAAAAAGATTTTGGATTTGTAATATACATATACACTTATATAAGCCCTGAGTGAAAGGAAAAATAGAAATAAAATAATATTTAGAAGCAAACAAAAAGTAAGTCAATAAACATCAAATTTTATAAGGTAAACTTGTATTTAAATTTAAATAGAAATAGATGGCTTTAAGTTATACATAAAAAAAAAGACTGACAAATTATGAGTAAACTTTCAACTGATAAAGCCAGAAAAATAATGTAATTAATACAAACAGTAAAAGAGAGAAAATAATAACAATTAAAACATACACTAATGAAATAGAAAGCAAAACTAACACAAAAAATATAAAAATAAAATTAAAAGTTGTTTCCTAAAAAGAATTAGTAAAGATTAAAGATCTCTAGTAAGAGTGCTCAAAAAGTAAAAATAGCTCGACTGGTCTTCCTTGATGGCTCAGTGGTTGAGAGTCCACCTGCCGATGCAGGGGACACGGGTTCGTGCCCCGGTCCGGGAAGATTCCACATGCCACCTAGCAGCTAGGCCCGTGAGCCATGGCCACTGAGCCTGTGCGTCCAGAGCCTGTGCTCTGCAACAGGAGAGGCCACAACAGTGAAAGGCCTGTGTACTGCAAAAAAAAAATTAAAATAAAAATAACTCGACTAAACCCTATTACAAACAGAAAGAGAATATTACTGCAACAATAATGTTAATTTTAAAACATTATAGCTGAACACTGTGAATAATTTTATACCAATGAATTTGGAGACAAAAGTGAAATGGGCATTCTGATAGAAGCACATAAACTGCAAAAATAAATTCAAAGAGAAAGAATAAATGAAAACTATATATTACGGAAATTGAAATAATAGTCAATACTTCCTTCTTTTTCCTGTTCAATTTTATACACATCATACCTAGATAGATTTAGAATCATATGTAATCCCTGTCTTAGAGAGAATAGGAAATCTATCCAATTTATTTTTTTAAGGCTAGGATAAATTTTTATTAAACTGAATGAGAACAGTGCAAGAAAATATAAATTAAAGGACAATGATATTATGAACATCTAAGGAGATGTAAAATAAAAGGACAAAATAAAGCAATTAAGGATGATAAACAAAACAATTATAGCAAATTAGGAATGGAAGAGCATGTCCTTAACCTGATCAAGGATATCTAATGATTTGGCACAGCAAATAGATGACAAAACCTAAATGATAAAGCTTTATTGTTTACAAAGTACAAGAGAATCTACAAATAGTCTGTTAGAATTAATGAGAGAGACAACATCTTTGCTGTACGTAAGATTTACCTTCAAAAATCTACCATTTCTTTGTAAACTTACACATCATCAATAATAAATCTGAAAAGTAATAATAAAAGATACCATTAAAAATAGTGGACTTCTGTGGTGGTGCAGTGGTTAAAAATCCACCTGCCAATTCAGGGGACACAGGTTCAAGCTCTGGTCTGGGAAGATACCACATGCCGTGGAGCAACTAAGTCCGTGCACAAAAACTACTGAGCCTGTGCTCTAGAGCCCACGAGGCACAACTATTGAGCCTGTGTGCCACAACTACTGAAGCCCACGAGCCAAGAGCCCATGCTCCACAACAAGAGAAGCCACTGCAATGAGAAACCCTTGCACCACAATGAAGAGTAAGCCCCGTTCGCTGCAACTAGAGAAAGCCCGCATGCAGCAACGAAGACCCAACACAGCCAAAAATAAACATAAATAAATAAATAAATTTTAAAAAATGGCAACAAAACTCAGGCACTTAGCTGTAAATCTAACAAAAGATGTGGTAAATAATATTTAAAAATTAGGGAAAATTACACATAATTTTGAAGAACATAAAGTAAGATTTATATAACTAGAGATATATGAAAATTGCATAAATATATGCTGATTTAACTAAAGTTTCATATAAATTCAATACAATTACAAATAAAATCAAAGAACTTGGCCCACAGAACATTTGAAAGGTTAAAATACACGGAATACTCCAGAAGAAAAGGAAAGGAAGAGGTGGAGTAAAGATTTGTCACATTATGTACCAGATTTATTAAAACACTGTGTGATCCTGGAGCAATGCAGATATATTACACCAATGAAACAGAATGAAAAACCCAAATTAGATCCACTTATGTGTGAAAACTTGATGGGTGACAAAAGTGGTATTGAAAACCAATGGGAGACATTGTCACAAATATTGTTTGAAAAATATCTGTTCACAGGGAAAATAAACATAGATCTCTAAGTAATAAAGCAGAAATTCATTTTAGATGAAAAAGAGTCTATATGTAAAAAGATGAACTTAAGAAATAGTATAAATAAAATTACTCAAAAATATTCAAAATTATTTCTGTGGAGAAATAGACAAATAATAAAGCTATCAAAACGTGTGGAAATGACACACACAAACTTCAGAATAATGATTATATCTAGGCAAGGAGAAAGGGAAAGGACTGCAAGGTGAGGACTTAGTTCTTTTAGTCATGTTTCCTTGCATTAAAGGGAGAGAGAGAAATCTGAAACAAATACAGCAAAAGATTTCCATGTTTTAATACCAGCTGTTCATTCAAGGAGGTAGGTTATATGACTTTTTAGTCATATTTACGTTTGATTGAAATATTGCCCAATTCAAACTCTTATAAGTAATAAAACAAAATAAGCAATATTGGCATCATCAAAATTATCTTTAAAAATAATATTGACTAAAAAACCTACATAAAAAAATCACTTGTAGGGCTTCCCTGGTGGCGCAGTGGTTGAGAGTCCGCCTGCCGATGCAGGGGACATGGGTTCATGCCCCGGTCCGGGAAGATCCCACATGCTGCGGAGCAGCTAGGCCCGTGAGCCATGGCCGCTGAGCCTGCGCGTCCGGAGCCTGTGCTCTGCAATGGGAGAGGCCACAACAGTGAAAGGCCTGCGTAATGGAAAAAATAAAATAAAATCACTTGTATGGTATAACTCCTGTTGTATAAAGTTGTTAAATTCAGTACAATTCTATATGCTACATGTGGATATAAGAATAAGTAATAAAATAATAATAATACAAATATGAAGGTACTCATCAGATTAAAGAATACTGATTACCCTGGGGGAGGGAAAGAGCAAAATGGCTTAGGGAGCTGTAAAGGTCATTTCAATTGAATTTGCAACATTATAGTCCTCAAAACAATTTCACTTTTGATAAATCTGGATAATAGAACACAGTTCTTCATGTTTTAAAATTTTCATGATACATAATAAAAAAGAAATTATAAATCTATAGAGTGTAAAAGAATGACCCTACTTCTCAAGTCAAAAACAGCAACACAAAAAGAAGACTCCCATCATGCATGGGAATTTGTTAGCACATTCCAAGAACTCTTTTTCCTAATAGCCTATGATATTACCTTAGATCATCGATTATTGATGATTATGATTATACTCACTGATTACATAAGATAATCCTTCTCTGCTTTGTTACCACTATATAATATATATCTTACATTGCATTCCCAAATCATAAAGTATAAAGAGTTCTTACTGTTTCTAGATACAGCCCTCTAATCAAACTGAGGGTCTACCTGAATCATTCAGAACAGTTTTCAATCTGTCTTTTGTTAAGGAGCTGAGATCACAAAGAACATCTAAGAAACTCCCTGGGGAAGCTGCATGTTGGAAACAACTCTTCAAGTTAGCTTCTTGTTTAAGAAAAGTGCAGCTTCAATTAGATCGAAAGCAGATTTAAGGTGGCTGTAATTAAACTATTTCAGGTCCTTACGTGACTTTACCAGCTGAGAATGTCAGCCGTGAAGTTGGGCTCCAGAGTGAGGTGAGCAATGAAGGAGATGCTGGAACCATGTTAGGGTACCTGCTACCAGAAACTAGAGAAATACAAAGGGGCCCTGAACTAGTTATGAGAGAAGAGTGCCTAAAAGTCAGATTTCTATTTCTTTAAGATGGGGAAACTCGGCTAAGATTCCCCTCAATGTGGCCAAGTGTTCAGTGGCTGAACTCAGGGCAACTGGGTAAAGAGATATGAGAAAAAAGAGCCATCAAGGGACCATCAAAGGAGATGCCTACTCATTTTCTCTCTTTCTTTCCCTTCCACAATATATATTTTTTTCCTGGTGAAGGAGCACATTCGCAGCCATGACAAAGCCCGAATCCAAAACCATCTATCAATCTGAAGTGGTTTCTACTTTACAATCTCAAACCACCCCACTTCTATCTCTTTAGAGGAAAAATACAATGGAAATGCAAAATACTAATAACATATACATCCTCAACCCTTTCACATGGGTATTGTAAAGACTAATGAGTTACTGTTTGAAAAGACCTTAGTGGCTTCTTAATGGAAGGTAGAATATACATAGTTTTGAAGGTTTTATTTTGTTGTTGTTGTTATAATTACAATAGTTATATAGTCTGTGAGGCATATAGCCAGCCAAGCATCTCCTCCTTTCTTCTTCCTTGTTTATACTTGAAAAGTAAGCCTGTCTTGGTTGTGTTAATCAGTTTTTACTCTGTTGTCAGATACCATGGACCAAACTCTGGATTATTTAGTTAGATGAAAAGCCAAACACAACATTGCAGAAAATTCCCAGACCTTCATAACATTCCTTTCTCTCCTTTCCCACCCCTAAAGTGTATCCCCTCAAGAGTGCTAGACTTTCTATTCTGATACTTTGTCTAATCTGCTAATTTGGTTAGAGAGATCTGGGAAACAATATTAAGCAGCAGAGGAAGGTTTATTCTGTCCCCTTACAAAATAGAAGCTAGTCTTATTTGCACATCCCTAATAATGAATATATGAGCTCAAAAACATCACTCAAGGATAACTGTGCATAGGTCTTTGTTTGTCTGCAAGTTGATTGCTCTAGGTCTTCTCTGATCCTGGGTTCTGAGGTCTCTTTTGCATTTGCTGAACAGTATACCTTTTCCCTGCTGCCCACCACTCTCTTGTTATGTATGGGCTGTCTCTGTCTAAAATTGCTTATGCTGATTTTCCAGACACATTTATTTATGTTCACTCACTAATTGAAAATCTCATATTTGAAGTTATTATTCTGATTGATGTCTGTCATTTTGATCAAGCAGTAGTTCACAGATGCTTTGTTAGAACAATTTTACAAGTGAGTTTATCATCATGCCTTTCTCTCCTGACCTTCTCTATGGCTGGGAGCAAAAAAACTCAGTGGAGGCTCAGAAAGAGATGTTTGGCAAGCCTTCCAAATTCATGTTTCATTGTGTCTTCACTACTAAAAACAATTCTCTTTTAGACATTGTTGCTGGTAATGGAAGAGAGGCATAGCAAGCAGTCAGACTCATTGCAGGGGAAGAAAAACAAATGGAAATGGGACCTCTCCCCATTGGCTGGAACTAACTCTCTGTCCCTAAGCCAAGCCCACCTTCTCACTCTCCTACACAGCTAATATTGTGGGGTGGGGTTGCGGGGGACAGTTTCAGTAGGATCATGTTTTCCATGATCTGTGAAGCTCAGAGAAGCTTGCAAATCTGAGTTACTGTAGATGGAAGGGCATTGAAATGTGGAAAGGGACTCAGAAAAGAGAGGTCGGACAGAAAAAGCAAAGTTCCAAGCATTTTACACATTTGCAAAGTCTTACTAACTTACTTGTTTTGTTAAAAAAAAAAAAAGAAAGTGTTTCCTAAAGTATATAAGTTGCTCTGTAACCAAATATATTCACATTCAAATTAATCTTCTTAATACTGCAACGGATATTCCTGTTTTGAATATTAACAATACCCATTCACATAGTTAAGTTCATTCTGTTAAGAAGCTTATTTCAAATTATTTATTTCAAATTTCTCAAATGTACATGAATCACAACTTTTTATTTATCACAAAGGTTCAGACCAATAAATTATTACTTTTTGAAATACTTTTTAAAACCGTGTATTCGATCATAGGCCTCCTGTGATTAGGTACTTTTGTCTATAGAATCATGAACCATTAGTGTTGGAAGAAATTTGAGCACATTTAATCCAGTCTTGTGTCTAAGGCAAGGAATTTTTCTACAGGAGGAATTCCTCTTAACACATGAGCACTTAGGGTGTGCTTGAATATTTTTAAAAATCCTACCTTATGAGGCCAGAAGGCTAATGGAGGGAAGCTTCAATTTTTGGAAAGAGATTCAGACTGAGTGAAAATTTTGGTTTCTAATCATTTTTAGACAATGACTACACTTTCCCTTAGGACTCCTCCCTATTCCTTTACTTATTTATTTAAAAAAATATATATATTTAAGGTATTTTTTTTGACAGGCATTGCTGTAGACATTGGGGATATTTCAGGGAGCAAGAATGACAAAGTCCATGCCCTCACTGAACTTACATTCATTAGTGAAATCAAACAGGAGGTAAGTAAGTATAGTAAGTCTCCTATGTACGAACCTTCAATTTGCAAACTTTCAAAGATGTGAACATGCGTTCCCATGTCCAATCACATAAGTTAGTTCACGTGTCTGGTATACATTGTCACATGTGTGCATCCTCTGCAAGTGGTTGTGCTCTTGTGTATTGATACTTTACAGTACTGTATAGAGTACAGTAGTACAGTATCTTTATTTCAAACTAGGTCTGCAAGAGGACAACATCACTGAACTCCTTGCTGTGCAACACAAGGAACTTACTAATGAAGATGTGATGGAATTGGAGGCCCAGAGAAAGGACAAAGAGAGACAAGAGGAAGAAGAAGTAACTGCAGAACCGAAGGGATTCACGATGCAGGAAATGACAAGGGGATTTTCTTTATTTGAGGAGTCACTCTTAGTTTTTGAGGCACAGGAACGGTACATGAAGGCTGCAGCAGCTGTTCAGAATGTACTACCATGGCATCTATGATGAGAAAAAAAGAGCTACTACCCAGACCTCACTGTATAGTTTTTTCAAGAGGTTGATAGAATTGAATCTAGCAAGGAACCAGAACCCGCGCCATCAACGTCAGGCATAAGTGAAATTGCAGCTTGCCTTCCGTCTCCTACTGCTGGTGATCCTTCAGCTCTACCATCTCCCACCTCCTCTCCCTCCTCCAGTCAGTAACTCTTCTTGCCTGTTCACTCAATGCCAGCCCCTCTATGCCAGCTGTTGTACCATACTACTGTACTTTTCAAGGAACTGTACTGTGAGATTAAAAATGTTTTCTTCATATTTTGTATTTGCTTTTTATGTATTATTTGTGTGAAAAATATTATAAACCTATTACAGTACAGTACTATATAGCCGATTGTGTTAATTGGGTACCTAGGCTAACTTTGCTGGACTCATGAACAAATTGGCCTTAAAAATGTGTTCGTGGAACAGAGCTTGTTTGTATGTGGGAGACTTACTGTAAGTTAATAAGTAATATAACATCAAGAGATAGTAAATGATATGAAAATGTAATAAAACAATTTTAGAGATAGAGAAAGAAGAGGGGAAAGAAGGAGCCTGTCTTTAGTAGTCTGGTTAGGAAAGTCCTCTCTGAGCAGGAGATGTTTGAAGACTCTAAAGGGAAGTAAGAGGAGAGTGGGTTGAACAGCAGGAATGAAGAGCAAGTTCCAAAGGCGTGAATGAGCTGGGTGAGGTGGAGGAGTAGCAGAAAGGCCCTGAGTGGAAAAGGGAGGAGATGAAGATGAGGCTGGACAATTGTCAGAGACCAGACTGCAGACCTGTGGATAGGATACCAGGTAAGGCCTGTGGATTGTGTTCAAAATGGGATGGAAGCCACTGCAGGATCTGGAGACAATGAATGGTATTTTTAACCTTAAGTTTCCAAAGGGGTCACTCTGTTTGGAGACTAGACCATAAGGGCAAGCAGGGAGCCAAGCACAGAGACCATTGCCAGGGTTGGATACTCTCCCCAGACCCCTTGTCCTTTGTGGTCTGCTGCCCATGTTCCTCTGCATGTCCTTGGACTATAGGTCCAGCAATTTTCAGTGGACTTGGTTGCTTACAAGCTCATCTCCACCACCCCTGATAAACCATCAACTCTGTAGAGGCAAGGACAATAAATTCTTCCTGTCCCTAGAACCAAGTCCAGTGTTGGGCGTATGAACACAAGTAAAGCCAGGCAGAATTTCGCTACTCCTTACAAGTGTCATCACTTAAAGATCTGCATTTAAAGGCAATCATGTCAATGTCTTTACCTAACAAGTCACTTTGAGTTCTGCCCTACCTGCCACATATCCATATACAGGTAAAGCCTACCCTATCTTATGAGGCTATCCATAACTTTACCTGTATTATCTGTGTTAACAAAGATTTCCCTACTTTGCTTACAGTTTCTTGTGTCAGTAATCAGACTGTTTTCATTGTTCTTTTCCAGAGTTTGTGGCCATAGAAAACGCATATATGCATCGCTTTATCCCCAGACCCTCATGACTAACCCAAAAAGTGATTAAGCAATGCTTACCAAGAAAATGAATTTGAGAAATTGAGCAGTATGTACAATATCATATTATTAGGATCCTTTAATATAATAAAGAATTCTTCTATTTTTAAGAGCGGGAGTTAAATGATATTACACTGTTTTATAGTAACTAAAAGGATTTGTATTATAAAAAAAATATGGGGGAGAATGGTCAATCTACCTAGATGAGAAGACAAAAGTATAACATGAGTTTCTTAATATAACTAAGGTTTCCTGAAGGGAATGAAGAGAAAAAACACATTAGAAAATATTTAATAAATCTGATATAGTTTTGAAAATGCTCCTTCAAAATATAGTCATGTAGTCATATTGGACTGACTTAGTGGAGAGTAGTTCCAGAATCAGAAAATTATTTGACACAGATATGTGAGAGTGTGACAAGTGAGGTCCAAAGTAAATCAGAGGTTACAAATAGTATTTGGCATTTTGAGAATTCTAAAGATTAGTAAAAAAAAAAAAAAAGAAGAAGAAAGAAAAAACCCCAAACTTCTAAAACATGGGTTCAAACATCACTAGGGTTCAAACATCACTAAGATTTTTCATTCAGTAACTTAGCTTCATGAAATTCTTGACATTTAGTTCAAAAGCTAGAAGTTTTTGACAGGAAATTGATCATGTAAGTTAAAAATAATATGGAATAATGTATCTATTAATAATATTTGTGGCTGCATTTAACTAGATTTCAAATCCACTGGCCGATTAACTCCAGCCGTTTTTTTTTTTTTTGTTTTTTTGTTTTGTTTTTTTTGATTTTTCAGGGTAGAAACCAGCTGAGCTTTTAAACCAGTCAAGGGAAAGTATATTATTTCTATCCTCTTTTTAAACACTCTATAAAGAACTCTTCCGTTCATAATAGCTTTGTTTACTGCATAGTACAGCATGTTCTAATTATCACCCCTGCCTCACTAACCACATGGCTTATGTTCCCACACTCATTAGTTATTTTTATACCTCCTGCAGAAATGAAGAGAACATTAATAAGAATAATACTTGGGGGATAACATTTTTGATAAAATTAGAAAAAAATATGCCTGATAGTACAGGAAATCAGAGCATTTCAGTTAAACTAAAGAGACCCATTACTAACAGCTTACTTTCTTTTCTGTTTTCATTTGTGATTTGCCTCAGTCTCTAATCTGATTCTTTCCCTCTTTTCTCTAATAATTTATTTGGTTATTATTTGATTTTTCCATTTATTTTTCCCTGTCAGAGTGTGCTTCACTCTTTTCTCACCTTTAACTTGAGTATGTCTTCTATCTTTCCTGTACTCTCTGTATTTGGGAATTTTCTCTTACTTCCATTTTCTTTTACTTTATATTCTTCTCATTTTCTCCTTTGCTTTTTTTATCTCCCTCTTTCCCCTCTCACCTTCTATCTTCTACTTATAATAACTTCTCTAATATATGCACAAGAAGTATCTTTTTATACCCCTGATTGGCAAAAATGTATATACATATATATTGATATGGGAATTAATAAATTTTCAACACAAGAAATGGGACCAGCAGGAATGTCAAATGGCACACTAAAACATTTTAAAATCACCACATAAGCTGAGTAAGTCTTAAATAATATTTGCATGACAAAGAATCTAAATAAAGGAGCAGGAACAACTAAATAATAGAAAGGAAAATGGATATAAAAAAGATTCTTTCAAAAAATAATAGATTCACACAGAATCAAAAAAAATCTTTCCAATCTGCAAAATGTGGAGTCAATATGCTTTTTTCACACAATCTTTCCTAAAATATCTATGTGCTCAAATATTTCATAGGAGACTGAAGGGGCAACAGGTCTCACCTCATTAAGAACCACATTTGCTGTGCTGTTGATTTCACCATTCAAATAGCGGTTACTGTTTGTAGGAATCTTTTCTAGGATAGAAACTTTAAATGGATGGAAAAGAAAACATACATACACACACACACAAGCGGAGAAGATTGCTAATTAAAAGGGAAAGGAACAGCAAGGCGAGAATCAGTCTGTGGATATAAACATTTTCAGTGATGACTCAGGAACACTTTTGGATAGATTACGTCAACTCTTCCCTCAATAGTTGAATATAATCATCCCTGTGAATTGATTGAAGTTTGAAAAAATAGCAACTAAGATGTCTTTCACATACTTATAATCAGCTTTTGGAAATGTCCCATTTTAGATAAAATGGTTACCAGGAGAACATTGGTATGATGCAGAAATACCCCAGTTGACTACATATGGATTAATAGCATTTAGGGCTGAACACCCCGAGAAGCCACTTATCCCAGTCCTTAAAGGCGGAACCACTTTGCTAGGGTGGAAATCATAGATTTATATTGCCTCTGTCCTCTCCGTCCACTGTCAGACCCAGCACAAATTTTAGCCCTGCTTCCCAAGGCTCACAGTATTTCTAGCCACTTGTTTCTCCATCTTAAGAGAACCTCCCATAAAGGTTAGTGTGATACAAATAAAAGAAGGGAGCAGCATCTCCCTTGTTCCTGGAATCTCCTTGACTTAAGACAGCCATCATCCTTCTTTGCTTCCAGAGCACATGTCCCAGAGGGGATCTCCTGTGGAGCTGAAGAAGGTACAATGTAGATGGACAGACCACATACGGACAGTAGTTTCCCATCTCAATGCAAACAGTAGGTATGTTTAATGGATTTGGGACACAAAACTAACAAAAGCAATTCTGTGCTTTGTTTTACTTTCTGTGTTCTCTTAGGACAGGTGCATTATGGTGTCTCAGCCATGATGATGTAAAGAAATAAGAGGGAGCTGAGGTTATCAGAAAGCCCACTCACCAGGTCACTAGCTAGAGCTGACTTCCAGGAGAGGTCATCTGCACCCACAGGACCCCTGGAAAGTAAAACTCTCAGACCTTGCTCCCAATAACTCCATACACAGCAAAGCCCACACACAGCAAAGCCATGCAACAGCCAATATTTAAGAAATGAGATTCTCTCTCTCTACCTGCATTTATGCCTTGTCAGACATCTTTCAGTGGGGAGAGATGGAGTATCTGCCAGTGCTAGAGATGGTCATGCTCAATTCCTAGTTAGGAGGGGTAGTTTGAGAAACTGGGGCTGGGATAGGAGAGTACGGACTAGAGCTAAACCAGCCCTATAGCTGAGGACAAAATTGAGTGAGGGGTTAATGACTGAGGTGATGATAAGTGTTCAGGGTTCCTGTAGAATCAGGACCTAATTGTCAGAAAGGAGAATTGGGATATGTTTCCTTGGGGAGAGGGACATTACAGAGATGGGGAATGTGAAGGGGGAAGGGGCTGACAATAGCAGCTCTGTCTGGGAACTTAACTTTTGTGCCTGTGAGTGTCATTCCAGTTCCTACAGATTTAAGTCAGTGTAGAAACGTGGGGGGCCAGTGGATGACAAAGACAAGGAGAAAAAATACAGAAGTTTTCCAAGGTCCACCCTTGTAACACATGGTATGAAAAGGACAAATTACATACCATAGCCAAAGCCTCCCCTTCCCTTCCCATCTTGAAACAGGAGTTCCTATCAGGTCCCATGTTATTTTTCCTGCCCTCTCCCAAATTAAGACACTAGAGAAGAAGCTTGTTGTTGCCATGGTTATGTAAAAGCTAGTGCATCCACACAGCCACATGCCTTTGAAAACATCCTCAGCTGCAACACATCAGGTTGGTTTGCAGAGGAATCTATAGCACCTTAAAGACATTTATGGAGAAGAAAATGCTTGTGTGTTAAACTTGGTGATGAATTGTTACTTTGCTCTTCTTTGTTTTGGCAAAGAAAATCATTTCCTGGTTGTATACATAGAAATGGAAGGTTTCTCTCACTATAAAATCCAAGCATTTGTCCAGCAGAGCTCAGCCTACGTCCCTTTAGTCAGTAGATGGCATATTGAAGGAAGTACATGATATCTAAACAAAATCTGTTTGTTCCTGCCCACCCCCAATGGTTGAGACCATTAATGACATCATTACTCTCTCCCTTATTTTCTACCCAATCAAAATCAATTTTTGGCCTATGAGAGAGAATTTCTTATTCCACAGGAATGCTCTGGCAAGCAGTTCTCATGCTAAAAAGTCAAAGGATAATACATTCTGGTATTTTAAATTAAAGGGCTTATCAGGAAACATTTTCAGGTTTTATTTTTCAAAAGGAGATAAATGTATCCTCTGTAATTTCATATACTTTATAAAATATAAAGAAAAACCTTCAGTTCACTCCATCCATATGCAAGAACAGTCATTTGTAAGAAATGTTTTTTCTCCTCTATTAAATACAGTTCAGTTGCTTTAGGTACTTTTTCCCTTTCTCTCCTCAGGATTTGCTGTCAGCTGTTACTATCAGCAATGATTAAACACAGCAAGCATTGTGATTCATCAAGAACTGATAGATTCATCACTGATATAAACATTCTTTAGTCCCAAGGTCAGATCAGGTAGGAAGCCAGGGCAACTTCACACACAGATCTATGAAGCTTACTTTATGAAAATTAATTTATTGTCATATCATCACTGAACAACGTGCAGGCACACACACTCTTACACTGAAACCATCATTTGATGAAATACAGATTCTTGGAAAGGAATTATTCAGTTAGGTATAAAATTGTTTGTTTTCTAACTTCTTTTTTTTTTTTTTTTGCAGTACGCAGGCCTCTCACTGTTGTGGCCTCCCCCATTGTGGAGCACAGGCTCCGGACACACAGGCTCAGAGACCATGGCTCATGGGCCTAGCCGCTTTGCGGCTTGTGGGATCTTCCCGGACCGGGGCACGAACCCATGTGCCCTGCATTGGCAGGCAGACTGTCAACCACTGCACCACCAGGGAAGCCCGTTTTCTAACATCTTGAAACTTCAAACAAAGACACCAAGAAACTAACAGTTTACCTGAGTAATTCAGCCTTCTATCTCACCAGTTTTCTGAAGCTGATACAGAAATCTTCCAGTGAGAGCACAATTATATTATATGCTGTCTCCAAATATGCATATGTAAAGCTTAAAGCTCAGCAGGATACATAGGAAACTATTTTCTCTTAAACATCAGAGAACAGAAGAGAGTTGACCTTGGGACTATATATTGAAAACTTCTCTTTGGATCTGAGTAATGAATCCAAATCAGTTTAAAAGTCCTTAGAGTTGACACCCTTCACCCTTCTGCATCTTGAAATTGCAATCTGAGATGTAAAGAATTTCTGTCTAGTTTTCAATCCTGGACATTCTTTTGAAACTCTCTCCTCCTTTAATTTCTATGACTCAACACTTCGGATTCTTCTTACTCCTTCTCAATCTTGCCTTTCTTCTCCTTCTACCATAATATTTTATATGCCCTGTGTACTAGGTTCCTATTGCTGCTCTAAAATCTTACCACAAATTTAGTGGTTTAAAACAACAGGAATGAGGAGGAGTCAAGACGGTGGTGTGGGAAGATGCAGAGTTAGTGTCTCCCCACAACTAGGGTGGCTGCTGGCCACTGGTGGGGGACTCTGACTCCTAAGGAGATGGGAGGAACCCCAGAGTGTGGCCCACTCAGGGTGGGGAGCCTGTTGAGCTCCCAAGCTGGTTCACCCCCTCCTAAGCCTCATTCAGGCCACGTGGGTCCTGGGGGCATAAGAAGGAGGCTGGGGATATCAGGAGAGGAAGGAGGGAGGGGTCCTCTGGGAGGAGCAGGAGAGGAACAGAAGGTGACTGCCCTGCCTACTCAGGTCTGGGGAGTCTGCTGAGCTCCCAGGCCAATCCCCTGCCCTCCAAAGCCCCCAAAAGGTCACAGGTCCTTGTGGGCATAGGAAAGAGGTCAAGGGGAGAACAGCACAGTCAGGTGAGAGGGGTCCACTGGGAAGAGTGGGAGAGGCGCAGAAGACAACTGCCTCACTCACTTGGACCTGGAGAGCCTGCTGAGCTCCCAGGCCAGTCCCCTGCCCTCCAAGGTTCCTCATTCTCCCAGGTTGCATTGGTCCTGAGGGCATAGGAATGAGGCTGGGGAGATCAGGAGAGGCAGGTGGGAAGGGCCCTCCCAGACCTCAGACTGGAGGAGCAGGAGAGGAGACGAGGGCATTTTCCCTGCCCACTAGAGACAGGAAGCCTGCTGGGCTCCCAGGTGAGGTCCGCTGTCCTCTGAGACCAGGCATGGGGGCCATGCCTGGGCGCCTTCTGTTCCTTGAGCCTAAGCCCCACCTCCCACAGCCCCCAGGACATTTTCTAGCCCTGTGAGTCCTGAGAATTGGACCCACCCACTGCCCAAACCTTGCCCTTGCTTAGGCCCTGCTCTCCACAGCCAGGGGTCCCACCAACCTTTTTTTTGTTTTTCTTTTCCCTCCTCTTCTTTTTTACTATTGTGGTACTGATGTACCTTCCAGTTGTTGATTCATCTATATTTTTATTTTTACATTCTTTCTAAAATATCTGTTAGTTTCCTAGTCTAATTTTATTTTTTACTTTGTTATTGTCCTCTTTTTTTTTTTTTTTTTTTGCCACCCCATGCAGCCTGCAGGATCTTGATTTGCAAGCCCAGCATTGGGCAGAAGCTCCTGCAGTGGGAGCTCTGAGTACAAACAACAGGACTAACAGAGAACCTCAGACCCCAGGGAATATTCATCAGAGTGAGGTCTCACAGAGTTCTTCATTTCAGCACCAAAATCCAGCTCTACCCAATAGTCTACAAACTAGAGTGTTGGAAGCCTCAGGCCAGTAAAACAGGAACACAATCCCACTCATAAAAGAAAAAAAATAAAAAATTGAGATGGCAAAAATATAAGTCACAGATGAAGGAGCAAGGTAAAAACCTACAAGACCAAATAAATGAAGAGGAAATAGGCAATCTACTTAAAAAGGAATTAAGAGTAATGATAGTAAAGATAATCCAGAATCTTGGAAAAAGAATGGAAGCACTGATTGAGAAAATACAAGAAATGTTTAACAAAAATCTAGAAGAACTAAAGAACAAACAAACAGAGATAAACAACACAATAACTGAAATGAAAAATACACTAGAAGGAATCAATAAGAGAATAATGGAGGCAGAAGAACGAATAAGTGAGCTGGAATACAAAATGGTGGAAATAAATGCCAAGAGCGGAATAAAGAAAAAAGAATGAAACAAATTGAAGACAATCTCAGAGACCTCTGGGACAACACTAAATGCACTAACATTTGAATTATAGGGGGTCCCAGAAGAAAAAGAGAAAAAGAAAGGGTCTGAGAAAAATTTTATAGAGATTTAAGAGATTACAGTGGAAAACTTCACTAACATGGGAAAGGAAATAGCACCCAAGTCCAGGAAGCACAGAGAGTCCCATATAGGATAAATTCTAGGGAAAACACACCAAGACACATATTAATCAAACTAACAAAAATTAAATTCAAAGAAAAAATATTAAAAGCATCAAGGGAAAAAAAAAAAAACATACAAAGCAATCCCCATAAGGTTATCAGCTGATTTTTCAGTGGAAACTCTGCAGGGCAGAAGGGAGTGTCAGGATACACTTAAAGTGATGAAAGAGAAAAACCTACAACCAAGATTACTCTACCCAGCAAGGATTTCATTCAGATTTGATGAAGTCAAAAGCTTTTCAGACAAACAAAAGCTAAGAGAATTCAGCACTACCAAACCAGCTTTACAACAAATGCTAAAGAAACTTCTCTAAGAGAGAAACACAAGAGAAGAAAAAGACCCATAAAAACAAACCCAAAACAATCAAGAAAATGGTAAAAGGAACAAAGATATAGATAATCTTGAATTTAAATGGATTAAATGCCCCAACCAAAAGACACAGACTGCTGAATGAATACAAAAACAAGACCCATATATATGCTACATACAAGAAACCCGTTTCAAACCTAGGGACACATATAGACTGAAAGCTAAGGGATAGAAAAAGATATTCCATGCAAATGGAAGTCAAAGGAAAGCTGGGGTAACAATGCTCATATCAGACAAAATAGACTTTAAAATAAAAACTGTTAGAAGAGACAGGAAAGAACACTACATAATAATCAAGGGATCAATCCAAGAAGAAGGTACAACAATTATAAATGTTTATGCACCCGACGTAGGAGCACCTCAATACATAAGGCAAACACTAACAACCATGAAAGGAGAAATTGACAATAACACAATAATAGTAGGGGAATTTAACAATCCACTTACATCAATGAACAGTTCATCCAAACAGATAATAAATAAGGAAACACAAGCTTTAAATGACACAATAGACCAGATACAACTAATTGATATTTATAGAACATTCCATCCAAAAGTGGCAGAATACACTTTCTTCTCAAGTGCACATGGAACATTCTCCAGGATAGATCACATTTTGGG
The DNA here is from genome assembly GCF_951394435.1 of Stenella coeruleoalba. NCBI lineage: Eukaryota > Metazoa > Chordata > Mammalia > Artiodactyla > Delphinidae > Stenella > Stenella coeruleoalba. Next base: position 35,570,264 of record NC_137160.1, on the reverse strand, counting down.
TCACAAATCAAGCCTCGGAAAATTTAAGAAAATTGAAATCATATCAAGCGTCTTTTCTGACCACAATGTTATGAACTATGTTCATATCATAGAACTATGTAGGAAATCAACTACAGGAAAAAAAAAAACTGTAAGAAACACAAATACATGGAGGCTAAACAGTGTGCTACTAAATAACCAAGAGATCATTGAAGAAATCAAAGAAGAAATTTAAAAATATATAGAAACAAAGATAACGACAACCCAAAACCTATGGGATGCAGAGCAGAAATAAATGAAATAGAAATGAAGAAAATAGTAACAAAGATCAATAAAACTAAAAGCTGGCTCTTTGAGAAGATAAACAAAATTGATAAACCCTTAGACAGACTCATCAAGAAAAAAAGGAAGAGGATACCAATCAATAAAATTAGAAATGAAAAAGGAGAAATCACAACTGACACCACAGAAATGCAAAGGTTTATAAGAGACTACTAAAAACAACTATATGCTAATAAAATGGACAACCACAAAGAAACTGAAAAATCTTGGAAAGGTACAATTTTCCAAAACTGAACCAGGAAGAACTAGAAAATATAAACAGACCTATCACAGACCTATCATTTCAATGTAATGAAATTGAAACCATAATTAAAAATCTTCTAACAAACAGAAGTCCAGGCCCAGATGGCTTCACAGGTGAATTCTATCAAATATTTAGAGAAGAGCTAACATCCATCCTTCTCAAATTCTTCCAAAATATTTCAGAGGGAGAAGCACTCCCAAATCCATTGCACAAAGCCACCATCACCCTGACACCAAAACCAGAAAAAGCTAACACAAGAAAAGAAAATTATAGACCAATATCACTGATGAACATAGATGCAAGAATTCTCATCAAAATACTAGCAAACAGAATCCAACAGCACATTAAAATGATCATACACCCTGATCAAGTGGGATTTATCCCAGGGATGCAAGAATTCTTTAATATACACAAATCAATCAGTGTGATACACCACAGTAACAAATTAAGGAATAAAAACCATATGATCATCTCAATAGATGCAGAAAAAGCTTTTGACAAAATTCAACACTGATTTATGATAAAAACCCACCAGAAACTGGGCATAGAGGGAACCTACCTCAGCATAATAAAGGCCATATATGGCAAAACCACAGTCAATGTCATTCTCAATGGTGAGAAACTGTAAGCATTTTGACTAGGTTCAGGAACAAGACAAGGATGTCCACTCTCGTCACTCTTATTCAACATGGTTTGGAAGTCCTAGCCACAGCAATCAGAGAAGAAACAGAAATAAAAGGAATACAAATTGGAAAAGAAGGAGAAAAACTGTCACTATTTGCCAAAGACATGATACTCTACATAGAAAATCTTAAAATGTCACCAGAAAACTACTAGAACTAATCAATGAATTTGATATAGTTGAAGGATACAAAATTAATGCAGGGAAATCTCTGGCATTCCTATACAACAACAATGAAAAATCAGAGAGAGAGTTAAGGAAACACTCCCGTTTACCATTGCAACAAAAAGAATAAAACACCTAGGAATAAACCTGCATAAGGAGGCAAAAGACTTGTACTCAGAAAACTATAAAACACTGTTGAAAGAAATCCAAGATGACATAAACAGATGGAGAAATATACCATGTTCTTCGATTGGAAGAATCAATATTGTGAAAAGGCCTATACTACCCAAAGCATTCTCCAGATTCAGTGCAATCCCTATCAAACTACCAATGGCATTCTTCACAGAATTAGAACAAAAAAGTCTTACAATTCATATGGAAACACAAAAGACCCCAAATAGCCAAAGCAATCTTGAGAAAGGAAAATGGAGGAATCAGGCTCCCCAACATCAAACTATACCACAAAGCTACAGTAGTAAAGACAGTATTGTACTGGCACAAAAACAGAAATATAGGTCAATGGCACAGGATAGATTGCCCAGAGTTAAACCCCCACACATATGGGAACCTAATTTATAACAAAGGAGGCAAGAACATACAATGGAGAAAAGACAGCCTCTTCAATAAGTGGTGCTGGGAAAACTGGACAGCTACACGTAAAAGAATGAAATTAGAACACTACATAACATCATACACAAAAATAAACTCCAAATGGATTAAAAACTTTAATGTTAGACCAAACACTATAAAACTTTTAGGGTAAAACATAGGAAAAACACCCTTTGACATAAACCACAGCAAGATCTTTTTTAACCCACCTTCCAGAGTAACAAAAACAAAAATAAACAAATGAGACTTAAAAGCTTTTTCACAGCAAAGGAAACCATAAACAAGGCAAAAAGACAACACTCAGAATGGGAGAAAATACTTGCAAATGAAAAAACAGACAAAGGATTCATCTTCAAAATATACGAACAGCTTATGGAGCTCAATATCAAAAAAACAAACAATCCAGTTAAAAAATTTGCAGAAGGCCTAAATAGACATTTCACCAAGGAAGATATGCAGATAGTCAAGAGGCACATGAAAAGATGCTCAACATCACTAATTATTAGAGAAATGAAAATCAAAACTACAATGAGGGATCACCTCATGCATGTCAGAATGACCATTATCAAAAAAGCTAGAACCAATAAATGCTGGAAAGGGTATGGTAAAAAGGGAACCCTCCTACACTGTTGGTGAGAATGTAAATTGATACAATCACTATGGAAAACAATATGGAGGTTCCTTAAAAAAATAAAAGTAGAGCTACCATATGACCTGGCAATCCCACTACTGGGCATATACCCTGAGAAAACCATAGTTCAAAGAGAGACATGCACCACATTTTTCATTGCAACACTATTTACAATAGTCAGGACATGGAACCAATTTAAATATCCATTGGCAGATGAATGGATAAAGAAGATGTGGCACATATATACAATGGAATATTACTCAGCCATAAAAAGAAATGAAATTGAGTTATTTGTAGTGAGGTGGAAGGACATAGAGTCTGTCATACAGAGTGAAGTATGTCAGAATGAGAAAAACAAGTACCATATGTTAACACATATATATGGAAGCTAAAACAAAAAAAGAAAAAAATGGTACTGATGAACCTAGTTGCAAGGCAGGAATAAAGAGGTAGACATAGAGAATGGTCTTGATGACATGGGGTGTGAGGGCAAAGCTGGGGTGAAGTGAGAGTAGTATCGACATATATACACTACTGAATGTAAAATAGTTAGCTGGTGGGAAGAAGCAGCAGAGCACAGGGAGATCAGCTTGGTGTTTTGTGATGACCTAGAGGGGTGGGATAGGGAGGATGGGAGGGAGGCTCAAGAGGTAGGGGATATGGGGACATATGTATGCATATGGTTGATTCATTTTGTTGTGCAACAGAAACTAACATGGTATTGTGAAGCAATTATACTCCAATAAAGTTCTATTAAAAAAAAATAAAGCAAGAGGAATTTATTCTCTTGTAGATGTGGAGGCCAGAATTTGGAAATCAGTTCTCACTGGTTTAAATTCAAGGTGTCAGCAGGGCTGGTTCTTTCCAGAGGTTTTGGGAGATATTTTGTTCTTTGATGTTTCCATGTTCTAGAGGCTGTGGGCATTTCCCAGCTTGTGGCTGCATCTCTCCAATCTTTGCTTTCATTGTTACACAGCCATCTCTTTTGTAGTCAAATCTTCTTCTGCCTCTCTCTGAGAACAGTCATGATTACATTTACAGTACACCAAGATAATCTCCTATTTGCAAGAACCTTAAGTTAATCAAATTTGCAAAGGCCTTTGCCATAGAAAGTAACATTTGTGGGTTCCAAGCCTCAGAATATGGATATCATTGGGGGCCTTTATTCAGCCTACCACACCCTGCTTTCTCTGCTTTTTTGTTTTCTACCTTCTTGTGGTAATATTTGCTCTACCTGATTGCCTTCTTTATTCAGGGAACTTCTATTCTAAATGTGTTGTGTAGAGCTTTGCTTTACCACTCAAACTTGACACTCCAAGTAGCTGTTATACATTTCCAAGCAGACGGTGTGCTTAAAACAAACAGAAAACACCTAGAATTTAACTCAAAGAGTCCTTCCTCTCTTCTCCACAGAGATAAAAAGGTATCTATCATTGTCATTATTAACTATATTCGAACCTAGAATAATATTGACTTAGATCTTTCTTTTCTCCCCGTATAATTTCTCTCTCCTATAGTCTAGTCTTCCTTTGAGGTACTCTTGTGTTCTCTGTCTTGTCTTTCCAATGTCTATCATGCTTGAAAGCTCTCTTGTGTTAAAACTTACATTATTTTAACAATCTTCTAATAAATTTTCCTTCCCCAGTCTCTCCCCATTCTGGTTTATCAATGCATTTTGCTTCCAAGAGTTGTCCTTCCAAACTACTTTGATTGCTGTCATTCTCTTCCTCAAAGTATTCAGTGGGCTTTTCAATGACCCGAGTCCAAATGGTTAAGTCTTCATCCAGCTAAAGTGGACCCAACCATTTTCAGATGCACATGAGTTTCTCCTAATGATCATCTCTATGTATGAGAATCAAGTCTCCTATTTTCCCATTTTGTGAATTTACTGATGTCATTCTTTCACCTTGACATGCCCTCTTACAGCCCCTTCCTTTGGAGAGCACCTCAAATGCCTCCTCATCCATTATGCCATGCTTGATCACTCAAGTCAGTTACCTCTTTCTTAAAGTCAAAATTATTTTATGACACACTCTCCTATGCCCATTTATATGAATGTTAGGTATTCAGAACATACTTGTTATGTAGATTAACCAGCTTTTCATAGAGAAGGAAAACACGTAAGATATGATTCACAAAACCTTTACTATTGCAAAAGTGTGTAATGTGTATTTTTTGAAGAAGATAGGTATAATTTTCTTACAGGAATATTTAAAAATTCTCTCACATGACTTTTTAAAATTATATCTTAACTTTCTTGGGCAACAGTTTCTCAACTTACCTTCATCCTGCATTTCAGAAGCAGGACAGAAACTTCAAAAAAAAATTAAACTTCTTTCTTTTCTTTTGCACATTATTTGAGTTTGATGGATACCAAGAGACATATATCAGATCCTGAACAGGATCCCATTGAGAGTTCCCATGGCACTTCAGTCACTTAGTCATGATCTATGCTCTCAACAGTTGAAGATAATGACTTCAGGAACAATCTTTCATGGGTTTCATATTAAATGAGACGAAAGTGCAGGCACGGCATTAAAGCACCTTGTTATTTGCAGAGTAACCTTAAATATGGAGTTGATCAAATTTCATAACCTTTAGTTTTAATTCTTCCATCGTATCTTCTTGTACAATTCCTATTTTTAATAAAGATGTGCGTGTGTATGTGTGTGTGCATGTGTGTGTGTGTGTGTTTCTGCCTAAATTAACCCAGACACTTAATACAACATTAACACTTTAGAGTTAAATACAGAACCAAGGAATTAAAATTTAAATATGCTTATTTTTATGGTAAGCTTATCTATATTACCTTCAGGACTGTATACTTTAAAGAGACTATTATTTTTAAAGTGTGCTAGGGGCACATTATAATGCTAAGAGCCTCCATCTTTGATTTTCTTTATACTGATTTGCATATTTCAATTTAGAATAAAATGTAGAGCTCATTAAGTTCTATTTTTGACAAGATGTTTTCTTTTAACATTAGTCCTAATAGAAAACTCTCCTTTCCAACAATGAAAGAACTTTCTCCAGAGTATAAAATAGTCCCCAAAAGATGGTGGAAGAATTTGAAAAGAATAGAGCCTAGGGGAATGAATATATGCATATTTTCCCAGAAAGAACCATAAAATCTTGTTAAAATTCATAAACATGAAGCAAATAACCACAGATAACTTCTGATATACTAATATTCATAGGTGCACTTAGAATCACCAGGAGAAGGTATCATGTCATGCACCTGAGGAAACTAATATTCCTCAAGCTCTGTTCCCAGTGAAATCTGGGAAATGTGAATTTCCCCAGGAAAATACTGGAATAAATAACATCTTGTGTTTGAAGATCTCTCTGACTAACTCAACCTAATTTCATAGAACTTACATGCTGCCTGCTGAAAGTGGGTCCTACAATAGCACTTTAGTTTGCAGAAAGTGTCAGTGAATTAAAAAGAGACAGACAGAGAAAGAGACAGCAGTAAACCTGAGTTGACCTAAATAATAAATAATTTCTTAATCCAACCAAAGTGGAAACTAGTTTGGCTGCCTTCTTGGCTTTTCAATTAAGATTCAAGAAAAGGTCAAATGTCTCATGATTTTTGTAAATCTGGCTCATAGTTTACCCTTCATTTGTGCTACTTCCAAAGATAACCCGCTGCAGTTGCTTTATCACCAGGCTTCCTCTAAGCAGATGAATGGTAGGAAAGCATAGGCTGTGGGTACTCACTTATGAAGCAGCTGTGGTCTGAGAGACATTCAAATCAGTTCAGCTCTATATGGACCCTTTATTAATGCCCCTCAGCAGTTTGCTCTTAATTTTTTCACATTTGTTTATATATTTATCTCAGTGTTTTTATGTCCTTTTCATATTTGTTTTCTTATCTTTCTATTAAAAATGTAAGTTCCTTGAGGGAAATCATTGTATCCCACATTCCTTTTGTTATTTGGGGCTTTATCAATAAAGGGTAGAGTAAATATATCATTTGCATGCAGTGAATGTTGCTGACTGACTGGCAAGCATTTATTTCCTGAATAAAAATGTCACATTCAGAAACAAATTTTGAAAGACTCTGAAGATTACTCCCGAAACTTAGCAACTCCTCCAAGCGAATACAGTCACATCTATAGAACTACAGGTACACAGCTAATAAACTGCCCGACTCCTGTGCTTCGATTTAAAGATCTTCCAAAGACTGGTTCTCTTTGGGTCACCACACTTGCCAGTTTGGACTTTTGAAACCTACTAATATGGGCTGACATAACAAATTAGCAACAAGAAAAGTTCACGGAAGGACAAGTGTGAGAAAGTGTGCCAAATATATTAGCATTCGTTTTGCAACCTTGTCTCCAGTTTGTGAGAAGTTGATGGTTGGAGGTTATGCTTTCATTAAAAATTGACAACATTTTAAATGCTAATCAAAACTGCTTGTCCTTTCTACTTCTATTTATCCTGGAAGGGGAAAGATAGAGAGAGATAGAGAAAGGGAAAAAAAAGGACAGCTTGCTTTGAGCTGCAACAAATATTCTCCCATTGCCCCCAGACCTCTTTGCTTACTCCTGTGTAGGGCAGATAAGAGCTATGCAGATTGAGTGTCAGGACCTCTGCCAGAAGTGTGAAGGGACCACCATATAAGTTAGAGATGTGCATTCAGGAGGAGGACAGAGAAGACGTGTGTGTGTGCCTGTGTGTGTGAGTGTGAGTTTAGGGGTGGCCTTTCATGTGAGTTGTTTTAATGAATGTTAGGAAAGAATTGTGGAGGTGTTGATTTGACAGTGGGTAGAGAAAAGATATATTTTTATAAAAAAAAGGAGCCATTTGGTAAAGAACCATAAGAAACTGTAAAATTAAAAAGAAAAAAAAAACTCTTTTAAGCATGGCTAGCAAAACATGACTGGCCATGAACCTTCAGAGACAGTACATTTCATTTTAGACCATTCTTAGGAAGAGCTGAGGAGGGTGGAGGAAAATGCTTGGCTCAAACTCCTTTTTGTTCCAACTTTATTAAGATGTAATTGATGCATAACATTGTGTAAGTTTAAGCTGTACAATATCTTGATTTGATACATTTATATATTGCAAAGTGATTACCACCACAGCATTAGCTAACACTTCCATCCCATCACAGAATTATCATTTATTTTTCTGTGGTGAGAACATTTGAGATCTATTATTTTAGTAACATTCAAGTATATGACACAGTATTATTAGCTAAAATCACCATTTTGTCCATTAGATCCCTATAATTTCTTACCTTATTAGAAGTTTGTACCCTTTAACCAATATGTCCCCATTTCTGCCATGCACCAGTCCCTGGTAACCATCACTCTACCTTTGCTCTGATTTTGGCTTTTTTAAGATTCCACATGTAAGTGATATCATACAGTGTTTTTCTTTTTGTGTCTGACATTTCACTTAGTATAATGTCCTCAAGTGTCATCAAGTTGTTGTAAATGGCAAGAACTCTTTCTTTGTCATAGCTGAATATTTCATTATATACCTTCTTTATCCTTTCACCAGTTACAGATACTTATGTTGTTTCCATATTATGGCTATTGAGAATAGCGCTGCAGTGAACATGGGAGTACAGATATAAGCTGAGTGTACACAGAGATGTGTTTTCCAATGTTTGATATGGAATTACTTTCTTCCTACTCATTGCTTTCTGGCTTTTCAGGAAGACGGTAAAAACATGAGCCAAAGAAGAAAATAGCTCATATTTTAGTATATACTAAAAGATAGCCTGTATTTATAAACAAAATTACTCAATCAGTTCAGCTGTTCCCTGGTCAGATCAACTTACCGATCTATACATTTAATTTCTCACCAAATTGAAGACTCATTTGACCAAGAGTTGAAGTGTGTTTGTGTGTGTTGTCCATATGTGTCTATGTATAAATGCATACATTTCTTTGTGTGTGTATGTCAACAGAGCTCAGTAATCTATAACTGAGAAGATTATGTATGGAATACATACATAATGGAATAGTTTTCTTTGATGCAGATCTATGCTCTAAATCTGTATTTCTCAAATGAGGCCCCATTGCATTCTTTTTTTCTTTTTTAACATCTTTATTGGAGTATAATTGCTTTACAATGGTGTGTTAATTTCTGCTTTATAACAAAGTGAATCAGTTATACATATACATATAACTCCATATCTCCTCTCTCTTGCATCTCCCTCCCTCCCACCCTCCCTATCCCACCCCACTAGGTGGACACAAAGCACCGAGAGCTGATCTCCCTGTGCTATGTGGCTTCTTCCCACTAGCTAGCTATTTTACATTTGGTAGTGTATATATGTCCATGCCACTCTCTCACTTTGTCCCAGCTTACCCTTCCTCCTCTCCATGTCCTCAAGTCCATTCTCTACGTCTGTGTCTTTATTCCTATCCTGGTCCTAGGTTTATCAGAACCACTTTTTTTTGGATTCCATATATATGTTTTAGCATACAGTATTTGTTTTTCTCTTTCTGACTTACTTCACTCTGTATGACAGACTCTAAGAGTGTAATTCATTGTTGAGTAGACTGTCTTGCAAATGTCAGAAATATCCTGTTTAAGATTCAGCTGAAAATGGCAAACTGGAAAGATTTTATCATCTTTCTTCTTCTTGTTCTTCTTAGTCTTCATATTCATTTGTCTTATTCATTTTCTTCTTTGTCTGTCTCCTTCAGCCCCTTCATCTTCATGATCATTACATGCTACCATGAAGTTAACATTCATCATCTCATTTAATCGTTCCCAAAACCCTAAAATGTAAATATTATTATTATTTCTATGACAAAATGCAAAGAAGGGCTTTGAAAGTTAAGTCCTCTTTCCAGTAAGGGTTGTGCTGGAATTTGAAATCAGGTATGGATGACAATAATGGAAAGGCTCCCAACCATTAAACTAAACCTGAACCTTCCTCAGGAACCCATCACTGATCTGTATTCAGAAATGAATCTTTGTCTGAATCTATTTATATTTTTAATGAATAGTGAAAGTTGGGATAATGAGTTCTGTAAGTTTATCCCCCACTGTGTTAAAAAAATGGTTCTCTCTGTTTATCCTAAATCCTCCTTTTTCAAGCTTCAGAAGGGGCCCTCTGTTCTGGAATTTGATGAATAAGTCCATCTCAAACCTCTCTATTCTTTTCAATTTTAGAGACTTGTAGATTTTTAGTCAATTCAGCTCTGGTTTATACAGTCTGAAGAACCTGATTATATGATGTCCCTAAAGACAATATTTCCCTTCATTTGGTCATTGTTATATTCTCTAAACTTTCTCTAACTATCTTTGAAACAAAACACAGTTGAAACTTAACACAACCAAGCAAAGCATGGCTAATTCCTGAGGTGAAGCCTGGCCAATTGGACTTGGCTGAGCTTCTATCTAAGCTTTCCAATGATGCAATAGTGTAGCTGACCTAACATACGAGGCTCAATTCATGACAGCACATGGAGAATGTTTTAAAATGAATGGGAATTATCCAGTGCTCCATTCTTTTCCTCTAGGTTTTGAAATCTGGTTTAAAAGATCTATTTATTTCAATAGATCTTTTGTAATGACCCATGAGAAGGACAATGTATCATGGTTTGGTTTTGTTTTCATTATTAAAACCTCAACATGATTTCAGATTCCTGGAACTAGGGTCCTGAGTTGTATTATAGTCTGGAGACAGGGCAATATATTAGGAACTCTTGGTGCTGCCTGGGAAAACTGAATGGGAGAAAAGACTTCTCTGGCTCTTTTGGAAATGAGATAGTGGCTCAAAGTCATTAAATCTAACAGGCAATGGAAGATGTGCCAGGCCTAGGGTAAGAGCCAGTAAAGGTAAACGTAAAGGCAGAGTCCACTTGAGGCTAACGTTATCGTTCCCTCTAAGGCAGCTGAAGGTGTAAATATTCCTTGTAGATTTGCTTCTATCTTTTTATGCTGCAGTTCACTGTGCTAGGCTTGAAATCCCCTATGCTTGAGTTTTCTTAGCTTAAAGACCATCTGATACCTTGGTTTGTGTGAGGAAAACAGCTTGGAAAAATTACTGAGAGGTGCTTTGCATCAATAAATGCAAATTATATGCTAAATAATCACATCAAATAGATAAAACCTCTTTCCAGTTTTTCAATTCTATTATAGCATTTAAATTTCAGAACCAAAATATAGTGAAATATACTTTTTAGCAGTTGGTAAAAAGGGGGCCTTAGAAACATTACGTGGATTCTCTCCTAACATGATAATTGCAACAACAAGCTTGTGCTGTTATAATCACCTTTTACCCTTCTCAGTGACATAGGACATGCTGTCATTTCATTAATATAATTTTATAGATAGAGAAACTCAGGATACTGAGAGTTGAAGTCATTTCCCCAGGGTCACACTGTCAGTGCTGGGAGTAGAGCTAAGCAAAGACAACAAATTCTTAATTCAAAGAATACTATTTAAGCTGATGGGATATTCCTGTGATCGATAAAATGGGGGCCCACGCTAAATGTGGACAGCCGGAGTGTCACACCAAGATATAAGTGAGAGACACAGTGGCAGGAATATCCTGCAGCTTGTGAAAATAATGGAGGTCAACATCAGCATATTCTGTAACTGGAAACTGTTCAATTAAGTATTCATTTCATTTCACAGTCATTTTTGAAAAATAAATCTGTGTTTCTTTATACCTTTAAGCTCAGTAGTTTTATGCATTAAGTTGATGTGCATAACAAAATGTGGACTATTCTTTAAATTGCCAGATAAGAGCTACCATTTATATATTGAAGTTGTAACAATCACGTGCTTTTAATTCATTTCACCTTCGAATATCCAAATGTTTCCACTTTGTAATATACTGCAGGATGTATTAGATGCACTGAGTCCATCTGATTCAAAGCTTTCTAATTGCTATTTAGAGTTTATACCAAGCAGAAAATCAATGTATTCAAAATGTAGTAGCTCTGTTTTTAACTCTAGTCATTTGCTTAAAGAGTAATGTCAAGCTGATAATTGAAATATGGCTTAAAACCATGCATTTTAATTCAAAATAAAAAATGTTTGAAATATTACTCATTTGATCTTTCCCTACTCCACACGCAAAGGGCAGAGTTTGCTTACCTAGCTCAGCAGTTGCATTCAGGGATAGCTAGGACTTGCAGAAATGTTTGCTGATGGCAGGGTCCGGATTTCACCCCTGTCTCAGGGATGATTTGGCCTTACTGAAAAACTGTGGGGCTTCCAGAAAACCTTGTGATATGTCTCTTAGTAAGCTCTGGTTTATATTCTACTCATGGGTGGGAAGTAGCTGTGCTGATTTTATAGATGTGGGTTCCACCCTCTGCAACTATACTTTGTTGCCTTGCTGTATTAAGGAACACAGAGACATTTGCTGCCAGATGAGAACTGCGGTCTTGTGATCTAATTTAAACACCCTGCATTCAGAAACTTAACATGACCTTTGAATTATGACCTCTATGTAGGGCACTGAGTCATGTCATTCGACAAACAGTTGGTGTCAGGAAAGATTTTAACTTATAAATATATTTAGGGTACGACAACCACAACAACTGTGTTCCAATTTGTTTGAAGTTTTTTACTTATATGAGGGATTTGGCTTATTTTATGAAGTACAATATAAATAAAGTTTGAAAATTTTGCAGAGAGAACTGTCATACAAGAAAGAAAGAACTTTCTAACAATTTAAATGATATGAAAGATGAAATAGGATACCAAAGCGATAAACCTTTCCTTGAGGTAATGTTTTCCTTAATAAAATGGATGCCCAGGGTGTTACCAAAAGCAAGCTCCTGAGCCCTACGCACAGTGAGGCCAAACAAACCAAAACATCAGAATTTGGAGCAGAAAAGGTTTATTGCAGGGCCATAGAAGGAGACTAGTGGCTCGTGCCCAAAATAACACAAACTCCTGGAAGGGTTTTAGCAAAACACATTTAAAGGCAAGTTCAGGGAGGGGTGTATTTAGTTGTTGAAAACTTCTTGGTGTTGGTTGGAATCCTTGTCAGGTCAAGATGTTCCTGTAAACCTCCAATAAAACAAATGTTATTCTCTGTTATGCAGGATTTTTTTTATCTCTACATGAATGTACTCTTAAAGGTCAGAGCCTTGAAAATAGGCTATCCTTTATATTTCAGGCTATAGGCAACGTTCTTTTACAAAAGGTGAAGACCCAGCATGACTAAGAACAGGTGACAAAGCACAAGGGTTACAGATCTACTATGCAGTCAGATTTGTTCTTCACTTTTGCAAGGGGTTGTTTCAAAGACTTGATCCAAATGCAGTATGACGAAGCACAGGGGACAGCTGATATTCAATGTCTCTTCTAATCTTTAGAATAGGGAAGGTGGGGCCTGTGCCCTCTACTCTCCCACTGTCTTGTGCTTGTTCTGAACCTGTCCCTTACCATCATTTATTGAAAATTTTGGCGCCTAGTGTAGTGCATTGTACACAGGAGGCACACAATAAATGTTTATTGACCTGATGATTGGAATACAGTGGGTGGAAAGGCAGATGCCATTGGTAACCAGAAAAAGAATAAAGTCCTGGAGAGACTATGAGCTACTTCATAACTCATCTTTAGGTAAGTGATTGCTGCTGTTATAGCAGACGAGTCTAAGCAAAATTGGTTATTGCTAGACTGCCCAGATTTGTGTCAGTTCTTTCAAATGTTGAATCCCAGCTATCTCTATAATCAGACAGGAAGCTACTTAATGTGTCAAAAATATGTGTTCGGGGCTTCCCTGGTGGTACAGTGGTTGAGAGTCCGCCTGCCAATGCAGGGAACGCGGGTTCGTGACCCGGTCTGGGAAGATCCCACATGCCGTGGAGCAGCTGGGCCCGTGAGCCATGGACGCTGAGCCTGCGCATCCGGAGCCTGTGCTCTGCAACAGGAGAGGCCACAACAATGAGAGGCCCGCCTACGGCTGTATATATATATATATATATATATATATATATATATATATATATATATATATATATATATATATATATATATATATGTGTGTGTGTGTGTGTGTGTGTGTGTGTGTGTTGCTGAAAAGCAAAGGAAAAAAAATGTATCCTGTTGAATTTTCAGGAAGAAAGCCAAAGATAATAGAACATAATTATCACATATGGAATATGGTCAAAATGTTAAAATGAAAATGTCCACTCTTGTTCAGAGGGTCACCAGATACCTGTAACAGGGATTAAATGAAAAGGAAGTCACCTTCTTGGCTCTCTCGGGGCTTTAAGTATATCTCTTCCAAAGTCCTACTTTTCTTTTAGGAGAGAGAAAGGACATAACAAAGAAGCAATGTGACCCAATCAAGAAAAGAGCTTTGGGCTTCCCTGGTGGCGCAGTGGTTGGGAGTCCACCTGCTGATGCAGGGGACACAGGTTCGTGTCCCGGTCCGGGAAGATCCCACATGCCGCGGAGTGGCTGGGCCCGTGATCCATGGCCGCTGAGCCTGCGCATCCGGAGCCTGTGCTCTGCAACGGGAGAGGCCACAACAGTGAGAAGCCCGCGTATTGCAAAAAAAAAAAAAAAGAAAAAGAAAAAGAAAAGAGCTTTTCTTGCAGGCTTGATTTACAATGGTTCTCAACAAGGGCTGATTTTGCCTTCAGGAGATATTTGTCAATATCTGAACATACGATTGATTGTTAAGGCTGAGGGTGGGCATGGTATTGGCATCTAGTGCACAGAAAACAGGAATGTTGTTTAACATCCTACAATGCACAGGACAGCTCCTTTCAACATGAAATTATCCACCATAAAATCTCAGTAAAATCAGTACTGAGGGTGCAAATTCCTGGATTATAACTATGAATGTATTTATAAAGTGAAGAAGCAGACAGGACACAATCAATATAATTCAAGTCACCAAATTACTTTATTTTTGGAGAAAAAAGAAGCATATAGTAAGTTAACAAAGGACTTTTAGTTTATAGTACCTGGGTGTGTGTCCTATTTTGATTTTTACTTACCTTTGGTGCCGAAAATAAGCTAAAGTGAAATAGAAGAGAAGAAATGGGTAATAAATCATAGGAGAGAAGTGGACAAAGAGACAGTGCCGGGGGGAGTATATAAAGGAGGAATGGAGAAGCAAAAGGAGTAGAAAAAGGAGAAAAAAGAGTGAAAGAAAGAAGTGGAGGAGATGGGCTGACAGTGTAAATCAGAATTATACTTTTATTATAATGAATTTTATGGATACTCTTTAATTATTAAGAGGGTATTCTAATTCTCCTTTTCTCTCACTTCTATGAATCCCTCAGAGGAGCCAATTACCACACCTGTAAAGAGGAATGAGAAGAGATCTTCCTATATTCAAAGTTATAAAAGTACAGTGCCAACATATACTAATAATAGGGACTCATTCAATGTAACCTCATAAGAGCAAGTCATCCCCATGCCCTGTATCTAGAATGGCAGCCCATCTCCATCAACACCTCTGCTTAAAACTCAGCCCTGTCTGACATGTTCTTTATGTGTTGACTTTAAAAGCAAAGCAGCTTCATTGAGATATAATGCACATACCATACAATTCATCCATTTAAATTATGCAATTCAATAGCTTTTAGTATATGCACAGTATGTACGAACATTACAACAATAAATTTTACAACATTTTCTACACCTCAAAAAAAACAAAAACCAAAAAACCCTCTAGCCTTCAGCTATCACACTTCTATTTCTCCAATCTCCCCGTTCCAGTCATAAGCAACCAGTAAACTACTTTGTCTAGATAGAAATGCCTATTTTGGACCTATGTTATCTTCTGAGAGTTTTATAGTTTAGTACTTACACTTAGGTCTTTGATCCATTTTGAGTTAATTTTTTGCATATGGTGTGAAGGTTTCAACTTCATTCTTTTACATGTGGGTATTCAGTTGTCCTGGCAACATTTATTGAAAAGACTATTTTTTCTGTTGTTTTTTCTATTCTATATTTTATTAAAATCCATTCAAATTGTTACTATTTCCTTCCATCTTCGTCTTTAGGCTTATTTTGTTATTTCCACATCTTAGGGTGCAAAGATAGGTTATTTTTTTGAGGTCTTCTTTGTTTTAATATTGGCATTTACAGCTATAAATTTTCTTGGGTGCACTGCTTTGGCTGCAGCCCACAGGTTTGGTATTTTGTGTCTTCATTTTTATTCATTTAAAAATATTTTCTAATATATTTGATTTTTTTCCCGTTGACCATTAGTTATTTAGGAATGTATTGTTTAATTTTCACATATTTTTTTTAATTTTCCAAAATTTGTTTCTGTTACAGATTTCTAATTTTATTCCATTGTGGCCAGAGAACAAACTTGTTTCCATACTTAAAAATATATTGAGGTTTACTTTGTAACTTAGCATATAGCCCAACTTAACAGAAGCTTAATGTGCACTTAAGAAGAGTATACTGTATTTCACTGTCATTGGACAGTGCTCTGTAGAAGTCTGTTAGGTATAGTTGGCTATAGGGTTGCTCAAATCTTCTATTTATTTTTTGACTTTCTACGCACTTATTCTATCCACTATTGAAAGCCATTACTATCAAATTTTCTATTTCTGTCAGTTTTTGTTTGGGTATTTTTACTTGTGTTTTGTCTGTCTTCTCTATGAGGTAAATAATGTATTTGTTTTATTCAATGCTATATTTTTAACACCTAGAACAATGTATGTCATAGAGTAGGTTATCATTAAATAATTCACACATTAATATTTTTTCTAATTGTATTGTAGGCTTTATAAACAAAGGAAGGGATAATGGCAAATTTGAGTTCAGTTTTGAAACTTACATCAGCCCTTATCCAGAAGCTTACATATCAAATTTTGGCCATCCATCTACTCAATGAATGTTATTGACCATAAAGAGGCCAAGCACAAGAGAGTGGAAAGCTCCACACCACCAGTCCACTACTCACTGGAGTGACAGAAGCAGGAAAACCATGGGGCAAGTACTGGGATTGTCTGTGGTTGTAAGGACAATGTGGATTTCAGTGTCAACCTTGAATGTTTAAGATCATTGGGAATGCTGAGAAGAAGACAATCAAGGATCAGGAGTCTGTTTTTGAAGCTGGATGATAATAAATGTTCTAAAATAAGGCATAAATCTCCAAATTTGCTTAATTGTACAATATGATACCAGGAGGGGAGTTTCCTTCCTGACCTCAGCTGGTGATCAGTTTATGCCCTGATATACACGATTTAATGGTCTGTATCATTTTTATCATGTCACTGCAGATGTTATTCTTAATCCTATGAATGCCTAATCCTCTTGTTGCCTACTTATTCCTGCTAATTATTTCTGCTGAGTCTGAAGTAAGCCACTCACAGCCAAGGCTTAAGAATGGGAGTGTCTCCTCCATGGAGCCAGAACAGAAAAAAAAAAAATCTTCAAAGTTTATGGTAGAATATACTTTCGCTTACTGTACAGAAACTAAAGATAGCAGTTTGGTAAAGGTGATGTAGTTTTATTTAAAAAAGATACTGTCCTTGTTTATTTTTCTATCACTTTGCTTATACTATCTCAAGAGAGAGAGAAACCACAATTTAATTTCTCAAGAAACTGAAATCAAATGAGAAAAACTTTGGCCATTAAAAAAAGGGAAAAAAAGCAAAGAAATATACCAACATGTCACTTCCCAAGAAGGTCAACAGACATATTTAATGCCCTCTCATACACATAGACTCTGTGAACCCTCCCATAACAGAAGCAAAGAATGGAGCACTGAGGACTGGATAAGACTAAGTTAAACAAAAATAGCAATTTAAATATTTGACATGCACCTCTAGAGCCAATGGATAACCCAACATTGTGCTTGCCCTTTACATACAAGCATGAAATGATGGTTCCATGTTCTGCAGGCAAGTTTGTAGGAAAAGTCCCTCCACCTCTTCAGGGCTCAGAGGTCCCTCAGTTATAAAAGAAGAAGATTTTCTTCCATCTCAGGGCCAATGTCTCTGGCATGATTATAGCCATGGGAAATATGGTGAATAATACATCCTTTCAGTTCTCAAGGAGATTTAACTTAGTGGGTCAGACCAAACTTTAACAAAGTTCCCCTCTTACTCTAGGTGTCAAGGAAACATTACCATAGAATCTCAGCTATGAAGGGAAGTTAGAACTCATCTAGTTCAAAGTTTTCACTTATTTATGAGTCTCAATTCTAATATTCTCAGAAGTAGGTGAGATCATCCTGGGAACTTCCTCAGAGATGGGCAATATTCAGTCTCACTAGGCAGCTCTTTCCAATGTGTCAAAGCACTGCCAGTAGAAAGAACTCAGTTTTAAGAATGTCATTCAGGAACAAATAATAAACCTATGACAAAGTCTCAGGTAAATGAGGAGCAGCAGCTGAGATCTAGTGGGAAGCAGATAGGCACACAAATTGAAAAATGTAGTTTTTAGTGGAAAGTGAGGAAATTAACACATTTTGAGGGTTTTTTTTTGGGAGGGGTGTGGTGCCAGACACTGTAGTAAGTCTTTTGCTGACAGCAGGCGAGTGAGCCAGATAGGACTTGCCCACTCTACATATAAGAAAACTAAGCCCCAGGGGTGAGGTAGCTTGACCATTGTCAGAGGATTGTAGGCAGCAGAAGCAAGGTTAATTCCTTGTCTCTCTGAATCTCCTGAACACAGTACATAACGCTGCCTCCCTCTGCTTATTTTGTCCCTATCTGCTTGCCTAATTTTGCTGAGTAATTTGAGGACACTCATTTAACCTCATGGGGACTCATTTTCCTATAGCTCAAAACTGTTGACATTCCCCCCAGCACAAAATTATAATGTATACAGTAAACTTCAAGTCTATTAGCTATACAGTTGTTACCACCTCAAGAGTCCATTTCTCAGAAGAGGTGCTGACCACGTATAATGGCATGCCTTGATGAAATTCCCATTCTTGGCAGGATGATGGGATGATTTACCACAGCCTAATAATGTGAGGCCAAGATATAACCACAGATAACCACACATGATGTATTGGCACAACAGATACAAAATGGATGATGCCTATCATTTATTCAATACCAGTGGCCAGTTTATTATACTTTAAGACTAATGCTAGATAAAGTAAAATGTTTAAAAAGTGGTAATTACAAATTTGAGACCAGTTATCACACAGTATAGTAATTTACACTCTGGCATGTTTAAAAAATCTTCATGCATTGTGAGGTCTGCTTCTATGGTTTTTAAACCATATAACACAACTAATAAAACTGCTTTATAAAAATAAACTTTACTACCTAACTTCCATAATTAAATATGTTTATTATAATAGGGATACAATTTACTGGAGCTCTGAATGCTCATCTATATAATTAATAATGAAACATGTTTTAATGAACATTTATTAGCAGTATGAAATGCAAATATCTGGTAGATCAGCTACCATCTAGTAAAACTTCATTTACTCCCTGAGATTAAAAAAAACCTGTGTTACCAGTATTAGTGTTTTTGTCTTGACAACTCAACAATCTTCTCTGTAAAACTCATCAATTTGAATTCACACCGATACGGACACTGTGATAATTCAGAAGGTGGTGGGACTGAAGTTTGCCTTTGTACCATCAATGAAAAACAGTTTGCTAAATAAATTCATCATGTAAGTAAATTATATAAAGGTCTATTTAGCCACTTAAAATAATTTTCTTTCCAATATCTTAGCACCGAGCATTTGCATACGCATGATTAATATGCCAGTTACAGATGAGTCTTATTTATTAATTCAAAGGAATTCAGTCCCTTGCTTACCAAAACAATGACTGAATAAGTATTAAGAAACTACTAAATATAAGGTGATGTATTAAGAACTTGAACAGATACAAAGATATTTAGGAAATGAACAGTTCTCCCAAGAATCTTGTATTCTAATCCAGTGATTCCTAACACTGGCTCCATATCAGAAACATCTGGGAAAAGTTTTTAAAATATTAATGCATAGCCTCCACATCTAAGGGTTCTGGGTTAATGAATCTGAGTTGAGGCCCAGGCAAACATTAGAAAATGATTATTTGGAGTTAAGCATTACACTTCTTCAAATAGAGTCTTTTAAAATGCAAAAGCTCCCATGAGTATTAATGTATGAAGTTGTTGTCAGTCTTCTTGTCTTCCTGAGCAGCATTGTCAAGACTGCTTTCTTCTAGTCTCCTGGTTCTGGGGCTGGCAAGGGCCTATAAGTATGACCTGTACTATCCTAAGGTGAGCATATGTTCTTGGTGGCCCAGGATAGTCCTGGTTTATACCTGTCATTCTGACATGATTATTAGTGGTAGAGATTCCATGGATTCTCAAAAGTGTCTTGGTTTGGATGTTAAATTATGTGTTACCCAAACTCTCCTATCAATCTCTAAGCTCCTCTTAATCATCTCTAGGGCCCACCTCTTCCTGTCTATACCCACTAACGCCCTTCTAAATCAGGACCATTTTAACTCTTGCATCCAGCCTCATCAATTCCCAGTACCTCACCACAGAATCCTCACCTTCCAGCTGGTCAAATTGTCACCACTGTCATTAAAATAAATCTCACACTCTTAGCATGACAGGCCTCCATGACTTGTTCCCTGCCCATTTTCAGACCTTGTCTCTAGCTCCTCTGCCCTTCTGCAGTCCTATGGACTCCTTTATTTGTTCTTCTGTGGATCCAGGCATGCTGTTCTATTTATCCAGATTCACTTTACCCACATCTTCAGCTAGCACTCCCATACACCCTGGAGCACTAAACACATAAATCACACTCTTAATGAAGCATTCTCTCACTTTCCAGGGAACAATCATTGTGGAGTGGCTTCTTTGCACACAGTTCTCTTATGGTTGTGATCACGTTGCTCTATATTTGTTCATTTGTTTTTTTTTTCTTTTATTTTTGTATGCTTATATTGACAGTCTGTATTGAAGAGTAGAACTTGCATTTTTGTTTCTTCAACCTCTATCTCAGGGTCTTCACTTAGTAAATATACTCCTCAATTGGAGATAAATTCAAAATACTTATCTAACACAAAGGAATGTGTTGAGATAACCACTATGCGTCTCTGGATCCTCTGGGTCTGACTGTGCATGAAGTTCCTAACATTATACAGTGACCTGAAATAAATAACTTGCCCAGCATCCAGATTTAAATAACTAAACCTGAAACTTTACTGTGGTTCATGTTCTTCCATAATGCAGTAGGGGTATATTCATTATAGACTGTTTTGAAGATGATTAATTCTATAGATATAATAGTTATCATAAATATTGTAAGGAATATAACCATTATTTCTAGTTCCCATAAGATCCTAAGTAAAATAGGAATAATGAGATAAAAGATACACGTGTTCACATGCATATGCGAATGAATCATAGCTCTCATTCCAAAATACACACTGATTAGTGATAATGAGATATGTCTTTCAGGCAATAAATTTAAACTTTCATTCTGACTGATGGCCTGTCCTAAGATTTGTGAAAAATATCTTTATTGAAATAATTATAAAATCAATTCTGTTAAAACCAGAACTAACCTTGGCTTCAAGTCAAGAAATTCCAAGCTCAAATGTTGAGGTCTGTTGAGAAAATTAAAATTTAATTGACTTTATTTGACTGGCCTTATCAGAAGCCTATTTCATTCAGGTTTACTGTGCCTACTTAAAGCCAAGTTTTAAATGAAGAGTGACTTCCAAAAAATAAATAAATAAATAAAAGTAGATTATGGTAATTATTTAAATTTAGTTAAATGTTGTATTTACTTTTATAAAAGGCATATGTACTTGTGAGTGTGTGAGAGAGAGAGAGAGAGAAAGAAATTAAGAAATAATGAAAATCTGTTTTTTCTAATACAAGATACCCTATGTAACATTGTAGACTGCAAAATTTACAATGAAAAACCAGTTTCATAAAGCCTAATGTGGTTCTTTAAGCACTTATTTAAATATTATTAGGATATTAAAAACTGAAGTCTTTGATAATCACTAATATTTGAGGCACAGATTTTGCTATTAGACTATAAATGCCTATAAGAAGAATCTGGAATTTAGCAAGGAATAGAGAAAGCAGTGAGTTAATAATCACTGTACTTGGAAAAAAACAAAAGCTAATGATTGAGTTAACTGTATATGCCTAAGAGGAGACAAGTAGGTGATTTCATTGGAAATACAGACCACAACGAGATAGAATCTTCAGTTTCTGTCTATAACTTGGACCCAAAATATACAGATAATCATAAAATTTCAAATTAAACTCTTGGTCTAGGTCTTGAGGAAATTGGCAGGAGGTTGCTAATTTTTGCGACAATCATCTTGAGGGCTCATATTTCCCCATCTTCATACTGTGAGGTAAATTCACTTTCTTGGTTGAGGATTATCAGAATGCATCAATAATGAGACAGGAGATAAAAGTTATGAATCAAAAGCAGGTAAACACCCTTAAGTGAAGAAGCAAATTTTATACAAAATTTATTAACTACACTAGAATGGGATTTCAGGGGCACTGAGAATATCTCTCCTGAATTACTCTCCTCTTTAGTAAGCCTGGACATCCTCTCCTTTAAAATGTGAACTCAGCAGGACAGATGTGCTGCTTGATGTTTTATCAGTCCCAGAAAATGTGGGCAAATAAAGAATGAGAGAAAAGATGGCCAAGGGAGGGAATGAGCTGGAGAGCATAAAATGTCACACAACTACTGAAATAGGAAAGATCTGAGAGCTATCGAAAGGACACACATTGGTGAGTGGAATGGAAAGACAACTTTGCCAACTTCAGAATTTTGATGTGTTAATAACCTCATAGAATGATAATGCCTGTAACCAGAGGCTTTGTTTAAAATAAATAAACACTTCAAACTCTACCAAATTGCCAGGCTTAATAAATTGGGACAACTACCATCTTGCTCTACATGTGACTTTTATAAATAGCAAACATTCTGTGGTTTATTCCTGTCTGGAAAGATGATGGTGTGACTGAGACTGTGAAAGGCAAGCATTATCTATTTCCTGAACCACTCCCTCCCTCCTTCTCCTCAAGCCAACCATGCACCTAAGGACTGTCAGACAAACCACACTTTAGCTTCCACATATGGACAGTTCCCTTTTGAGTGAAGGAGAGAAGTGGAAGCCTGAACGGTTGACGTCCTTCAAAATATAGGACTTAGGAATTTTCCATCAACAAAGCATTGAATTAGGGAACCTGGCCCTTGTCTACCTCCAGTTAACAATAGTACAGGATTCACTCCAAAGCCTGCCTAGATGATTCTTTACCTTGAGGTATAGTCCAAAACTAAAATTTCTTGTGTTAAACAATGTAAGCTGTGGACCACATAGACATAGATATAGTGTCTATTCAGTGTCATAATGAAATTTTCTGTCTCCATATGACTTTATCCATAACAAGTCATTTGTTTTGTGAGTTTAAAAGAAGATTTTGAGGGACTGGACACATATTTTAAAGCTAGTAAGCTGCTGATCCATTTATGCAGAAATTATCTATAGCATAACCACACTTGCAATCATCAAAAGTAGCACTGCAGGAAGCAATTTAAGTTAACAGAAAGAAAATCAACCCACATTACATTTTCAGATTACAGATGGCAACAGAATGCACAGGAAACTGTGGTCTTGGGCCAATCACAAACTCTAGAGTGAGAAGAAGGAGCCTTTCTCTGCCCATATCTGAGATACCTCAGCCATGTCCTTTGCTACATGTCCTGCTTCCTGTGTGGCTCTGTCAATGTATCTCTTGCTAATTTCTTCACTAATACTCCGGTGAAAGGTAACTTAAATCCTTCTTGAAAAAACAGATACTCCTTGCCCTCAATCCCCTCACTGGAACTTCTCTAGTAGGTTCACCTCTAACATTCTGGATCATGTTTCTCAGGTCCTGTGCCCTGAAGAATGGAGTTGGAGGCTGCCTTGTCATACTTGTAAATCCAATAATGGCAGGTAACCTTTATTATTCTTGCACAAAAGCCGATAGAAGAAAGGAGGGATAAAACCCTGCCTCCTGCAGCAACTCACTTCACAAATTTAATAACATTTTCTCTATTAAAGTATTTACTAATTTGAGAAACATTACACCTTTGAGCTGTCAAGTGCTTATAATTCTGCCACTATCTTCAGTTGGTAGTTGTGTGCTGTTATCATTCAAAAAGTATGAACAGAACCCCATTTAAGGTATAAGTAGGCAATCATTCCAAATTTATACCCAGTTTCCAAATTATTTCTGATCTCGGAGCTCCTTTTATTCTTAGATAAAATTTTTTCACTGTGGTTCTGAAATTGGTCTTGCTACTGCAAGATCTGGACCTGTCATAGACTTATAATTAACATCCATAAAATTCTCTCCAGATTCCCGAAAGTTGACTTCTATACATATCTCTTGAGCCAGAATTTTAGTCCATTTCAGGATCAAACTAATAAGGTCAGCTTCACCCATCCAACCTCCCCTAGAGGTGAAGATGAACATTCCCTCTAAGTGAGGAAGAAGAGAGATGCAGGCTGCTAGATGGGTGTGCAGTGGTACCTGTTACAGACAGTTGGACATACAATGAGGTATGCTTTGGTTTGGCTTTTACAATACAAGGATGTCATACAGATCTTTATTTTATCAGGTAGGGCCCTGAACTTATTACCCTCAAAAGGTAATAAATATCTATCCTGACTCTACATTCACTTCCACCCCTACCCAACTTAAGAGGAAGGTAGCACTGGGATTTTCTCAAATGAAAGAATTTGGGTGAGCCTAAACTGAGAAAGAGGTATTCTGTAGGAAATGGGAACTTAAAAGATATTTGTTCTATCCACAACCTATATCAATTCTATGAATTTAATCATATTTCAGACCCAAATAATTTTGGTCATGTAAGAAAATAGTCACAGATCCAGTCAGTAAGTTATCTATTGCCCAAGTACTGCACTCAGCTAGTTAGCAGGCCTTCAGTCCCCCGCTTTTCCTGAGAGCTTTTGCAGGAGACCCAACTGTCTCTTTCTTTGCTGTAAACTAGTCAGTTTAAAAGCAGTCCTAGGAATGAGACCTGTTCAAGAAAGAATGGATTTTATGCCTTGCTTATTGCCTTCCAAATGCCAGGAGCTTTTCAGAGTAATAGCAACTGGTGTAAAAGAAAGAATTTG
The DNA here is from genome assembly GCF_951394435.1 of Stenella coeruleoalba. Classification (NCBI taxonomy): domain Eukaryota; kingdom Metazoa; phylum Chordata; class Mammalia; order Artiodactyla; family Delphinidae; genus Stenella; species Stenella coeruleoalba. The sequence continues at coordinate 35,545,563 of NC_137160.1, read as the reverse complement.
AAATAAAAGAAGCTTTTACTACCGCAGAAAGAGGCTGCACATAAACTTTCCAACTGCCTTAACCACTGGGGAATGTGTATGTGTGTGTACATATCAACAATTTCTGGCCATGAGAATTTACCTTTCCTGTTAGCCTCATATCCTCCGGAATAATGTACATGATAAAAACAGAGCAGGAAAACAGGATCAAACCTCTTTAATTGCAGTTGTCAAATGTATTCTAGCCTAACACTTCATACATTCTGTCATCAAGAAGACATTTTACTGCTGGCACTGATGCTTTACCCTTGTGCAAAACCTTTCATCTTGGAATATCAAAGATTTCTGCAAATACTAATTCATTAATTAAGCCTCTTGATGACGGTTCAGAGAAAGAGAGAAGAAAAATGTATTTCAAAAAGAAAGAGATTTAAAATTTGGGTTGTTTGGGTGGCAGCATCAGTGAACAAAGACTGCCATTTCACTTCTGCCTTTGTGACCCCTCACAAATCAGTCACTGAATCCAGAATAGACCTTTCTATGAGAATGTAAACATTGCTCAGGTGAATGATTCTTAGGTTTGTCTTTAGTTTCTAATGAACCTTCTTCATGGCATTGGGTCATATCTTTTGTCTCTGATTCTGTTGTTCTTTGTTCTCCTTTTCTAATAGAATGTGAACCCTTGTGAACTTGATGAGATTTATCGGTTTACTTCAGAGTTGCAGTAGAAAATTGTGGTGTTAAAACCCCACACCTAGGGAGAGGGAAACCTATCTTGGATTTAAGCCAGGTTTTCAAGAAACTGTCCTCAAATGCAAAGCCAATGAAAATGTTTGATTCTTTTGGTCTTAATTAGTTGAAATGCTGAAACTCAAAATAAATCAAAATAAAACATTATCACCCCAAGTCAATATATAAATAAAAGAGACTGGAGAATATTTCTACTCTTTCTACCACACAACGGGTGTAATTTCAGTAACTCATAGCCAAACCAAAGCAAGCATGTTGCTGTTTCTTAGGCTGTTTGAAGTGTAGTTTATTTTAATACAGGTCCTTATCTGCTTTGAAAGACAGGATTAGGAAGTGGTATATAGAAAATATTAGGAATGTGTGCCCAGAGTCACATGGCCACCCTCCTACACAGAATCACTTATATAAGGCTAATCATTACATTTTCTTAATCCATCCAAATGCATCTGAAGGTTACCAGTATAATCACTGGTAGTGTCAGGAAGAATCTAATTAATTGGCCATTACTCCAGGAAGTAGTTTGTTAATCCATACTTAGAGCCACCAAACAATAGTTAGTAAGTGGTACAGGCACTGTGTTGGTAACACATTTGATAATTTCAAGGTTCTTAGAAATTAAAACCTGTATCTACAAAACACATACAACTTCTATTAATAAATTGATAATTTAACTCTCTATCTTCTCAACTCTCTCCCAACAATGACCAATGAATTTTGTGGAAAATCAGAGGATGTTCTGCTAGGCAGGATGGATAAGCAAAACACATTTTGGTTCCTTTAAACTTTACATCAGGTAAAACAATCAGGATTCTTCAGGGAAGATGGTGGAAGACTAAGACGCAGAGATCACCTTCCTCCCCACAGATACACCAGAAATACATCTACACGTGGAACAACTCCTACAGAACACCTACTGAATGCTGGCAGAAACCTCAGACCTCCCAAAAGGCAAGAAAGACCCCAGGTACCTGGGTAGGGCAAAAGAAAAAAGAATAATCAGAGACAAAAGAATTGGGACGGGACCCGCACCAGCGGGAGGGAGCTGTGAAGGAGGAAAGGTTTCCACACGCTAGGAAGCCTCTTCGCGGGTGGAGACTGCGGGTGGCTGAGGGGGAAAGCTTCAGAGCCGTGGAGGAGAGCACAGCAACAGTGGTGCGGAGTGCAAAGCGGAGAGATTCACGCACAGAGGATCGGTGCAGACTGGCACTCACCAGCCCGAGAGGCTTGTCTGCTCACCCGCCGGGGCGGGCGGGGCTGGGAGCTGAGGCTCGGGCTTCGGTTGGAGCGCAGGGAGAGGACTGAGGTTGGAAGCGTGAACAGAACCTGCAGGGGTTAGTGCGCCACAGCTAGCCGGGAGGGAGTCCAGGGAGAAGTCTGGACCTGCTGAAGAGGCAAGAGACTTTTTCTTCCCTCTTTGTTTCCTGGTGTTCGAGGAGAGGGGATTAAGAGCGCTGCTTAAAGGAGCTCCAGAGACGGGCGCGAGTCACGGCTAAAAGCGTGGACCCCAGAGACGGGCATGAGATGCTAAGACTGCTGCTGCCGCCACCAAGACCCCTGTGTGGGAGCACAGGTCACTATCCACACCACCGTTCCGGGGAACCTGCGCAGCCCACCACTGCCAGGGTCCCGGGATCCAGGGACAACTTCCCCGGGAGAACGCACGGCGCGCCTCAGGCTGATGCACCGTCATGCTGGCCTCTGCCGCCGCAGGATCGCCCCGCATCCTCACTCCTCCCTCCCCCCAGCCTGAGTGAGCCAGAGTCCCCGAAGCAGCTGCTCCTTTAACCCCGTCCTGTCTGAGCGAAGAACAGATGCCCTCCTGCGACCTACACGCAGACGCAGGGCCAAATCCAAAGCTGAGCCCCGGGAGCTGTGCAAACAAAGAAGAGAAAGGGAAATCTCTCACAGTAGCCTCAGAAACAGTGGATTAAAGCTCCACAATCAACTTGATGGACCCTGCATCTGTGGAATACCTGAATAGACAATGAATCATCCCACATTGAGGATGTGGACTTTGAGAGCAAGATTTATGATTTTTTTCCCCTTTTCCTCTTTTTGTGAGTGTGTATGTGTATGCTTCTGTGTGAGATTTTGTCTGTATAGCTTTGCTTCCACCATTTGTCCTAGGGTTCTATCAGTCCGTTTTTTGTTTATTTCTCCTTTTTAAAAATAAATTTCTTCTTAATAATTATTTTTATTTTAAACTGTTTTATTTTATCTTATTTTATTTTATCTACTTTGTTTCTTTCTTTCCTTCCTTCCCTCCCTCCTCCCTCGCTCCCGCCCTCCCACCTTTCTTTCTTTCTTCTTTTCTTTTCTCTCTTTCTTTCTTTCTTTCTTTCTTTCTTTCTTTCTTTCTTTCTTTCTTTCTTTCTTTCTTTCTTTCTTTCTTTCCACTTTTTCTCCCTTTTATTCTCAGCCAAGTGGATGAAAGGCTCTTGGTGATGCAACCAGGAGGCAGTGCTGTGCCTCTGAGGTGGGAGAGCCAACTTCAGGACACTGGTCTACAAGAGACCTCCCAGCTCCACATAATATCAAATGATGAAAATCTCCCAGAGATCTCCATCTCAACACCAGCACCCAGCTTCACTCAACAACCAGCAAGCTACAGTGCTGGACAGCCTATGCCAAATGAAGAGCAAGACAGGAACACAACCCCACCCATTAGCAGAGAGGCTGCCTAAAATCATAAAAAGTCACAGACACCCAAACACCCACCACCAGACATGGACCTGCCCACCAGAAAGACAATATCCAGCCTCATCCACCAGAACACAGGAACTAGACCCCTCCACCAAGAAGCCTACACAAACCACTGAACCAAACTTAGCCACTGGGACAGACACCAAAAACAACAGGAACTATGAACCTGCAGCCAGCAAAAAGGAGACCCCAAACACAGTAAGATAAGCAAAATGAGAAGACAGAAAAACACACAGCAGATGAAGCAGCAAGATAAAAACCCACCAGACCTAACAAATGAAGAGGAAATAGGCAGTCTACCTGAAAAAGAATTCAGAATAATGATAGTAAAGATGATCCAAATCTTGGAAATAGACAAAATGCAAGAAACATTTAACAAGGATGTAGAAGAACTAAAGATGAAATAAACAATGATGAACAACACAATAAATGAAATTAAAAATACTCTAGATGGGATCAATAGCAGAATAACTGAAGCAGAAGAATGGATAAGTGACCTGGAAGATAAAATTGTGGAAATAACTACTGCAGAGCAGAATAAAGAAAAAAGAATGAAAAGAACTGAGGACAGTCTCAGACACATCTGAGAGAACATTAAATGCACCAACATTCGAATTATAGGGGTTGCAGAAGAAGAGAAAAAGAAAGGGACTGAGAAAATATTTGAGGAGATAATAGTTGAAAACTTCCCTAATATGGGAAAGGAAATAGTTAATCAAGTGCAGGAAGCACAGAAATCCCATACAGGATAATTCCAAGGAGAAAGACGCCAAGACACATATTAATCAAACTGTCAAAAATTAAATACAAAGAAAACATATTAAAAGCAACAAGGGAAAAACAACAAATAACACACAAGGGAATCCCAATAATGTTAACAGCTGATCTTTCAGCCATAACTCTGCAAGCCAGAAGGGACTGGCAGGACATATTTAAAGTGATGAATGAGAAAAACCTACAACCAAGATTACTGTACCCAGCAAGGATCTCATTCAGATTTGATGGAGAAATTAAAACATTTACAGATAAGCAAAAGCTGAGAGGGTTCAGCACCACAAATCCAGCTTTACAACAAATGCTAAAGGAACTTCTCTAGGCAAGAAACACAAGAGAAGGAAAAGACCTACAATAGCAAACCCAAAACGGTTAAGAAAATGGGAATAGGCACATACATATCGATAATAACCTTAAATGTAAATGGAATAAATGCTCCCACCAAAAGACACAGACTGGCTCAATGGATACAAAAACAAGACCCATGTATATGCTGTCTGCAAGAGACCCACTTCAGACCTAGAGACACATACAGACTGAAAGTAAGGGGATGGAAAAAGATATTCCATGCAAATGGAAACCAAAAGAAAGCTGGAGTAGCAATTCTCATATCACACAAAATAGACTTTAAAATAAAGACTATTAGAAGAGACAAAGAAGAACACTACATAATGATCAAGGGGTTGATCCAAGAAGAAGATATAAGAATTATAAATATTTATGCACCCAACATAGGAGCACTTCAATATATAAGGAAAGTACTAACAGCCATAAAAGGGGAAAGCGACAGTAACACATTCATAGTAGGGGACTTTAACAGCCTAATTTCACCATGGGACACATCATCCAAAATGAAAATAAATAAGGAAACACAAGCTTTAAATGATACATTAAAAAATAATAACTTAATTGATATTTATGGGACATTCCATCAAAAAACAACAGAATACACATTTTTCTCAACTGCTCATGGAACATTCTCCAGGATAGATCATATCTTGGGTCACAAATCAAGCCTTGGTAACTTTAAGAAAATTGAAATTGTATCAAGTATCTATTCCAACCACAACGCTATGAGACTAAATATCAATTACAGGAAAAGATCTGTAAAAAATACAAACACATGGAGGCTAAACAATACACTACTGAATAACAAAGTGATCACTGAAGAAATAAAAGAGGAAATCAAAAAATACCTAGAAACAAATTACAATGGAGACATGACAACCCTAAATCTATGTGATGCAGCAAAAGCAGTTCTAAGAGAGAAGTTTATAGCAATACAATCCTACCTTAAGAAACAGGAAACATCTCAAATAAAGAACCGAACCTTGCACCTCAAGCAATTAGAGAAAAAGGAACAAAAATAAACCCAAAGTTAGCAGAAGGAAAGAAATCATAAAGATAAGATCAGAAATAAATGAAAAATAAATGAAAGAAATGATAGCAAAGATCAATATAACTGAAAGCTGGTCCTTTGAGAAAATAAACAAAATTGATAAACCTTTAGCCAGACTCATCAAGAAAATAAGAGAGAAGACTCAAATCAATAGAATTAGAAATGAAAAAGGAGAAGTAACAACTGACACTGCAGAAATAAAAAAAATCATGAGAGATTACTATAAGCAACTCTATGCCAATAAAATGGACAACCTGGAAGAAATGGACAAATTCTTAGAAACGCACAGCCTGCCGAGACTGAATCAGGAAGAAATAGAAATTATGAACAGACCAATCACAAGCACTGAAATTGAAACTGTGATTAAAAATCTTCCAACAAACAAAAGCCCAGGACCAGATGGCTTCACAGGCGAATTCTATCAAACATTTAGAGAAGAGCTAACACCTATCCTTCTCAAACTTTTCCAAAATATAGCAGAGGGAGGAACACTCCCAAACTCATTCTGTGAGGCCACCATCATCCTGATCCCAAAACCAGACAAGGATATCACAAAGAAAGAAAACTATAGGCCAATATCACTGATGAATATAGATGCAAAAATCCTCAACAAAATACTAGCAAACAGAATCCAAGAGCACATTAAAAGGATCATACACCATGATCAAGTGGGGTTTATTCCAATATACACAAATCATTCAACGTGATACACTATATTAACAAATTGAAGGAGAAAAAACATATGATCCTCTCAATAGATGCAGAGAAAGCTTTTGACAATATTCAACACCCATTTATGATAAAAAAAAAAACCCTGCAGAAAGTAGGCATAGAGGGAACTTTCCTCAACATAATAAAGGCCATATATGACAAACCCAGAACCAACATCATCCTCAATGGTGAAAAACTGAAAGCATTTCCACTAAGATCAGGAACAAGACAAGGTTGCCCACTCTCACCACTCTTACTCAACATAGTTTTGGAAGTTTTAACCACAGAAATCAGAGAAGAAAAGGAAATAAAAGGAATCCAAAACAGAAAAGAAGAAGTAAAGCTGTTACTGTTTGCAGATGACATGATACTATACATAGAGAATCCTAAAGATGCTACCAGAAAACTACTAGAGCTAATCAATGAATTTGGTAAAGAAGCAGGATACAACATTAATGCACAGAAATCTCTGGCATTCCTATACACTAATGATGAAAAATCTGAAAGTGAAATCAAGAAAACACTCCCATTTACCATTGCAACAAAAAGAATAAAATATCTAGGAGTAAACCTACCTAAGGAGACAAAAGACCTGTATGCAGAAAATTTTAAGACACTGAGGAAAGAAATTAAAGATGATACAAATAGATGGAGAGATATACCATGTTCTTGGATTGGAAGAATCAACATTGTGAAAATGACTCTACTACCCAAAGCAATCTACAGATTCAATGCAATCCCTATCAAACTACCACTGGCCTTTTTCACAGAACTAGAACAAAATATTTCACAATTTGTATGGAAACACAAAAGACCCCGAATAGCCAAAGCAATCTTGAGAATGAACAATGGAGCTGGAGGAATCATGCTCCCTGACTTCAGACTATACTACAAAGTTACAGTAATCATGAGAGTATGGTACTGGCACAAAAACAGAAATACAGATCAATGGAACAGATATAAAGCACAGAGATAAACCCATGCACATATGGTCACCTTATCTTTGATAAAGGAGGCAAGAATATACAGTGGAGAAAGGACAGCCTCTTCAATAAGTGGTGCTGGGAAAACTGGACAGGTACATGTAAAAGTATGAGATTAGATCACTCCCTAACACCATACCCCAAAATAAGCTCAAAACGGATTACAGACCTAAATGTAAGGCCAGAAACTATCAAACTCTTAGAGGAAAACATTAGCAGAACACTCTATGACATAAATCGCAGCAAGATCATTTTTGACCCACCTCCTAGAGATATGGAAATAAAAACAAAAATAAACAAATGGGACCTAATGAAACTTCAAAGTTTTTTCACAGCAAAGGAAACCATAAACAAGACCAAAAGACAACCCTCAGAATGGGAGAAAGTATGTGCAAATGAAGCAAGTGACAAATGATTAATCTCCAAAATATACAACAGCTCGTGCAGGTAAATAACTAAAAGAAAACAAACAACCCAATCCAAAAATGGGCAGAAGACCTAAATAGCCATTTCTCCAAAGAAGATATACAGAGTGCCAACAAACACATGAAAGAATGCTCAACATCATTAATCGTTAGAGAAATGCAAATCAAAGCTACAATGTGATATCTCACAACAGTCAGAATGGCCATCATCAAAAAATCTAGAAAGAATAAATGCTGGAGATGGTGTAGAGGAAAGGTACCCTCTTGCACTGCTGGTGGGAATGTGAATTGGTACAGCCACTATGGAGAACAGTATGGAGGTTCCTTCAAAAACTACAAATAGAACTACCATATGACCCAGCAATCCCACTACTGAGCATATACCCTGAGAAAACCATAATTTGGAAAGAGTCATGTACCAGGATGTTCATTGTAGTTCTATTTACAATAGCCAGGAGATGGAGACAACCTAGGTGTCCATCATTGGATGAATGGATAAAGAAGATGTGGCACATATATACAATGGAATATTACTCAGCCATAAAAGGAAACAAAAACGAGTTTTTTGTAATGAAGTGGATGGACCTAGAGTCTGTCATACAGAATGAAGTGAGTCAGAAGGAGAAAGACAAATACCGTATGATAACACATATATATGGAATTTAAGAAAAAAAAAAGTGTCATGGAGAACCTAGAGGTAAGACAGGAATAAAGACACAGACCTACTAGAAAATGGACTTGAGGATATGGGGAGGAGAAAGGGTAAGCTGTGACAAAGCGAGAGAGTGGCATCGACATGTATACACTACCAAAAGCAAAATAGATAACTAGTGGGAAGCAGCCGCATGGCACAGGGAGATCAGCTCGGTGCTTTGTGACCACCTAGAGGTGTGGGATATGGAGAGTGGGAGGGAGGGAGATGCAAGATGGAAGAGATATGGGAACATATGTATATGTATAACTGATTCACTTTGTTATAAAGCAGAAACTAACACACCATTGTGGAGCAATTGTACTCCAATAAAGATAAAACAACAACAACAACAACAACAAAAAACAATCACAGTCTGTTGAAGAGATTTGCAAAATTTGCATGAGATAATTAGGAAAATAATAAAAGACCGTTTGACTGCAAGATAATATGAACCAATGATGAGGTATGTGATTATTTAAAGACTAACAAAATTTGACTTACATTAATAGAATTATGGTGTCTTGAAAGCAAGAGAGTAATAGACCATGGTTAAAGAACTGCACTTAATTCTAGATATCACGTTTTAGTTACAAACCAAATCCATCAGAAATGAATCCAGGCAAGATATTGAAATAGAAACTAGTTTAATAAGCAACTAGAAACTCTGTCTTATGAGGAATGGTTGAGATGTTTACGTGAAAATAGATGTCTCAAAATATTTTGACTTTTGCATGTGGAAGAGGAGTATATAGAGTGAGCACTCTCAAGGAGAGTAGAAGGAGGGCACTGAGGAAATCTATTAGACTTCCATTCTCAATACAAAATAATTTCTATTACATAGAACCACATAAAGTGAGAGGTGATGATGATGTCTTCGCTAGAAATATTACAGCTGAATTAGATGACCATATTTTTCTGTGCCATACAAGGACTTCATATTAGCTGGGAAATTGCACTCTATGAACCCAAAGGTCTTTCCAACAATACAATTTTATTAATATTTTAATCTATTCATCAAACTATGCTCAGACAAATGATACTCCTCTGCACAATACCTCAATCTGATGCTAAATTGTGGGGATGATTTCCACAAGAGACACATGCTACAGGAATATTAGGGATCTCTCCATTAGAAAACTTCTATTTGTATTGGAAGACATTTTCCATGGTTCTCCACTTCTAAAAGACAATTTCTGAATTTGAACCCAAATCAAGACAAAGTTTTCAATCATGCTGCCTAGTACGTGTTTTCAAAGAAGGTAGAAGTTTGTAAAATATAATTACTTCTCTGTCTATGCACCTTTATGACAATGAGATTACACAATGGAGTTTTATGTCAACTATTTATAAATAAAATATTTCTTTTTATACCATTCATAAGACTTCCTAATCGTTTTTGAACTTGTTAGCTTAACCCTAACATCTTCAAATTCAAATGGTTTTATTATCAGTATTAAAAATAAAAACACCTATTTGTGAATTGGATAATCACAAAGGCTATATGTGGTTTTAAAGTTATTGCATTAATATAAAGTAATTAACGCAAAAGCAAATGACCCAAGGCTGCTAGTATGAGTTTAATAAAGGAGCAGAATAAACCCATCCAGTCTGCGGATCTTTAAATTGTCACTCACGCACAGATTGAAATTTCCATCCACCAATTGGTTTCTGGTGCACAATTCTGCATCTTTTACATGCCATTTTACAGGTAAAATTTCCCGGCTTCTATTTCTTCCACTTTTATCTTCCTTATGAAGGAGTTGGCTTATGTTTCTATGAATTAAGTTGTGCTGGTTTTCTTCCAGCTCATATGGTGACCTATAGAAAGAAAATACTTGAGTTATTTGCATGACCTTTTATATTCATTTTGCATGAAATGAAATCATGTGCGTTCCTTGTAAAGATACTAATGCCACTCAGCAGTGTATAGGGTTAATTGTTATTTTAATGAGAGTGACATGCAGCGCTGGGTAAGAATATGATTTTAAAAGCTACAAGCTATAAAGGTCACATATCAGTGGAGTGGCAAGTTTTTATGGCATATTGCTAGGAACCTGGTCCATTCTATGCTCACAATCATGTTATTCTTTGCCTAGTGAAGGCCATATGCTTTGATAGCATACTAGAATTTTTTACTGGAAAACATTGTGTTTTAAAAATCTCTCCAAATAACTCAATGTTTTCCCATGGGATTATGTGATTAGAACAACCTTAGATGTAGATGGAATATCAAAGATTAATAGTTAAACTAATAAAGTTATAATCCAATGATAGAAATTCAAATCAGATTTCATTAAATATCTATGGAGATAATGCCATTGGGTAACCCCCATTGTCTGTGTACTCACAATTCCAAATAGCATGAGTGCTATAATGACACAGTCTATACGACTATGTCACAGGTAGAGTGACACTTAAGTGGGTGATCAGAGAAGGCTTCCCTGGGGCTTCCCTGGTGGCACAGTGGTTGAGAGTCTGCCTGCCGTTGCAGGTGCAGGGGACACGGGTTCGTGCCCCGATCCGGGAGGATCCCACATGCCTCGGAACGGCTGAGCCCGTGAGCCATGACCACTGAGCCTGTGCATCCGGAGCCTGTGCTCCACAACGGGAGAGGCCACAACAGTGAGAGGCCCGCATACTGGAAAAAAAAAAAAAAAAAAAAAAAAAAGGCTTCCCTGAAGAGACAGCATTTGAACTCAAACTTCCATGGTACCAAGGAGCCAGAAAGGTTAAGTTCAGGCAGAAAGAATAGCAAGTGCAAGGCTCAAGCATGGAACTAAAGCGTTGCATTGAAAAAAATATAAACAGGGCCAGGGAGAGTAGAATAATAGAAAAGGCAGAGAGTTGCTTATCTGAGACCTGAAAGGCCACCAACATGGATATGGAGTTGGATTTCATTCTAAGGGAAATAGGAAGTCATTGGTGAGGTTCAGGCATGAATGTGACATAATTTTAAGTAACTGCTGCTATAGAGAAAGGATAATATTCAAGAGGGGGACCTGTGGGAAGGGTCTTGGTGCTGTCCAGCTGAGAGGTGATGGAGGATAAATTGAGCTTCAGCAGAGGTAAAGAGAAGTAGACAGATCTGGAGAAAATTCTGTAGATAGAGCAGAAAAGACAGTGGCTGCATTGCCCAAATAAATGCATCCCTTGCAAAATGAAATTCAGTGTCTTTTCCTTGGATTTATCTTTTTCTTCATTGTTAGTCTCTCAGCTACTTTGACCTCATGGACAAACTTCTTAGAGATAAGAAGGTATGACTTAGAATCAACATATTTCCCTCTGTCTTCAAACAAGATACAAAAGGAATCACTCCAGAAAGATAGGTGCTCTATTTTATTCCAAGAATGAGTTTGCTTTGGGAATCATTTCCACAGGAACTGTTGTTTTAAATGTCTCACTTTCATAAATTTTAAATGAACAATTGGTGAGCTTACTTATCACTGGAATTTGTACTTGAAGATCTTTGGGGAGATGAGTTTTGCAGAAACACACCTAGGAATTGGCATATATTCTATAGGAACTGATAGAATATAAAAATAAGAGGTAGTTTAGTCACTGCTGATGGAATGAAAAAAGGGCCTTTAGTGAGGGCGTGGTCCTTCATTTGCTAAAGGCCAGGGGTTCAGAGGAGTCACCTGGCTTTTCTCAGGTACCAAAAGAGGTTGAGACTGTAAATCAGACTAAAAGGTACTACAACCATGAAAAAAGACTGATTGGGGCTCAGGCAACTGGTACAGAATTCCTGGCTGCTTGTTATGTAAGGATAATTTCATCTGCCTTTAGGCTATAAAGGAGAAAATCAGTCTCTGCTTCATGACTGGCCAGTCTTTATTCTGCACAGTCTGCTTGGTTTTTGTCTCGTCATAGGAGTCTGGAGCATGTGTGAAAAATCAGCCATTGCTGGTCCTTTCTGGATAGTGACATTATCTTTTCCACACAGGGACTGTCACTGACTTCTAACAGAGCTCTGTGGATGCTGGAGATAGGAGACTATTGGGCCAAGGACCTTGTTTCTTTTAATTATTTTCTTTCACAAATGATTAAAGATGTTTCCTTTTTCCTTAAGAGATAGAACCCAGAGAATTTCTAATACATACATCTGACATTTTCCCTCTTGTTTTCCCATCTTTTCCCTGAATCCTTAACATCTTGTATTATACTTCTCCTGTACACCTCCTTCCAATAATACTATTAATAATATCATTCTCAGATCATGGATCACCAAACCTTTTCAAGAGCTTACAAATATGAAATGATGAGACCGGTTAGGTGTACACTGGGATTTCCGTTCTCAAAAACTATATACAATATTTAGGGGAAAGAATAATGTCTATGTATCCCTACTAGTTTTTGTTTCTTACCTAAAATTCAGAGAAAGAGAAAACCTCCTCCAGTGTAAAAGTCAGAACTGAACATCTCAAGGAGTTCAACTAATGCTGTTTGCAAGAACCTGCTATCATAAATAACCTTACTGGACCAGCCACTGAGGCTTTTCTCTTATCACATTGTCACTCAGACATATGCCTAAATTCTCTAACAATGTTTCTTCAGGAGTTGAGTAAGGAGTTGTCATTAGGGACAAGAGATGTGGTCAAACACACAATCTCCACCTCGTCAGTAGGGTAGTTGACAATACTATCCTCATCCACATGGTTAGGGAGTCCATGGGCTGAGGGATCATATGAGAATTTAAGCTGAAAAGTAAAGGAATAGCACTAGACTAGATAAAATTGGTCAACTGCTAACAGTACTGGAAAGAATAGTTCTTTTTTACCAAGAATGGGAGGGCTGGTCCCCTGCTCAGAACTGGAATACATGGCCTCAGTCTTTTTGTATGCTCATATACTCAACCTCATAGAGATATTTTCTCCTGCTGTTTCTAGAGATCATTCTTCACCGAGCAGGCTTGACACAAGCTACTTTATATGACCTTTGAAGTGCCAGAATCTGAAGCAGAGCAAGTGCAGTGACTTCTGGAATGAGACTTGCTTAGACATTCAAGATGCATGTTGGAACCAAATGGTCATGAGCAAAGAGCTGGAGCATATGCCTACACACACACATACCCGTGTGTGTGCACGTTCACATGCATACAAACATATATGTGCAAATGCAGATACATAGCCACATAGACATGCAAAAGGCTGTCAGCATCTGGGACACTTACTGAGAGCTGGATGTCTAAGGTAAGGGCACACATAGGAAATAGAAGTAGGGGAGCATTATTGATTCCAACATATTCAAGTTGACTTACCAGAATTCAACTGGATGATTGTAATAATATCTGAGATCTGTAAAGGCTTCTTAAGCAGTTTATTTTTCCTGTGGGAATTTGCCCAAAGCATGTGTTTATAATGGATAGTTCTAGCCTCTACAGGCATTATAACACCCTAGTGTGTATTTTTGATTCCTCACCTTCAGTGTGACAGTCCTTGTCTCAATCCATAGGCCTTCAAGTGCCTGTTTCTAGAAATAAAGCTCTGTTTAGGGAGTGAGGAGGGGCCTGGGATGAAGGAAGACTTTCCTGACCTCAGGGTTTGGTTAGACTTCCCTTCTGTTTTCCAGGAGTACCTGTGTCTTCTCTCATCAGAGCACTGACCTCAAGTCATTGTGATGTGTGTCTCTCCCACTGGTCTGGAGGCTCCTGGAAAGCAGGCTTTTCTTACCTTTGTTACCTAATAAGGCCTTGCATAGTGCCTGGCATGTAGTAGGTTCTCAATAATTGCTACAATTCACTGCTTTAATTAAATCTGAATTCATATTCTTAAAGACAGATCTATTTATTCACCAAAACTTATTAGCACTTGCCATTTATGCTTGGTCATTCAGAGGGAAAAGAAAAAGAAGAGAAAAAAACAAACACTTGGTCTTGAAAGGTTTATTTACAAAGATGGTGTTTGTTTGTGTGTGTGTGTGCATATGCGTGAACGCTTGTGCATGCAAAAAGCATTTGGAGACTAGGTCTAGATGGATCTTAACTAATTGCTAAGATTTTATGCATTTCTCACTGTAATAAAATTTATAATATACTTTAATCTATGTTAATTTGAACAATATGGTGTGTTTTCTAGACTCTGATTTTTATCATCACCCCCAAAAGAGAAGTTCTTACAACATTTTTGTTTCTAATAACGTAAATTCATTATCTCATTATTGGGTGGAAGACAGGTAGAATATATTGAAAACTGACTTAGACCTTTTTAAAAGAAAGCTGCATGGTTATAGATGCTTCTTGTTTGTGTTTTCCCATTTTATGCATCTTGCTCATCCCTGGTCCCTGCGGGCAGCTGGAATGAAAGGTCAGGTTACTGTCAACTGTGAGAAAGGCTGTTTCAGGAATGTTTCCAGCTGAGATCTCTCAGAAGGTGTCACACCTTGACGTGTGGAATAAGGTTTTAGGGAGATGCCTTTAAAATTCATATGTAAATATTATTCCATGTTATTATATGCATGTGTGTGTTATGTTTGTATGAGTATATGAAAGTATGCATATGTTATGTATGTGGGAGCATATAAATGTGTGCATGTTGTATATGTGTATTTTTTGTGTATGGTCATGTTTGTTGTTATAGTGTGCATGCTTGTGTGTGTTGCATTGTAAGTGTGTGTTGCATGTGTGTGCATTGTATGTATGTGTTTAGTTGTACATTTGTTGTATATGTAAGGAAGTATATATGTGCTGTGTGTGTGCCTCTGTGTGACAGTTTTGCATTTTTTCCCATATATACTCATGAAGTGAAAGAGAAAATGTGTCATTATCTGTGGAGAATACAGCCTCAAATTAAATAGATTAAAAACGACCTTTCCTAGGCTGTCAGAGAAAATGTTGAAGGGTTTTCAAAAAGGGAAGGAAATCTCTCGGGCAACCATATCTATATTTGCATTGCTTGTTTCAGAATAAAGACAAAAAAACCCAAACACATCCACACCACACGCTCCTGACACAGAGTCATATTTTGAAAAGTGCCGGTTGGTAGGACCTCCGTGATGTGCCTGTCTGTGACATTTTAAGATCACAAATTGCTGCTAGGAAACACTCCCTCTTTTCACATTTACACTTAAAAAACCTTTTCTTCTTAATGGTTAATTAGGTCACTAATCAAAAGAAGCTCTTAAGAGGAAAATGAAATGTTGATATTTTGCAATTATTTGCTACTGTGAATAATACATAAACATACTACTTATGTAGAAAGTGGCTTTCAACCTCTTTTGCTGTCACAAAATCTCCTGTTGACAGCAGAATTCCTGTGCCTTGGGTCACAGACTACCCCACTGCCTCCTTCCCTCCTTCTATTCACTTTGGGTCAGTTATGTGTCATTTTACTGTGCTTTTCTCAAATGCAGAATCACTGGCTAAGTGTGTATGAGTGTGTGTGTGTAAAGAACAGTGTTCTTGTCTATTTGCAATTACATCATTAGTGTTAATACACTGGCACACCATGAACTAATTTTAGTGGAAACTCCTTTAGAAATCATTTTAATCAGAAATAGATGGTGTTCTAATAATTCTAATAATTTAGTCCTGCAGCACTTCCTGAGTTCTTCAGCACCAGTATTGTGACAAGCACTAGGAACATGAAAATGGCTGGGACATGGTGTCTGCCCTTATGGTGCTGAGGGGGAGGTGACATACAGTCCCCAGCTACACTCAGGAACTATCTTAGAAGCATATAAAAAATGTTTGGCTTCTCATTTTGTGTTTCCTGCATTTCAAATGATCTTTCTTTCACCTTGCCTCAAGTATCTAATCCATTGTCAAAACCACCACCAATGACTTCACCCCCACAAAGTCTCCATCGCTAGCGTCCCTCTCTCTAAATCCAGCCTTCTATGATTGCAGCTTACTCATCCCCAGTATTATCACCAGCATGTGGTGAAAGCCAGAGTCCCACATTTCTTGCCACCTCTACCACTACCCAGCTGGATCCATCCACCATCATCTTCTTTCTGGATTACTATGTAGTCTTCTCTCTGGTTCTCTGGTCTCCAGCTTTGTTCTCTTGCTGTTGTATGACCTTTTGAAAAATGTAAATTAGGTCACATCAATTACCTCCACAAATGGTTGTGGGAAGAAAAAATAAATTCTTTAACTCCATTCACTTGAGTTGTCTCAATTACTCCCACTCTAGTCTAGGCTTATGTCATCAGAAAACGTGGGCAAAGACCCCTGCCTCTTAGTAGTTGTATTAATTTCCTTTTGTTGCTGTCACAAATTACCATAAGCTGAGTGGCTTCAACCCACAGAACTTTATTCTCTCAGTGCTCTGGAGGCCAGAAGTCTGAAATCAAGGTGTCAGCAGGGCATGCCCTCTCTGAAGGCTTCTAGGAAAGGATCTTTCCTTGCCTCTTCCTACCTTCTGATGGTAGCTGGAAATCCAAGGGTTCCTTAGCTTGTAGCTGCATGACTCCAATCTCTGCCTCTGTCATCACATGGTCTTCTTCCCTGTGTGTCTGTGCATCTGTGTGTTCTTTCCTCTTCTTATAAGTTAGTAGTTATTAAATTTAGAAGCCCACCCTTACCCAGTGTGACCTCTTCTTTACTGAAATAATTACACCTGCAAAATCTCTATTTCCAAATGAGGTCACATTGTGAACTTCTAAACGGGTGTGAATTTTTTGTGAGGACACTATTCAACCCATTACAGTAATGATTGAGTCCTGAGGAAGACAAATGCATTCACAAACATGAGCTCATTCAAACTCTCAAACATTATGTGTTTTCATCTTCAAAAGGGACATTGTACACACCTACCTTCCTCCTTGAGTAGCTGTGAACATCTGAATGAAACATTGATGGAGAACGTTGCACACTACAAGGGTCTACACACATATGTCAAACAATTTTATTATAAAGAAAGCATATTGAGATATATAATTTTTGGAATATATTCTTAAATGCAGAAGCACAAAGTGAAATGAAATACTCCTGCATGTAAAATTCTGAATGCAATTGATTATCCTAAATTGCACATTCAATTTCTAGTATGTTTTCAAATATATATTAATTACCAGTGTTTTATAAAATTGGAAGAGTTTTGATGGTTATCTCTTATACTGCCACATTTTAAAGATGGGGCTAATGAGCACAGAAAAATTAAGTTGTATGTCCAAGTTTGTCCAGCTCATTGGTTGCAGAATGAGAACCCATTTTTTTCTTACTCCTGAGTGAAACGAGCAGCTCATATAAGAAGTCAAATTATCTGATTGGCTCATGGCCCTCAGTCTCTCCTTCTTGCAAACATTCTGCTGGGAATGATATCTTTAATACAGGAGGAAGCAGGTAGACATTGAAATTTAAAAGGCTGATTTGACATAGAGAACAGACTTGTGGTTGCCAAGGTGGAGAGGGGTGAGAAAGGGATGGAGTGGGAGTTTGGAGTTAATAGATGCAAACTATTATATATAGAATGGATAAACAACAAAGTCCTACTGTATAGCACAGGGAACTATATTCAATACCCTATGATAAAACATAATGGACAGAATATTAAAAAATATAATGTATATATGTATAACTGAATCATTTTGCTGTAGAGCAGAAATGAACACAACATTGCAAGTGAACTATACTTCAATAAAAAAATAAACTATTTTTTTTAAAAAAAGGCTGATTGAATTCAACTGAGATATTGACTCATCACTTAATACTGCTTTTGTTTCTCAGTCTCTCTCACATTTGGTTTCCTAAACTGTAAAATGAGAAGAATAATATTTACTGATAGAATTAATGTAAATATTATTTGTTTAAAGTTATGAATCACATTTATTAACTATGCATACATAAAGGAGATTAACTATACATACACACGTTTAGTACATTTTTTATACATACACATACATGCACACATGTATGCAAAAGTCACACTCGACAAAGGAGAGATGAAGGTGATGATGATATGACCAAAATAACAGAGAAAAGCTTGTGTTTTGGGGAAGCAAATATTACTTTTTTCTCAAGGGACTAACAGAATGCACTTAATTTGACCCTGCAAGGTCTTTTGCTTATGTCATTTTATAAAATTTTCTCAATAACATTAGATAACAAAGATCACAATTTTACAGAAGAGAAAATTAAGGATCAAAAAAACATTTAAGTAAGTTGCCCAAAGACACCAACTTAATTACGTTCTAAAGACGGATTTCAAACAGATATCTGTCTAAGGGCAAAAGTTAGGATCTGCCTCGGAGCTGATATACGCAGACTGTGAAATATTTAGAGATGCAGCAACTAGAATTGTAGTATTAGCTACAGCAGTTATTTACAAAGCACTGTTGATACCCAGGCATTGATGGACGAGTCAGTAAATGCGTGCTTCTGTACCTGGCAGTTTCCAAGCTCAGATTCTGCCTTCGCTCTGCCTCTCCGGATGACGGCTTGATTAATGAGATTTCATTCATAAAGTCTTCTGATGAGGAATGTGCACGGCTGTAAGTGATAAGTCATATCATTGTTTGGATTGGCATTGAGACATGTCGGCAAAATCTCTCCCCCTGTGGCTAGGGAAATGGAGAGATGATAAAATCAAATCTGTGGATTCACACTCGGCAAGTCTGTAGGCTTATCATAGGGGTTACTTTGAGTAGAAGTCAGTTGAATTCCTGGCTAGATGTTATGTGTTCAAATTCTCTATGTTTATTAAGTATTTTCAAGATTATATCTTAACCTAATCCTTTCTGAGACTTTGGAATTCATTCTAGTTTAGCTCACAGATGAATAAAACACAGCAGAAGTTTTTTTTTTTTTTTTAAAAAAAGCCCATATATTGGTTTTCTCTGAATATTTTGATTTGGGGCAGAACCTAAGAATGAAGAATAAATTTAAAATATCTTTGAGAGATATAGAAAAAAACTATAGAAAAATTTAGGCATAACCACTAGGGTTTGAGCTTCAGTGAAGAAATTACAAAGGAATGTTGTATATTTGTTAGGTTTTCAGCATCTCAGGGTATATATCTGAGGGGACACATAATTTTTATTTGCCTGCCAATCTGACTGAAATCTCTGAGTGTGTCTACACAACTGGAAAAATATATATATTTTTAAAGTTTTAGTCAAATTTTTTTTTTGTAGAGTGCTAAACAATTTCTTTGATTTTTGTTTTTCTGAAATAAACTTTTGTTTTATAGGGCAGTACAGTAGACACAGTCCAAATGAAAGCTAGCTATTGGTCCTTTCCAGGTTTATATTTCTATGGGTCGATATTTTTAATTATTCAGGAACTTTTCAATAACCCTCAAACGATGCACAGCTCATAGTTTCCAAAGAAAGACTCAGAAGTATTTTTCAAAGTAAGACAGGTTAGCTTACAAGGCCAGTTGTAAAATTTGCCCATTCATTCAAAAATATTTTTGGAGCAACTATCATACGTGAGTGGTGGTGGTAGGACTAATGGGACTGCAAGAAGTAAAAATCCACAGACGATTCAGCCTTGACTATAGGAGTTTCTTTAGAGACATACATGTAGGCACATTCTTATTTCATTGTCTGATAGGCTGCATATAACAGGTGCCATGTGAATAGGACTCACAAAACATACACTTAAAAAAGGTAAAGGATTCACTAAATGATGTCATGGTTTGATATTTTAGTCCTCATGTTTCTTGTGTACCACCTGTCTCTGTGTGTAAAATGCCACCATAAGCAAATTGCTATTATTTTAATCTTAGAGAAGGTCTAGCCTATAAGATAATTTAAAATTAAAGTGCAGGTACCTTCTTCACAAAGTAGAATAAACAGGGACTAAGCTCCCTTCACCACACTAAACCCTGGTGATGCACACATAAAATGCACACTTCCTGAGAATATATTTATGAAGTTGTCAAAAATACACAATACTTGGTAAATACGGAGGGAAGAAAAGCAATACCACAGTGCAGCAGCTTGTTGGGCCTCACATTAATCAAGTGATCAAAGTGAGCATCATCAGTAATGGGACCAAATCTTGGCATGCACATGTGGAAGGATGTAACAAGAAGTGCTGTGTTCATCCTTGAGAGTCCTGCCAAAGATGTATAACCTGTATCTAATCACAAGGAAACATCAGAAAAATCCAAATTTGTGGTCATTGTACCAATACCTGGCCTATAATCTTCAAAAGTATCAAGGTCATGAAAGCCAAGGGATGGCTTTCAGGAAGCCATTTCAGATTGAATGTGAGTCAAGAGATGTGGCAACTGAATAGAGCACGGTATTCCGAACTGAAACCTTAAAGGAGATTTCTGGGGCAATTGTAAACTTGACTGATGTCTGAGATTACATGGTAGTAATATAGCAATGCTAATCTCCTGTTTTTGTTTGTTTGTTTGTTTTTTGCGGTACTCAGGCCTCTTACTGTTGTGGCCTCTCCCGTTGCGGAGCACAGGCTCCGGACGCGCAGGCTCAGTGGCCATGGCTCACAGGCCCAGCCACTCCGCGGCATGTGGGATCTTCCCGGACCGGGGCACAAACCCGTGTCTTCTGCAACGGCAGGCGGACTCTCAACCACTGCGCCACCAGGGAAGCCCTAATCTCCTGTTTTGATGGTAGTATTATGATTATATAAGACAAGGACTGGCAAACGTTTCCGATAAAGTTCAGGAAAGGGCATGGTTTGGGCTTTATGACCCAAAACACCCAACTACTCAATTCCGACATTATAGGAGGAAAGCAATCTTACACAATATATAAACATGTAAGTGTGGCCATGTCCCAATAAAACTTTATTTACCAAAACAGGCAACAGATCGGATATGGCCCACGAACAATAGTTTGCTGACTCCTGATTTCTTCATAGGGAATACACAAAAAACTTTCCAGTGGTGTGGGGGCATTGAATCAACAAATTACTATGAAGTGATTCAGGAAAAGAAAAATTTTACACTGTGCTTGCAACAATTTGAGGTTTTCTCAAAATGAAAATATGTATATACAAAAAAATACTATGTTTCAAACATATCAGACATCCATAAAGATGATTGGCCTTAAAAAGTTTAAGTAACCAATGATTTAATATGTACCTGTAATGAAGATGTTAATGTTAATGTCAAAGTTAACCAGGAGTAGTTTAAATTAAAATGTTTCATATAATTTGAGAATACAAAACTGCAATATTTCCAAATATTGCACACACACTTTAAAGTATGTATCATTAGATACACATGTGATACTGTTTAAATCAATTAAACAGTTTTAATTAGACATTTAAATATTTCAGCTACTGCCCTAAATGTTACATTTAATGATTAAAGCTGGGCAAAATGTTTTATTTGGCTTTTTTTCATTGACAAAACAGGGAATTATGATCATATTCAAGTTTGTCTACTATCACTGTGCATGCTATCTCCCACTCTGCTTTCTGTAGAGTTCTTGCCCTTAAACTGAAACAATCTGGTGGAGCAGAAAAGTCAAGCTTTGTAACTCTGAGCAACTTATAACTCTGAGTTCCAGTTTCATCAGCAACAAAATTAAATTATGACATGTATGTAAATAAATGGTCACTTTTTTCTGATGTATTGTATATGCTCAACTAATATTAGCTTCCTTCTACCTCTGTTTCTTACATTATTTAAACTTAATTGAATGCTATCAGTATCAATACAATAAAAATGCTATAGATTTTTGAAGGTAGAAACTTTTTGTATTTCTTCCTAGCAACACACTTGATACGAACTACGGAGATAAATGTCAAAGTGGGCAACTGGTAAATATTTGGTGATAGATTGACCCAATGAGTTTTCTGAATTTTTTTTTCATTATCCTTTTCAGTATGTTTCAATATGTCTCTTTTTATGTTGTCATTATCCCATCCTGCATATTTGACCACTTCAGGAAAGTACTAGGAAGGCAGATTAATTTTATTTTAATAAATTAACTTTATTTCCTTTAAGTCCTAGGCCTTGGGGTACAGTACAATAATAAAATAACAACCTCTTCTTAGGTATGTGCCTTTACCAAAATCTATGCTGGCCTGCTCACAGCAATATATATAATACCTCTTACTATAAAGCTACTTCAAATTAAAATAAAACACAGTTCAATGTTATAACCACAGACACACACAGACACACACACACACACATGCACACACACACACAGTAGAAAAGTTGTGCTCATTGAAACACATCAATTCTATAAATTATGTAGCTTACTACTTCATAGTTATAGTGCAATTAGGCTCTTAATTCTGTTCCTTACTCCAGAACATTGTCTGTTGCTTCTATTGAAATAACTGAGACATTTCTGCTGGGAAGATTTTCTTAAAGGAGAACATCTGATAATTCAAATTCATTTCATTAAGATACAGTAGCAATGGACTTCAGTAGTCATAAAGGTTAATTGATTGACATTTTCATTAAAACTATTAGCTTTTAAAGGAGCTATATGAAGCACTGATCACATTTTGCAGTATGTGTCCAAAAAATAAAGTGACATTTCAAAAATTAATTTAGCAAATCTTTTAGCTAATTGTACATCTATTATGTGGTCAAATATGGAGGTCCAATGAGTTCTGTTTAGAAATTATAGCTGTCTCAAGGAGCACAATTAACAAACACAAAAGCAGCTACAACACAAAGTAATCCATGATTAAGGTCTTGTGAATTGCACAACGTACTCAAGGACTTCAGAGGATGAAGATAATCTTGTTTAATGGGGGTGACTGCGAAAGCCTCAAGGAGGAGGTGGCCTCTGAGTAGGAATAACAAGCAAAGGTAGGATTTCAAAAGAGCAGAATCAAGAACAATGGGCTCTGTGAGTCTGTAGGTCTGTATTTATTCTGGTTTCCTGCCAATAATTTGATTTCCTTCAGACATGGGGAATTTACAAGGGGTTTGTCCACATTCTTGAAAGTGTAGACTTGTGTTTTGGGAAATGTCTCTTATCAAAGCAAAGAGGTTAACTTTTCACTCCCCGATATGTTAGAAATAATCCTATGTGAGTGATTCTAAGTGTCTACATTCAAGTCTACATAGTCAGGCAACGATGCTCTGGATAAAATTTTAACTTTTTTTCAAGAAACATAGATAGATAGATAGATAGATAGATAGATAGATAGATAGATAGATAGATTACTTCCTTTTGTCTTTTCTGGAGAGATTTGGGAGTAATTCAAGTAACACCAATCATTGCATTCTTTCACAATTTTGCTCTCTCTCTCTCTCTTGCTCTCTCTCTTTTCTCTTTCTCTCTTAGTCTCTGTTGCCACTTGAAATGATCATCTTTCCCCACTGACTTCCCCTCCTAGTGGAGGGCACAGCAAACTGTCCTCTACCTGAGTCAGAAACAAAAACTTCACCCCGGTTGCCCGCCTTTACAGCACTTCTGACATAGAGTCAGTCAGGAACTCCTCCCAGTTCTACTTTCTCAATTATCTCCAAATACTATTCACTTTTCTCCCTTCTCGGCTACCACCATTTTGGTCAGACCATCCCCATGTATTTTTCTGATTATGAATTATTTCCTCCAACTGGCCTCCTTATTTCTAGGCTTGCCTACTTCTAAATCAGCTCATATACCTTGGTGAGGACAATATTTCTACAGCGGTAAAGTATTTCTGGATCTTGTAAAAGACCATAGACTTTGGTGTAACTTTCACGTTTGATATGATGTAGGCTGCTCTTCACTGTCTAGTCCTACCTAATGGACACAACTTTCCTCCCTGCGCATTGTACTCTGGCCTTGCTGAAATACCTTTTGTTTTCTAAGTGTCTATCTCTTCCCTTTAGTCTTTGCCCATGATGTTTCCTCTGCTGGAATGAGCAGCAGTCCTGCACACCTGTGAGTATAGGTCTTCTTTTCCAGAAATCCTCCTCCAGCTTTCCTGTCTGATTGGGATCAATATCCTTTCTTCAGGTTCTTTTGAAGCCCCCTCTATATTTCTATCAGATCATTAACTGCAATGCACTGTAATTGTCTATTTGTATCTCTGTTTTCTTAAAAGACTTTAGGCTTTTTAAGGGAAGCAATTAGCCTTTTTATTTTTTTTTAATGTGAATAGATGGGCCAGTGCAGAAACTCTCTGAGGCTTCACAAAACCTTCATAGAGCTTGACACATAGAGGAATTCAAGAAATGTTTAGAGGAGATGCTAGTATTTTAATCAATGTTCTCAATACAGAGAGACTCTAATGGTATACTTTATGATAATATGAATTCTGATTTTAAAAGAGAAAAGTAAGGAATATTCAAAACTAAACTTCATCTGAGCATATTTTATTATAGTTTTGCATGCATGCATTCTTAATTATTCCCAAATACACTGTCTCCTCCCAGAGTAAGACTTCTATCATACCAGGACAGTTGACATTCATTAAATGTATTAAATGAGTAGCCACTAAGTGTGGAATGCAAAAACAGAATTCTATTAATCTTTATCTCATTTTTTTTCTGTTGATTTATGTTGTCTTTTTGGCTCTGACCAGAAGAAAAACAAAAAACAAAAAAAACTTCTAGCTAGTTGTGCAAACTTAACCTACAATGTTAAATTCACAGATAAGGTAAACACTGAGTTAATGCAAACTACAGTTTGAAATGAAGTCAAGAACTGATGCAACCTCACATAATCGTTTAAAAATCCTGGATGCACAGTCTAGCTGCAAAGTTCAAAGATCACTCATCTCTACTTCCTCAGGGGAAAGAATATGGACATAGACCTCCCAAGGATATGAATGAATGTGAGCAGGCCTGTGTTCACCAGAGGGAACTGGGGAAATCTAGGACTCTGGGTATCTCTCCTAGAGAAAGGGGTAAAAAGCTAATAACAAAACATGTTGGGTTTGAGTCTCAGATTCACTGCTTATTAGCTCTTTCAACCTTATGACTTTCAGTTGGGAATATGAAAAGATAAAAATTTCACGGGCTTATTTATCATGATAAACAAAAGAGTGTATATGAAAACACATTTATAAAAATTAAAATGCTAGGGGTTTCCCTAGTGGCGCAGTGGTTGAGAATCTGCTTGCCAATGCAGGGGACACGGTTTCGAGCCCTGGTCTGGGAAGATCCTGCATGCCGCGGAGCAACTGGGCCCATGAGCCACAACTGCTGGGCCTGCGTGTCTGGAGCCTGTGCTCCACAACAAGAGAGGCCGCGACAGTGAGAGGCCCGCACACCGCGATGAAGAGTGGCCCCCGCTAGTTGCAACTAGAGAAAGCCCTCGCCCAGAAACGAAGATCCAACACAGCCAAAAATAAATAAATAAATTTATTTTTAAAAAACATTAAAATGCTATACATGTATTAAAGTTGTATTCTATAATGTAATAATATGCCATTCTAAACCATCTCCAGTGGAGTAGCTCTTGGTGTTGCTTATTTGTTTTTCTAATACATAAGACATATTTATAGTTCCTATTTACTTGAGGGCAGAACTAACAGCTCTTAATCACTGGAAAATTCATTGGACCACAATTTAAGGATTTTGAATTCTCTTGTAATCAGTGGTAGACAACTAGGTGACTTTGGACATGTCACTCAACCTACACGAAAGCACTCACCAGCAGAAAAGTTGCAACAGCTAGGCAGTAGCAGCTGTTCTGAAAAAACAAATAAGCAAACCAACAAACACCAAAAAAACTAGAGAAATGCTTCTTTCTTAATTACTTTTGCTAATAAAGTATTAATTTCAAAATATAGCTAGACAGAGCTGGGTGAAGAAATTTTCCCTTAATTGGAAGGTTTTCAGAGGGCTAGAAAAAGGGACACTTGGAACTCCACAAATACCAGTTAATTAAAAACAAACCAAAACAAGTTCTTATCTCATGTTAAAAACTAGTTAGTGAACAACAACAAAAGTCACAAAATTCAAAAATAGTTACTAAACAAAATTCATATACTGAATGCCCCAGAAATACAAGGTGCTGGGGGTAACATAAAGAGCTCTGAGATAACATGTCATCCAAACAAGTTTATAATGTAGGTGAAAAGAAAGAGATGCACATAGATATTCTGAACTAGATCGGAGGACCATGACCTCTTTCATTCTTCCTTGGCTGGATTTTGTAAGCTGCCAGATCTTTGACCAAGATATGGTACAAGCAGAACTGGCAGGTCTTGATTATCTCAGAGTTGCCTCACTCCTTTACTTCTGTGTGTGTGTTTTCAGCCAAACAGAGTTCACCCAGATACAAAGCAGCCCCCATGGGAGTCTGTATTCCTTTCAGCTTGGGTCTGAATGTGCCTTATTTTCATACACTCTTAGGACTCCTTCTTTGGGGCCAGAGGCAGGGTTGAGGGAGGAAGGAAGAGCTGGAGGAAAGAAGAGAAATGGGTCCTGATTATCCACGTGTTGCCCTTTTCATTGACATTATCTTGTTTCCCTGATCACAGCCTTGTTCTGCCAGATATGTTTCATTTTCTGCATAACTTCATCTGGGTGGGCATTTCAAGCTGTGATTTCCAAGTTTGATCTCCTATTGTAGATCCTGTTATCACTGATAAAGAAGCTTTAAAGTTCAAAGTGACTTAAAATGAGCAATGCCTTAAAAGTTGGTATCTTTCTGATCCTCTCTACTGTTGGCTGCTTCAAAGAATGTCAAATTATTGTACATTGTATTGCAAATATCTCCAATTGTCATTCTTTAAAAATGCACTCAGGAGGGCTTCCCTGGTGGCGCAGTGGTTGAGAGTCCGCCTGCCGATGCAGGGGATACGGGTTCGTGCCCGGGTCCGGGAGGATCCCACATGCTGCGGAGCGGCTGGGCCCGTGAGCCATGGCCGCTAACCCTGCGCGTCCGGAGACTGTGCTCCGCAGCGGGAGGGGCCACAACAGTGAGAGGCCCGCGTACAGCAAAAAAAAAAAAAAAAAAAAAGAAAAAAATGCACTCAGGAAATCAGTCTTCCAACTCAGAGGTTTGATGGTGCAACCTCTTGTTGTTGATGTGAAAAACTGGCTCTATGAGAGGAACTTCAGCCTCATACATTTCTCCCTTATGGCTCCCAGCTCATCATTCTTGTCCTCAAATAGTGACTGAGGTGATCTGATTGTTTCCAGATTATTTGAGGGAACAATTGGGCTCTTCTATCCACACACAGCGTATTCCCCACCACCTTGAGATACCAAAATGCCCCAAAGATGCTTTTGTATGACCTCCTTATTCAATCCTAGGCATGTCTTTAAAGCAAATGAAACAATTAAATCTTCTTTAGCAAAGCATACATATTAACCAGCTCTTACTCTTCCAGAATTCTAACCACAAGCCATTCTTGAGGGAACAGTCAGTTTCCTTGGATTTGAGCTAAATAGATAAGTGCTAAATTCCCAGATAAATATCTTTATATAATTTGGTGAACAATTGCATTCTACCATTTTAGGACTCTAAAAACTGCACTTCAGAGAGTTTGAAAATACATGCAAAAAGGAAAGTGTTTGGTTATACGATTAAAATACTCTTTTTTTTTATAACTTACATTGTATTAAGTATTTAAATAAAGTGTGCTGCACTGAATGTAATTTATCACCAACTTCAACATTCAATATCATATTATGATTTGCATAAAAAGTTAAGTTTCCTAATTGGAAAAAATGCTGAAGTGAGAAACCGATATAAGCAAAAGCAAACAAACAAGAAAGAAGAAGTAAAAATATGCCTAAAGTAGATGGGTAGAGAAACCTCACTACTGTGTACCTAACATATGTTAAACATATGATTGCATAGACACTGACTAGGCTGAAATCAGTCATTGCAATACCTATCGATAAAAACATGTATTTTTCAATGCAGTTAAATAATATGGCTAAAGTGAAGGGAAAATGGCTACCTCCTAAAAAGATAATTGTTTCAGGTATTTAGAAAATCATTGATACTATATTGTTTTTGAATGTTTTTTGAATGAACTTTATTTTTGAATGTTTGCACATGTAAAGTGCTTGTTATAAATATTTATTTTCTATCCTTATAGTAGGCTCTTCAAGGACTGCTTAGCAAACACAAAAGCAAACTGACTCATGCAAAAATGAGTACAATGTTCTATAGTGCTCTGAGCTAAGTAAATTATTTAGTTATTTTGATTTAGTCCCAACTATATAAAATCATTAAACAGTAGTTGTGAACACTAAGTATTCCTCTATTATTTTGGAATAATTAACTTAGCTTTTGTTTGTTTGTTTTGTTTTCTAAAATGTTTTATTGTTGCATTAATAGTACATTGTTCAGAGTCCCACCAGTTTTTTTTCCCCCAGACTAAACTGCACCCATGCAGCAACTTTTGTAAATCGCAGGTAAACTTTACAACTCCATTTCAATGTTTGTGCTGAGAAAATTCACTCTCATTTTAGTATTTTCTTTAATATATTACTCATTTCCTTTTCTTGCTGTGGACTTATTTGCAAATGTATGAAAAAGGCCCTCCTTCCTTCTAGGATATATAAAAATATACAAAATTCCCCTTCTTTCTCCCAGGTCC
This sequence comes from Stenella coeruleoalba, assembly GCF_951394435.1. Taxonomy (NCBI): domain Eukaryota; kingdom Metazoa; phylum Chordata; class Mammalia; order Artiodactyla; family Delphinidae; genus Stenella; species Stenella coeruleoalba. The sequence goes on along the minus strand of NC_137160.1, from coordinate 35,516,765 downwards.
AATTATGTTTAGGGTTCCTTTATCCCAGGAAAATATTCACACTTTTTTGTATTTCTCAATATTATTAAAAAAGTGTAAATGCAGGCATGAAAATCCTCAAAATTACACTGATTATAGGTATGATTGAAATAATACTGTTCGGTTATCTGCAGGGTGATGGAGCTGGTGCTTCTAGGAGAAGATGATGATACCAGCTAGGGATAAAGTTGGGTTTTGAGCCTGAAAGGACAAAGAGGTGGTGGGTTCTGTGACTGGCCATGATGCTCATGAAGGATAGAAAAGGTGCCCAGTCATAGATGCTTGGGCAATAGGCATTAAGCATCACGACCTTGGAAGCTTCAGTGAAAGAGGTGGATGCTTCCACTTTCTAACAGACCCTGGGAGCTAGAAGAAAAGAACAGAGACAAATACATACATACATACATACATACATAAAAACTTATGCTTCTAAAAGAGGTCTCAGATCTGGATATGATTCCATTCCAAAAGGTAAATAAATGTGACATTTTTTTCATTCTACACATAGCGAAGAAAAATATACCTCATAAAAAATATAATAAAATAAGAATCTGAAATATAAAAGTTCTCTTCCTTAGAAAATATACACCAATATTTGGGAAAGATTCTTAGTTTATTATAACAAGTTTCTATTGATTTATTAAGGATAGGATTAGTGCATGGAAAGTATTACAGTTTGGGGATTAGTGCCTGGAGAGTATTACAGTTTTGCGATATAATTTTTAAAATGCTGTCCTGACCCAGTTTTGAGGCCTTGGTTAGGACTGGTTGTTCCCCTCTTTGAGTATCCCATTAAATACACACCCCCAAATCACCTCCTATGTTGGGATCTAACACACTGGGCCAGTATATATCCAACTTACTCATCCCAACGTGAGGTATCAGACAGAGATAAACTTTATGCCCCAGAGCCTACTGAAATCATAAAAATTGCCAATCCTAAACCTGCTTAGCCTGCCTTATCCATTCCTTCCCGTGGAAACCACAAAGAAAATGCTTACCCACAGTCCCCATTTTCCCTCTGCCTTATGACCAACTCCAGTGCTTCCCCTGAGTGACCCTGGGTGGCTATAGTCTCCCCAAAGAACTCTGAGTAATGAAACTGTAAACACTTTCTGTATTTCTCTCTAGATGTGCATCTGGCTTCACCATCCCTCACTCAAGGTAATATGGTTAAAACAGTTTCTCAAGTACATTCACATTCATTACCAGAGCCCGTGTGCACCTGAGGTTGGGAAGTAGGGTCAGTGGCCTTTTTGCTGGGTCCCAGTATGGCTCCCAAATGATGATTTCTTCTCATAAATGAAGTCCTTCTCTTTTGATGCTCTTGCCATTAGAGTTGACTATTTTCTATCTTACCTTAGTTAAGACACTGCAACCAGGTGTGTTCTTGGTTCACTCCTTCATGTCCTGTCATTATTCTGGGTGAATTCAATGCGTATTTGTCCATGTATTCCACACTATAGCATGTTGCTTCATATATGTTGTTTGACCTGTTTGTCTACTGATCTTGACCTTTGTTCATCTTCAACTTCTTGGTCCCCCAGGCACACTTGGATGTCCTTCACTTCTAAAATCATTTCTGGTCAGAAGTCCAAAATCAGTCTCTTAGAGCTAAAATCAATGTCACAGGCCTGGCTTCTTCTAGAAAAAAATATATTTCCTTGCCTTTGCTAGCTTTTAGAGACCAAATTATTCTTTGGTCTTTGATCATGGTCTCTTCCTTAATCTTAAGATTAAGATTAATCTTAATCTTCCTTAATCTTCCTTAATCTTAATCTTTGGATCAATTATTCTTTGGTCATGGTCTCTTCCTTAATCTTCAAAGCCAACAGTATAGAATTGTCACATTCTGCCACTGACTCTACTTCTGTCATCATACTGCCTTCTCTCTACCTTGCCTTTAAAATAATTTGGGGGTTCTAGTTCTGGGGAAATTGAAGTAAACATATCACCCATGCTCTCCTACTGAGTACAACTATCAATCCTGGATCAATTTCATGAAGCAGTTATCTGAGGACTTCTAAAGGAAATAATAACACTCCAGATGGAGAAGGAAAGTGAAATTCAAATTTCCACTGAACTGGTGGTGAGCATTTGATATCACTCCACATGATCTCAAAAACAGCCTGAAACCGAGAAGTGTGCAATAGGTGTGGACAAAGAGAATTTCAAAATAAGCACTTACTTTTGGCCTGAGGAGTTGGAAAACAGTTCCAACTGATAAGCAAAGTTAAAAAGCATTTGGGGGACAAAGGGAGAAATCATTTGTTTAGCACTATTTTATTGTTGTTGTTATTTTTCTTAATAATGGCTGCAGTGGACTTTCCTGGTGGCGCATGGGACACAGGTTCAATCCCTGATCCAGGAAGATCCCACGGGTGGAGCAACTAAGCCCGTGTGCCACAACTACTGAGCCTGCATGTCACAAGTACTGAAGCCCACATGCCTAGAGCCCGTGCTTAGCAACAAGACAAGCCACAGCAATGAGAAGCCCTCACACCACAATGAAGAGTAGCCCTTGCTTGCGGCAACTGGAGAAAGCCTGCACATAACAATGAAGACCCAACACAGCCAAAAAAAAAATAAATAAAAATAAATTAATTAAAAAAATATAATGGCAACAGCAGCCAGTGGGACATCTTAAACTTAGAGGAAAGAGAAATGTTCTTTCTGTTGAGAGGAACTGTGCTCCTCCAGAGCACAGATCAAAATTCCCATTTAGTTTTCTTCCTCTGTCAATTTATCACTTAGACCTGGATTCAGATACAGTCTCAGGAAATACAGGACAGAATAAGGAAACTAAGCCCCTGATTTCTGGCTGGAAAACTGGGAAGAAAATACTCAGGAAGCCAGAAAATTTCAGGAAGAGTACAGTGAAGAGGAAAATCAAAAAGATGATCACAAAATGTTTTACATGAATACATGGATTAATCTCTGAGTTGTTCATGCAAGAATTTGACTATAAATAGCCTACCACAGGCACTGAGATTCAAATTCAATGTAAATGCTAAAAAATACCCTGAAATGACATGGGAACCAAGCCCATAAAAGTTACATCAGAGCTTGCATCTTGAGTGTAACATGGCCAAATGCATGCTAAAACAAAACAAAGCAAATCAAAAGAACAATACTCGTCATAGGATTAAGACCCAGACTTTTGCATTGTAACTGTCAAAAGGTTTAGTAAACAATTATATTGCTTGGCATACAAAGGATGACGAAAATCTCAACTCAAAAATGAAAATACAGAGGCTTCCCTGGTGGCACAGTGGTTGACAGTCCGCCTGCCAATGCTGGGGACACGGGTTCGTGCCCCGGTCTGGGAAGATCCCACATGCTGTGGAGTGGCTGGGCCCGTGAGCCATGGCTGCTGAGCCTGTGCATCTGGAGCCTGTGCTGCACAATGGGAGAGGCCACAACAGTGAGAGGCCCGTGTAAGGCAAAAAAAAAATGAAAAGACAAATGAGAGATACCAATCCAGCAATAACAAAGATGTAGAAATTATCAGAAAAAAAATTTAAAGCAGCTTTTATAACCATACTCCAACAAGTAAAGAAACACATTCTTTAAATAAACAGAAAGACGGGCTCAGCAAAGAAATAGATGACATAAAGAAGAACTAAATTGAAATTCTAAAACTGAAAAATAAAACAAAGAAAAAAAAATTCCCGAGATGAGCTCAATAACATAGTGGGTATGACAAAGGGTCAATTAACTTGAAGATATATCAATAAAATGTATCCAATCTAACAACAGAGATAAAAATTGAAAAAAGTAAAGAGAGCCTCAGTGACTTGTTGGACAATACCAGAAGGTCTAACATTTATGTCACTGAAGTCCCAGAAGAGAGGGAAAAGAGTATGAAGAATAAAACACATTTAAAGAAATAATGACTAAGAATTTCCCAAATTTGATGAGAGAAATAAACAGAATCCAAATGCTCATCAACTCCAAGCAGGATCAACTCTAAGAAATCTATTCCTAGATGCATTGGAATAAAATTCCTGAAAAGTAAAGAGAAATAAAAGTACTGAAGGCAACCAGAGAAAAATAACATTTCATGTAGGGGAGAAATGATTCAAATAACTGTGGACTTTTCATTGGAAACCATGGATGCCATAAGAAATGGAATAAAATTTATAAACTATAGAAATAAAAGAATTATCAACTAGCTTTCTAGATCCAGGGGAAATATACTTTAGAACTGAAGGTAAAATAAAAGTATTTTGAGATAAAAGAAAACTAAGAAAATTAATTATCTAACAGATACACTCTAAAAGATATGCTAAAGGCTTTTTATATAGAAGGTAAATGACCTAGAGGGAAATTTAGAACATTAGGAATAAAGGAAGCATAGTATAAATTAGAGCTTCTTGGATAAATATATTAGAGTATTCTTCACCTCTTAAATTCTTTAATATAATGACTGAAAGAAAAATATGTAACATTACCTGAGGATTTTTCAATGTAAGTAAATGTAATACAAATAACAATTACTACATGGAAGGTGGGGGGTGGAGATAAAGAGGAATAGATGGTGGCAAGTTCTCTACATTTTATTTGAAGTGGTTAAATATCAATCTCAAGTAGACTCTAAACACTAAGTATACATATTTTAATACTGAGCAATCACTAAAATATTATACAGAGATGTAGGAAGAAATCAATACATTCATTTAAAGACAGTATTAAACTATTCAAATTATCTAAATCTGCAAGAAGAGGGAAATAAAATAATTAAAAAAGGGGGAAAGAAACAGAAAACACATAATAAAATGATAGCCTTGAATTCACACAAATCAATAATAATATTAATATAAATTGATCTAGGCACATAAATTTAAAAATGGAGATCATAAGAATAGAATTTTAAAAAGACCCAAGTATCTGCTGTCTACATTTAACCACATTAAATAAAATTATATAAGTAGATTGAAAGTAAAAGGATGGAAATTAACACAACATGCAAACTTTCATCAAAAGAAAATTTGAATGAAACTATTAATATAAGACAAATTAGACTTCAGAGCAGAGGAAATAACAGGGATAAAGAGGGGTGTTACATAAAATATAACAATCTACCAAGAAGTTCTAGCAATCCAAAATATGTATGCACCAAAGTAGAAAGCTTCAAAACGCATAAAGGATAAAACGATAGAACCTAAAGGAGAAATAGAATAATCCACAATTATATTTTGAGACTTCAGTACACTTTTCTCAACAACTGTTAAAACTACTAGTGAAAAAAATCAGCAAGGATATAGAAGAACTATATCCAACAATTTGGATCCAATTGACATTTATAGGACATTCTACACAACAACAGCATAATATATGCCCTTTCTAAGTGCCCACAAAACATTAACCAAAATAGACAATATCTTAGTCATAAAATAACCTCAACAAAATTAAAATAGTTGAAATCATCAGTGTGTTCTCTGATTATAATGGAATTAAATTACACATTGATAACATAAAGATAATTAGAAAATCTCCAGCACTTGGAAACTAAACAACACACTTCAAAATAATTCTTCTTTTGAAAAATAAATCTCAAGAGAAATTAGAAAATATTTCAAATTGATTGAAAATACAACATATAAAAATTTATATGGTGGAGTTAAATAGTGTTTAGAGAAAAATTTACAGCATTAAATATTTATACTAGTACAGAAGAAATACTTCAAATAAACTATTTAAGCTTCTACCTAAAGAAATAAACAAATTAAAAAAATCATGATAAACCTAAAGGAAGTAGAAGGAAGGAAATAATAAAGAGCAGAAATCAATAAAACTGAAATAAAATGAACCAAAGACCACTTTTTAGAAGATCAATGCAATTAATAAACATTTAGCCACACCAAAAATTTAAAAAAAAAAACATAAATCATTAATATCAAAAACTAAAGAGAGATATCACTAGAGATTGCACAGACATTAAAATGATAATAAAGGAAAATGGCACGTAACTCAATGAAAATAAATACAATTTAGATGAACTATACCAATTCTTTGAAAATCATAAATTGTCAAAATTCATCCAAGAAGAAATAGATAACATGAATAGTTCTATTTTATTAAAGAAATTGAATTTATTGTTAAAAGACTTTGGAGAAATCTCCAGACCTAGAAAGTTTCATTGATTAATTCTACCAAACATTTAAAGAGTAAATAACAACAAGCCCACAAAATTTCTTTCAAGAAATATAGGAGGGAACACTTCCCAAATCATTTTATAAGGCTAGAATTACTCTGACACCAAGGCCAGACACAAACAGTACAAAAACAAACAAAAGTAAAAAAAATCCTATAGATCAAGTTCTCCCATGAACATAGGCACAAATATGTTTAATAAAATTCTAGTAAGTCAAACCCAGCAATACAGAAAAGCACAATACACCATGAACAAGTGACATTTATTCTGGGAATGCAAGGATAGTTCAAAATTTAGAAATTAAGCAATGTAATCTACCATATTGCAGACTAAGGATGAAAAAACACATGATCATATCAACTGATGCTCAAAGAAGTATTTGACAAAATTCAAACTACATATATGATAAACAAAACTCAGCAAATGAGGAATTGAAGCAAACTTCCTTCACATGGTAGAGATCATCTACAGGAAATCTACAGTTCACAATATTTCAAATGATAAAAAAAAAAAAAAAATTACTTACTTCTTCCAAAGACCAGGAATAATGTCAAAATGCCCACTGTTACCACTCCTATGCAACATACTGAATTTCCTAGTCAGTGCAATAAGTCAAGAAAAATGAATCTCTAAGACATACAGTTTGCAAAGGAAAAATAAAACTCTCCATTTGTAAATTATGCCATTGTCTATATAGAAAATTTCATAAGATCTACTAAAAAGGAAACTGGAAGCCCAAATCAGAAAATGATACCATTTACAAAAGCTTCAAATGAATAAAATACATAGATATAAATCTAAACTAACAGGTGCAGTTTTTGTATTCTGAAAATTATAAACATTGATTAAAGATATTGAAGAAGCCTTAAATAAATGGAGATACATATTATGTTTATTATTTGGAAGATTTCATATAGTTAACAAGTTAATATTCTCCAAATTGATCCAAAGATCTAACACAATTCTGCATAAAATCCCAGAATTTTTTCTATATCTACAGACAAACTGATTCTAAAATTTATACATAAAAGCAAAAGACTTGCAACAGCCAAAACAATTTTGATGAAAAAGAACAAAAATAGAGGACTCACACTATTTAATTAAAAAAAAAATAATATACAATGGGACTTCCCTGGTGGCACAGTGGTTAGGAGTCCACCTGCCAATGCAAGGGATGCGGGTTTGTGCCCTGGTCTGGGAGGGTACCGTGTGCTGTGGAGAGGCTGGACCCATGTGCCACAACTACTGAGCTTGCGCTCTGGAGCCCACAAGCCACAAAAAAGAAAAAAAAAATAATATACAATGGCAGAAATCAAGGTAGTGTGATTTTGGTGAAGGTACAGTCACATTAATCAATGGAACAGAACAGAGTCAAAGAACAGACTGCCCCCACAAATATGGCAAATTGATTTTTGACAAAGATAAAAGCAATTCAATTGACAAAGGATTGTCTTCTTAAAAATAGTATTAGATTAATTATACCTCCATATGTTAGTAAATAAACAAACAGATACACTAGACTACCTTAATATAAACCTCACATCTTACATGGATCATGGATTTAAACATAAGACTGAAACCCAGCAAGACCCTGTGGGGCTCCTGGGCACAAAAGCCTTTCTGTGTCCTGTTTCTTGTTTGTAGGAAATAGTCTTTATTCAGCCTCCATGACCTTCGCTTAGTTCCAAAGGGCATGTTCAAACTGTTGCTAATTAGGGAAGGAAGGGGATGCAGAGACAGGGAGGAGCAGTCAAGAAACAATAGTGCAGCTGTGAGGCAGAGTCCTGGTTCCTCTTCAAGGGCTACACATAACAATATCTTTGAGCTCTTCTTAAGAAGTAACCCCCCCCCAACAAATGGAAGATGTTAACTACTTGATGGAACATTCTTCATTCCAGAGAGAAAGTCACAGTTCAATAACCTCAAGAACCATGAGACCACCTGACTCCAGAGGATATTTGTATTGAAGGAATGCAGGCCCTGCAGCCACCCTGATCCTTATCAGGAACCCCACCCCTTGACTCTAAGACTCCTCACAACCCCCTGTGTCGGGACACACAGTTTTGAGGGCATTAGCCTGCTTTTGCCCTCTTTGCCTGGCAAAGAAATAAGGCTATTATTTTCTGCTTCACCCAAAACTCTCCAAGATTCAATTTAGTACCAGTGTACAGAGGCTGAATTTCAGCTACAAGACATAAAACTATAAAACTTCTAGAAGAAAATTTTCTAGGAGAAAAGTTTTGTGATCTTGGGTTAGGTTCTTAAATAAGATATCAAAAACACAGTCTATAAAATTTAAAAAATATTACCTTTATCAAAAAATTTTAAATCTCCTTTGTAAAAGACGTTGTAAGAAAAATGAAAATACAAATTATAGACAGGGACAAAATATTTACAAATACATATTTGACAAACAATATGTATCCAGAATAAATTAAAAAGTATTCACATATACCTAAACTTTGTGTAGTAATATACTGGATAGAAATACATAAAATTATTAACAACAATGACAAAATGATCAAATCTCGATAGCAATGAAACAAACAACCCTGTTAAAAATAGACAAAATATTTAAACAGACACTTGCGAAGAGGATATACGGAAGACAAACAAGCATGTGAAAAGATGTACAATATCATTAGACATTAGGGAAATGCTAATTATAACCATGGTAGGATACTGTTACACATCTACTAGGACAGTTATGAACAAAATCAAAAAACAAAACAAAACAAAAAAACTGGCAGTGGTGCTAGTGCTGGCTAGAATGAGAAATCTAGAACTCTCATATATTTCTGATGAGATTTAATTATTACAACCATTCTGGAAAACTGTTTGGCAGTTAGTCATAAAGTGAAACATACAGTTATCATATGCCACTGTGATTTCCATCCTAGGTATTTAGGTAAAAACTTACATTCGTGCAAAAACCTGCACATAAATGTGTGTAGAAAACCTATTCATAATTGACCCAGACTGGAAACATACCAAATATTCTTTGACAAATAAATGGAAAAACAAACTGTGGTAAATCTGTACAATGGAACACTACTAATACTAGAACTAATAAAAAGAAACAAACTACTGATACATGCAGCAGTATCAATGTGTCTCAAAGGAGCTATGCTGAGTAAAGAAGCCAGTCTCTTAAGGTTACACACTGTATGATTCCATTTATACGACACTTTGAAAAGGCAACACTAGAGTGAGGAGAGGAGAATGATAGCCATGCTTTACGCATAGCACATGGGAGGTTTCTAAAGATGCTAAAATTGTTTAGTATCCTGACTGTCGTGGTGGATACCTGAATCTGTGTGTGTGTGAAAACCCAGAGCTGTACACCATAAAAAAGCCAATTTCACTGTACATTAATACAATAAGTAAAATTTTTGAATATCTCTAAGTCCACAGAAGAGAAAAGATCATTTCATTTGCCCCCAGCCTTTCACTCATACTCCAGGCACACCTGAATTTTTTCCAATATTATTTTATTCATATCCTATATTGTGTAGGGGGAGAAACAGTGTGGGCAACAGTCGTGTTGGGATCAAGGCTCAAGGGCTGGGTCAATGTTGTGTATCATGATTTTCAGGGCATTGTGAATAGAGCTACCATGTGGCACATTTCCAGGGATGTCTTTCACATTAAAACCACAGGAAGATGCCCCTGGGAGGGGTCTTGACTATGAAAGCCTTGAAATCACAAAACAGTATTCCCTACCTCCACCCTTTATACACAAATTGTTTGTGATAATTCAACTTTTATTAGTAGTGGAACTTTATTTTTGTATCTTAAGCCTTTAATGTTTATTTGAAATGCCAGTTTGGGGGTAGGTCACTCTCTAAACTACTATATTGGTATGCTTATCAAGTAGTGGCTGTCCCTTTTAAAAGGTCTTTTTTTTTCCCTTTTTTTTTAAACATATATATTGGAGTATAATTGCTTTACAGTGGTGTGTTAGTTTCTGCTTTATAACAAAGTGAATCAGTTATTCATATACATATGTTCCCATATCTCTTCCCTCTTGCATCTCCCTCCCTCCCATCCTCCCTATCCCACCGCTCCAGGTGGTCACAAAGAAACGAGCTGATCTCCCTTTGCTATGCAGCTGCTTCCCAATAGCTATCAACCTTACGTTTGGTAGTGTATATATGTCCATGCCTCTCTCTCGCTTTGTCACAGCTTACCCTACACCCTCCCCATATCCTCAAGTCCATTCTCTAGTAGGTCTCAGTCTTTATTCCTGTCTCACCCCTAGGTTCCTCATGACAGGTTTTTTTTCTTAAATTCCACATATGTGTGATAGCATACGGTATTTGTCTTTCTCTTTCTGACTTACTTCACTCTGTATGACAGACTCTAGGTCTATCCACCTCATTACAAATAGCTCAATTTTGTTTCCTTTTATGGCTGAGTAATATTCCATTGTATATATGTGCCACATCTTCTTTATCCATTCATCTGATGATGGACACTTATGTTGTTTCCAACTCGGGGCTATTGTGAATAGAACTGCAATGAATATTTTGGTACATGACTCTTTTTGAATTATGGTTTTCTCAGGGTGTATGCCCAGTAGCGGGATTGCTGGGTCATATGATAGTTCTATTTGTAGTTTTTAAGGAACCTCCATACTGTTCTCCATAGTGGCTGAACCAATTCACATTCCCCCCAGCAGTGCAAGAGGGTTCCTTTTTCTCTACACCCTCTCCAGCATTTAGTGTTTCTAGATTTTTTGACAATGGCCATTCTGACTGGTGTGAGATGATATCTCATTGTAGTTTTGATTTGCATTTCTCTAATGAGGCTGAGAATTCTTTCATGTGTTTTTTGGCAGCCTGTATATCTTCCTTGGAGAAATGGCTATTTAGGCCTTCTGCCCATTTTTGGATTGGGTTGTTTGTTTGTTTGTTATTGAGCTGCATGAGCTGCTTGTAAATTTTGGAGATTAATCCTTTGTCACTTGCTTCATTTGCACATATTTTCTCCCATTCTGAGGGTTGTCTTTTGGTCTTGTTTATGGTTTCCTTTGCTGTGAAAAAGCTTTGAAGTTTCATTAGGTCCCATTTGGTTATTTTTGTTTTTATTTCCATTTCTCTAGGAGGTGGGTCAGAAAGGATCTTGCTGTAATTTATGTCATAGAGTGTTCTGCCTATGTTTTCCTCTAAGAGTTTGAGAGTTTCTGGCTTACATTTAGGTCTTTAATCCATTTTGAGCTTATTTTTGTGTTTGGTGTTAGGGAGTGATCTAATCTCATACTTTTACATGTAACTGTCCAGTTTTCACAGCATCACTTATTGAAGAGGCTGTACTTTCTCCACTGCACATTCTTGCCCCCATTATCAAAGATAAGGTAACCATATAAGTGTGGGTTAATCTCCAGGCTTTCTATCCTGTTCCATTGATCTATCTTTCTGTTTTTGTTCCATTACCATAATGTCTTGATTACTGTAGCTTTGTAGTATAGTCTGAAGTCAGGGAGCCTGATTCCTCTAACTCCATTGTTCACTCTCAAGATTGCTTTGGCTATTCAGGGTCTTTTGTGTTTCCATACAAATTATGAAATATTTTGTTCTAGTTTTGTGAAAAATGCCAGTGGTAGTTTGGTAGGGATTGCATTGAATCTGTAGATTGCTTTGGGTAGTAGAGTCATTTTCACAATGTTGATTCTTCCAATCCAAGAACATGGTATATCTCTTCTTCTATTTGTATCATCTTTAATTTCTTTCATCAGTGTCTTATAATTTTCTGCATACAGGTCTTTTGTCTCCTTAGGTAGGTTTATTCCTAGATATTTTATTCTTTTTGTTGCAATGGTAAATGGGAGTGTTTTCTTGATTTCACTTTCAGATTTTTCATCATTAGTGTATAGGAATGCCAGAGATTTCTGTGCATTACTGTTGTATCCTGCTACTTTGCTAAATTCATTGATTAGCTCTAGTAGTTTTCTGGTAGCATCTTTAGGATTCTCTATGTATAGTATCATGTCATCTGCAAACAGTGACAGCTTTACTTCTTCTTTTCCGATTTGGATTCCCTTTATTTCCTTTTCTTCTCTGATTTTTGTGGCCAAAACTTCCAAAACTATGTTGAGTAATAGTGGTGAGAGTGGGCAACCTTGTCTTGTTCCTGATCTTAGTGGAAATGCTTTCAGTTTTTCACCATTGAGGATGATGTTGGCTGTGGGTTTGTCAATATGGCCTTTATTATGTTGAGGAAAGTTCCCTCTATGCTTACTTTCTGCAGGGTTTTTATCATAAATGGGTGTTGAATTTTGTCAAAAGCTTTCTCTGCATCTATTGAGAGGATCATATGGTTTATCTCCTTCAATTTGTTAATATGGTCTATCATGTTGATTGATTTGTGTATATTGAAGAATCCTTGCATTCCTGGCATAAACCCCACTTGATCATGGTGTATATCCTCTTAATGTGCTGTTGGATTCTGTTTGCTAGTACTTTGTTCAGGATTTTTGCATCTATATTCATCAGTGATATTGGCCTGTAGTTTTCTTTCTTTGTGGCATCCTTGTCTGGTTTTGGTATCAAGGTAATGGTGGTCTCTCAGAAAGAGTTTGGGAGTCTTCCTCCCTCTGCTAAATTTTGGAAGAGTTTGAGAAGAATAGGTGTTAGCTCTTCTCTAAATGTTTGATAGAATTCGCCTGGGAAGCCATCTTGTCCTGGCTTTTGTTGTTTGGAAGATTTTTAATCACAGTTACAATTTCAGTCCTTGTGACTGGTCTGTTCATATTTTCTATTTCTTCCTGATTCAGTCTCGGCAGGCTGTGCGTTTCTAAGAATTTGTCCATTTCTTCCAGGTTGTCCATTTTATTGGCATAGAGTTGCTTGTAGGAATCTTTCATGATCTTTTGTATTTCTGCAGTGTCACTTTTTACTTCTCCCTTTTCATTTCTAATTCCATTGATTTGAGTCTTCTCCCTTTTTTTCTTGATGAGTCTGGCTAATGGTTTATATATTTTGTTTATCTTTCCAAAGAACCAGCTTTCAGTTTTATGGATCTTTGCTATTGTTTCCTTCATTTCTTTTTAATTTATTTCTGATCTGATCTTTATGATTTCTTTCCTTCTGCTAACTTTGCTTTTTTTTTTTTTTTTTGTTCTTTCTCTAATTGCTTTAGGTGCAAGGTTCGGTTGTTTATTTGAGATGTTTCCTGTTTCTTAAGGTAGGATTGTTTTGCTATAAACTTCCCTCTTAGAACTGCTTTTGCTGCATCCTATAGGTTTTGGGTCGTTGTGTCTCCATTGTCATTTGTTTCTAGGTATTTTTTGATTTCCTCTTTTATTTCTTCAGTGATCACTTTGTTATTCAGTAGTGTATTGTTTAGCCTCCATGTGTTTGTATTTTTTACAGATCTTTTCCTGTAATTGATATTTAGTCTCATAGCGTTGTGGTTGGAATAGATACTTGATACAATTTAAATTTTCTTAAAGTTACCAAGGCTTGATTTGTGACCCAAGATATGATCTATCCTGGAGAATGTTCCATGAGCAGTTGAGAAAAATGTGTATTCTGTTGTTTTTTGATGGAATGTCCCATAAATATCAATTAAGTTATTATTTTTTAATGTATCATTTAAAGCTTGTGTTTCCTTATTTATTTTCATTTTGGATGATGTGTCCCATGGTGAAATTAGGCTGTTAAAGTCCCCTACTATGAATGTGTTACTGTCGCTTTCCCCTTTTATGGCTGTTAGTACTTTCCTTATATATTGAAGTGCTCCTATGTTGGGTGCATAAATATTTATAATTCTTATATCTTCTTCTTGGATCAACCCCTTGATCATTATGTAGTGTTCTTCTTTGTCTCTTCTAATAGTCTTTATTTAAAAATCTATTTTGTGTGATATGAGTATTGCTACTCCAGCTTTCTTTTGGTTTCCATTTGCATGGAATATCTTTTTCCATCTCCTTTCTTTCAGCCTGTATGTGTCTCTAAGTCTGAAATGGGTCTCTTGTAGAGAGCATATATATGGGTCTTTTTTGTGTGTCCATTCAGCCAATTGGTGTCTTTTGGTGGGAGCAAAAGACACTTACATTTAAGGTAATTATCAATATGTATGTTCCTATTCCCATTTTCTTAATTGTTTTGGGTTCGTTATTGTAGGTCTTTTTCTTCTCTTGTGTTTCTTCCCTAGAGAAGTTCCTTTAGCATTTGTTGTAAAGCTGGTTTGGTGGTGCTGAACTCTCTCAGCTTTTGCTTGTCTGTAAAGGTTTTAATTTCTACATCAACTCTGAATGAGATCCTTGCTGGGTACAGTAATCTTGGTTGCAAGTTTTTCTCCTTCATCACTTTAAATATGTCCTGCCAGTCCCTTCTGGCTTGCAGAGTTATGGTTGAAAGATCAGCTGTTAACGTTATGGGGATTCCCTTGTGTGTTATTTGTTGTTTTTCCCTTGCTGCTTTTAATATGTTTTCTTTGTATTTAATTTTTGACAGTTTGATTAATGTGTCTTGGCATATTTCTCCTTGGATTTATCCTGTATGTGATTCTCTGTGCTTCCTGGACTTGATTAACTATTTCCTTTCCCCTATTAGGGAAGTTTTCAACTCTAATCTCTTCAAATATTTTCCCAGTCCCTTTCTTTTTCTCTTCTTCTTCTGGAACCCCTATAATTCAAATGTCGGTTTGTTTAATGTTGTCCCAGAGGTGTCTGAGACTGTCCTCAGTTCTTTTCATTTTTTTTTCTTTATTCTGCTCTGCAGTAGTTATTTGCACTATTTTATCTTCCAGGTCACTTATCCGTTCTTCTGCCTCTGTTATTCTGCTATTGATCCCATCTAGAGTATTTTTAATTTCATTTATTGTGTTGTTCATCATTGCTTGTTTCATCTTTAGTTCTTCTACGTCCTTGTTAAATGTTTCTTGCATTTTGTCTATTCTATTTCCAAGATTTTGCATCATCTTTACTATCATTTTTCCGAATTATTTTTCAGGTAGATTGCCTATTTCCTCTTCATTTATTATGTTTGGTGAGTTTTTATCTTGCTCCTTCATCTGCTGTGTGTTTTTCTGTCTTCTCATTTTGCTTATCTTACTGTGTTTGGGGTCTCCTTTTTGCAGGCTACAGGTTGGTGGTTCCCATTGTTTTTGGTGTGTGTCTGCAGTGGCTACGTTTGCTTCAGTGGGTTGTGTAATCTTCCTGGTGGAGGGGACTAGTGCCTGTGCTCTGGTGGGTGAGGCTGGATATTGTCTTTCTGGTGGGTGTGTCCATGTCTGGCGGTGTGTTTTGGGGTGTCTGTGGACTTATTATGATTTTAGGCAGCCTCTCTGCTAATAGGTGGGGTTGTGTTCCTGTCTTGCTAGTTGTTTGGCATAGGGTGTCCAGCACTGTAGCTTGCTGGTCGTTGAGTGAAGCTGGCTGCTGGTGTTGTAATATAGATCTCTGGGAGATTTTCACCATTTGATATTATGTGGAGCTGGGAGGTCTCATGTGGGCCAGTGTCCTGAAGTTGGCTCTCCCGCCTCAGAGGCACAGCACTGACTCCTGGCTGCATCACTAAGATCCTTTCATCCACACAGCTCAGTATAAAAGGGAGAGAAAGTAGAAATAAAGAATTAATAGAAATAGAAAGAAACAAAGGAAGGAGGGAGAAAGGGAGGAAAGAAGGAAGGAAGGAAGGAAGGAGGGAAGGATGGAGGGAATGAAGAAATAAAGAAAGAAGATAAAGTAAAATAAAATAAAGTATGATAAAATAAAATAAAGTTATTAAATAAAAGATAGTTGTTAAGAAAAATAAATTAAATTAAAAAAAAATTATGGATAGAGCCCTAGGAGAAATGGTGGAAGCAAAGCTATAAAGACAAAATCTCACAGAGAAGCATACACATACACACTTACAAAAAGAGGAAAAGGGGAAAAAATCATAAATCTTGCTCTCAAAGTCCACCTCCTCAATTTGGGATTATTTGCTGTGTAAAGGAGGGAAGGAAGGAAAGAAAGAAAGAAAGAAAGAAGATAAAGTAAAATAAAATAAAGTAAGATAAAATAAAATAAAGTTATTAAAATAAAAAATAATTATTAAGAAAAAAAGTTTTTTTTTAATTAAAAAAAAAATGGACGAATAGAACCCTAGGACAAATGGTGGAAGCAAAGCTATACAGACAAAATCTCCCACGGAAGCATACACATACACACTCACAAAAAGAGGAAAAGGGGAAAAAAATCATAAATCTTGCTCTCAAAGTCCACCTCCTCAATGTGGGATGATTCGTTGTCTATTCATGTATTCCACAGATGCAGGGTACATCAAGTTGATTGTGGAGCTTTAATCCGCTGCTTCTGAGGCTGCTGGGAGAGATTTCCCTTTCTCTTCTTTGTTCTCATCTCCCGGGGCTCAGCTTTGGATTTGGCCCTGCCTCTGCTTGTACGTCGCCTGAGTGCGTCTGTTCTTTGCTCAGACAGGACAGGGTTAAAGGAACAGCTGCTTTGGGGACTCTGGCTCACTCAGGCCGGGGGAAGGGAGGGGTACGGAGTGTGGGGCGAGCCTGTGGCGGCAGAAGCCGGCGGGACGTTGCATCAGCCTGTGGCATGCTGTGCGTTCTCCCGGGGAAGTTGCCCCTGGACCCCGGGACCCTGGCAGTGGCGGGCTGCACAGGATCCCCGGAAGGGTGTTGTGGATAGTGACCTGTGCTCACACACAGGCTTCTTGGTGGCAGCAGCAGCAGCCTTAGTGTCTTATGCCCGTCTATGTGGTCCGCACTTTTAGCCGCGGCTCACACCAGTCTCTGGAGCTCCTTTAAGCAGCGCTCTTAATCCCCTCTCCTCGAACACCAGGAAAGAAAGAGGGAAGAAAAAGTCTCTTGCCTCTTCGGCAGGTCCAGACTTTTTCCCGGACTCCCTCCTGGCCAGCTGTAGTGCACTAACCCCCTGCAGGCTGTGTTCTCGCTGCTAACCCCAGTTCTCTCCCTGCGCTCCAAAGGAAGCCCGAGCCTCAGCTCCCAGCCCCGCCCGCCCCGGCGGGTGAGCAGACAAGCCTCTCGGGCTGGTGAGTGCCGGTCGGCACCCATCCTCTGTGCATGAATCTCTCCGCTTTGCACTCCGCACCCCTGTTGCTGTGCTCTCCTCCGTGGCTCCAAAGCTTTCCCCCTCTGCCACCCGCAGTCTCCGCCCGCAAAGGGGCTTCCTAGTGTGTGGAAACTTTCCTCCTTCACAGCTCCCTCCCACTGTTGCAGGTCCCATCCCTATCCTTTTGTCTCTGTTTTTTCTTTTTTCTTTTGCCCTACCCAGGTATGTGGGGAGTTTCTTGCCTTTTGGGAGGTCTGAGGTCTTCTTCCAGCGTTCAGTAGGTGTTCTGTAGGAGTTGTTCCACGTATAGATGTATTTTTGGTGTATCTGTGGGGAGGAAGGTGATATCCGCATCTTACTCTTCCACCATCTTCCCCTCGTCCTCTTTTTTTTCCCCATTTTATTTTTTAATGTGAGAGAGAAGACACTATATATATGGAGAGAGTCAAGCAAATTGTTTTGACTATACTTATGGTGTCTTACAGAAATTAGAGGCTTATAGTAGTTTAGAAATCTATGCTTCCCTTCATTTTCTTATCTGTAAAATGCTGATAATAACAGTTCTATATTATAGGGATGTTAAGGGTTAAATTAGTAGGAAAAAGAGCCTTGTATTCTGTAAGCTTTCAACAAATAAAAGCTACTTTTGTGGAAAGGAAGAGGCAGAGAAACAGCAGAGGAATTGATAATGTTGACTATTTAATTTTACCTAGGGCTGGAGCAGTCAGTCTAAACTAACCCAGATATAAGGAGAGATCTACAGTCCATGGCCTCAGGTGATAATTCTCAGACCTACTCCCTGGTCTCTTTAGTAGGCTGGTGGCTATTTGCAAAGCTAGCTAAGTATTATTGGATCCTAAAAAAAAAAGAAAAAATAAAAATAAAACAAACAAAAACTGTCTCTTCCTGTCTTTTAATTCAAGTTGTGAAATCCTATGCAGTCTAACCCTGAAAGGGATTCCCATGGTGTGGTACACACTAGAGCAATTAACTGATTACTGCTGTTCAGGAAATGTAGTCTTTGGCACAGTAATATACACCTCCTCCCAGCAAGTCACAGTCTTGTTTATCATTATTGGTTTGGACTCTTCTGAGAGTCTTTGACACATAAGATAAGGCTCATATCCAAGCCAATTTGAATTAATTTCTTCCATAAGATTATATGAAACACTGGCAAATGCTTTCCAAAAATCAGAATCCCTTACATTTTCCTCTATTTCCTCACTTCTCTCCCATTTACATTACCTAGAATTAAGTATCCATATTGACCTGAAAACGGCTCCTTTGTTTTATACAGTTATGGATGATTTACCTACTGAAACATTATTGGGTAGAATAATAGTCAAAGTTTTAAAGCTGGAAGTGATGAAGCAAATTATGGTTTTATTCATGGATTGGAAATAGCAATAACTTCTTAAGTTTATTTTCTAGTAAAGATCACAGGTAGTTTCTTCCACCTTTTAACCAAGACCTTATTTAACCCACTTTACCTCTTTCTTCTCCTGAACATAAGCTTTTAGCAATAATAGCTACATCTCTAGTCACTTCAGTGTTTCCTCATGCAATTATACATGTGCACTTGACCACCTCCTAACCTTTGAGGAAAGTTAAACTTCTTTTATCCACCAGATTTAGAGTAGCTTGTCACCGCTGGTCTTCTGTCAACATCACCCAGTTGGCCCACCTTTACATGTATAGACCTTTCTACTCTTCAGAGAGTTAGGATCTTTAAGGGAGGAAGCATGGTGATGTAAAATGACACTTTTATTGGAAGAATATTTATTTTGTGATTGATTCCTTGCTCTGCCCCTCTGTAAGAATGTAAACTTAAGCAAGCTGCATAATCTCTTACAGCCTTTATTTACCCACTTATAAAATGAGAAGAAACTGCAGATTGTTAAGGCACCTGATGACATTTAGATGCATAGTCATGTTTGTTTCTTCCTGCTATCTTAATATTCCCTCAAGCAGGAATTTTACCACCATTACTATTGACAGACTCACTATTGAACACTTTCTGTTTAAATATTCTTAGACCAGGTATGCCTCTTGATTTTTTTCTCTGTTCCTACCACTCACCACTATATATATGGATCCACCAAATAGTTATGTTACCTGCCTACTTCTAGGTGGCATTTGCATTTGGTAGAATACTTAGATCAAGTGTTTTATATCTAAATAGAAATTTCAATATATAAATGAATAATTGGTAAAGATGAACCCTACTTTCTCCAATGATGCATGTTTCTGCCTGTGTGTAGGGCCACATTCTTCAACCACTGAAGTAATAGCTATTCTAGAACAGTCACTGATTCCATTTGTCACTTTATTGTCAGAATCACAGGAGTGAATTAAAACCAGAGTTGTCGTTGTCATTTTTTGAGAACATTCCTTTTCCAAGCCCAATATATAGTTTGCTGTTGCACTGGACAGAAAAGCATTTCTTAACAGAAAAATGTGGTCTTTGCCTTTCCGCATGACCTTCCCTTTTTCTGAAACATCAAAACACCTTTTCCACAAATAGAGCTCTCCCAAAGTCAAAATTCTAGGACCAGACCATGTATACTAGGCTTGTTATAAAATCATCTTTTATGCATGACACTTATGCTCAGAGGAGAGACTGGATCAAAGATCAAGGAGTCTGCTGTGTGTTGACAAAGCTGCCAGAAATGGAGAGTTCCTCTCAACTTTCAGGAATTCCTGATAATAAGGACATATGCTTAGCAAGGCCACTGTTTATTCATAAGAACTTCATATGAATTAGAAAAAGATACCCCTTCTTCATATACACTGCATGGTTTGACAAAAGATGGTCTGGCTAGATTTTAATCCACACTCATCCTCTTGACCAGTGAGTGACCAGTTTACAGTTAACAGCCTACCGAAATATACATGGTGACCTAAGTGGTGAAATTACATATATTTCAATTTTCATTCTTTCTTTATGACTTTTTATATTTTCCCTTTTTCCCAAAGAGCTGTTTCTGCGTTTGGGGAAGAAAGTACAAAGAACTGTGTAAGGGAGTAAAATTTGCCACCCCAAAATGTATCTCTTTGGCATAAGGATTATTTTAAACTGACTATTTTAAGAAACAGAAGACTCAGGAAGTTTTTATTTTTACCTCCCCCTTAAGTGTCTAAAAGAATTTAGATAGAGGACCTGATCCAGAAAAGGAGCTATCACCATAGATAACTACAGTATGATATGAACTAGGTGTGTAGACAGGGAGGAACTTAGCAAAGTCTGGTAAAATTCCTCTCCATGTCCCATTGTTTCTGTATGGTCCAGCAACATTTGTTTACCAAGCGTTTGCTCTTTTTGTCTTCTGCGAATTGCCTTCCTCCTCTTTGAAGTCCTACATGTTTACCTCTTCTACTTAGCTCAGAATAGCACATAAGCCTCAATTTCCTGACTGTCCTTTGGGTTTCATACTTTTATGGAGCTCCTGTGCATACATAATTAAATTTGTTTTTTCTCCTGTTAACCTGTCTTGTTCAATTTAATTATTAGGCCAACCAGAAGAACCTAGAAGTGTAGAGGAAGATATTTTCTCACCAACAACTGCTAAAATAAAGGAAGATGCATTTCCATGTCAATACCACCAATTTTAAGGCTTGAGAAAGGATCTCCCTGTGTGAAGGAGTTATAAGGAGAAAGAGATACAGTGAACAAGACAGGGGGAAGGGGCCTGAGCAAGAGTGTGATTGGGCTCCAGTGAGAAGGTCTTTGAGCTTCCTGGGCAGACACCTCAGAAGACAAAGACAAGGACTTCCCTGGTGGCGCAGTGGTTAAGAATCCGCCTGCCAATGCAGGGGATACGTGTTGGAGCCCTGGTCCAGGAAGATCCCACATGCCACGGAGCAAATAAGCACTAAGCCCATGTGCCACAACTACTGAGCCTGCACTCTAAAGCCCGTGAGCCACAGCTACTGAAGCCCGCACGACTAGAGCCTGTGCTCTGCAACAAGAGAAGCCCTCACAATTAAAAGCCACTGCACTGCAACAAAGAGTAGCCCCCACTCGCTGCAACTAGAGAAAGTCCACATGCAGTGACAAAGACCCAATGCAGTAAAAAATAAATAAATAAACTATTTATTTATTAAAAAAATGAAAAAGAAAAAGGAGAAGACAAAGACATATCAAAGAAAGAATGACTGTAACTGGAGCAGAAAAGCCATTTATAGCCTTTCAAACACCCTGCACCCTTATTGGTTTAGTAACAGGGGATATTCCTGCACCCCTCAATGATATCTAGAAACCACAACTAGTGGCCACACAGGCAAGAATAAGGGACATCTCATTGGTGACCTCTGTAGGTTAGTATCTAAGGACAAATACTAGTCCTCAACTGAAAAATGTTCTTCAGTACTAAGGCCCACTAAAACCTGGTTCACCCCTAGGAAGTAATGTTCATGGGAGGTGGATCCCAAAAGACTGTAGCTAATGTTTCTACCAGTCCATTAAGATGGTACCTAAAATATAATAAAATGTGAGTTATTTGAAAAAGTGATATTCAGGCACATCTTCATCCTTGGATGACAATTGTTATAATATAGGCAATCTCGATTGGAAGATGATTACCAATGTCAATTAAGGGAGGACAGTGCCTGCCATACTCCTCACTCAATCATAGCAGGGCCTTTCTCAAATGGTAGGCTCCTAGTTCCCAGACAGGACGAACTCTAAAAGATGTAATTCTTCCCTGCCTTCTGACCTTCTTCATAGTGATATGGGTTTGGTACTACTTCTTAAAATCATATTATTAGTGAGTCTTCCCTTCTTAAAAAAAGGGAAAGCTCACTAAATATAGGCAGCTGGTCCTCAGCCAGCCTGTGAAAGAGATATGTTTGTGATAGAGCAGTGGTCCCCAACCTTTTTGGCACCAGGGACGGTTTCGTGGAAGACAATTTTTCCATGGACCAGGGCAGGGGTATGGTTTCAGGATGATTCAAGCACATTACATTTACTGTGCACTTTATTTCTATTATTATTACATTGTAATATATAATGAAATAATTATACAATTCACCATAACGCAGAATCAGTGGGAGCCCTGAGCTTGTTTTCACTTACCACTCGCTGATAGGGTTTTGATATGAGTCTGAAAGCAATTGATTTTTTATGGTCTCTGTGCAGTCAAACCTCTCTGCTAAAGATAATTTGTATTTGCAGCCGCTCCCCAGTGCTAGCATCACTGCCTCAGCTCCACCTCAGATCATCAGGCATTAGGTTCTCCTAAGAAGCATGCAGCCTAGATCCCTTGCATGTGCCGTTCACAATAGGGTTTTCGCTCCTATGAGAATCTAATGCCACTGCTGATCTGACAGGAGGTGGAGCTCAGACGGTAATGTGAGCGATGGGGAGTGGCTGTAAATACAGATGAAGCTTCACTTGCTTGCCTGCCACTCACCTCCTGCTGTGTGGACAGGTTCCTAACACGCCACGGACTGGTACTGGTCAGTGGCCGGGGGGTTGTGCCCCACGATAGAGGATATTTCAGGTGTCACTGACATGCCATGCCTTTCTTTCCTTTACTTCTCTCTCTCTCTCTTATTTTAATTGTGGTAAGAATATTTAACTTGATATCTATCCTCAACAGAAATGTTAAGTGTCCAATACAATATGGTTAATTATACGCACAGTGTTCTACGGTGTTCTCTAGAGCGTCTTTGTCTTGCATAATTGAGATTTTATGCCAGGTGACTACCAATTCCCCATTTTTCTGCCCTCATGATGTGATTACTCAGGCCACCTCCTCCTGCTCTGGCTTTAGCTCAAAAGACAAAACCTACTTCAATTGTCCTAGGTCCTGTCCTCTGCCACCATGCCCTGGCACAGAAACATTTTCGGGACAGAAAAGGTCTAAAATGTCTTGACATGACTGCTTGCCACAATGTTGACATCGAAGGACTTGGAATTCTGGGAGAGCAAACCACAACACAACATATGTTCATATACAAACTTCTCTTGCACAGAGAGAAAAGCTTTTGTCACCTCCCAAAATGACAGTCATCTCAAGAACCCCCACCAACCAAGTCATGAAAGGCAGAAGGAATTCATTAAGGGGTGTATTCTCTGTTCAAAGCTGAAGATGACCTCTGGGTGACAATCAGAAATAATGGGCTAAACACTTAGCTGGAAAATCTTTACCTTTCTTGTTGACCTCTCCTTTCTACTGCTTTACATACTCTAGTAGGATGAGAAAAAAAAAATGATAGGGAACAAAAAGGTAGAATTTCACCATCTCAGTCTGTATGTGATCAAGATAATTTGAGGAATTGCATTCACTCACAGTATGAAAACATTTTGTCTGGTCCAAAGTAATTTAATTCCATCCAAATTTGAGTGAAGGCCCTTGGGTGATGAGGTTTCAGCCTCTGTCAAAGAGGGAAGTGACAGCTGGGGGAAGTGACCAGGTACACAGCTGAATAACCACATTTCCATAAGAATGGATGTGACCTCCTGATTTACAGAGCACCAGAACTTTGCCTTGAAGATTCCAGAAATAAATATATATGCAACAAAAACTGTATAAACAGAGAAAAAAAGAACCCCTGCTCCCCACAGACCTGCCTGGGCTTAGGGAGAGGCCATTGGCTTGCTGGTGATGTGATAAGACAGTCTGCAAGCTGAGCTCTCCTTGCCCCACACCGAGAGACAGGCAAGGCCAAGTTGCTGAGTTCAACAGGAATATTTCACTAAGTCTGTGAAACCTATCATTGTTCACAGTGCCACACCATGGAAAATTGGAAAAGCAGAACAAATACAGAATTTGCTAGCAAAATGTCGACCGTCCCCGAAAAGCAATTGCATAGGTTAGGGTGTCTTGTTTCAAAGAAATAGAAAAACTCACAGAAAAACTTAGACCCCTTAGAAGACACCCAGGAGGTCTCAATATTTGCAGGAAGACTGAATGTCTTTTGATTATTTTAGCACTCTCCTATTCCTCTCTTTCTCTCTCTATCTCTGTCTGTCTCTTACTCACTCTCACTCTCTCTGTTCTTTTTAAAGTCACATCTTATGATTTTATGAATAAGTGATGTTTATGTTCTTCAGAAGCACTGTGTGTGGCACTTTCATTTTGAGAAGAATGAGGGGTTGGCGGGAAACAAATCATTTATTGTCATGGAAGTATATGTGTTTGAATAAGCTATTCTAGACTTATAATGCAAAGGCTAATAAATATTTTTTTCACACTTGATCCAAAGTCTATTGCAATCTCCAATATACTATGTGGCAAAAAATGTATTTCCCTTACGGTCTAAAAGTTGCAAAAACCGCAAATGCCTGTTAGAAGAGATGTGTGAAAAAGATAAAGTCCTTTGTGATCAAATCCTTCTGTTATGCTCCACAATAAACAAATTCTGTTTGTTAAAGCAATGATTCCTGGCAAATCCCATCCTCCTGTCTCTCTGGAAGATGTGGGTCAAATATGGACTCCACCAACTGGAAAATAGTTGGTAAAAAATTACATATACTTGGAAGTCTAGAGTGTTTTTCATTTGCACAAAATTCTAACTTGACTCCATAGGAGTCATGTGAATTTGGAAGAAATATTTAAAAAGTGTAGAAGGTGGGAGGTAGAACTATTATAGGATATAACACTTTCCTGAGTAGAGAAACAAGGAAAGAATATCTTGCAGAGGGGCATAGTTATCCTTCTGAGGAAGACATCTATCTGTTGGTTTAGATGATAAATAATTTCCCTCCAGTTATTTATTTACTCCTTAGTTTCTTGACAATTTTGATGAAGACAGTATTTTTCTTAAGGTTTTTTAGTTATGAACTATGGACTTCAGAGGCTAAATAAGTACATCTTAATTTTTTTCACTATCATCCTTGTTTTTCTTAAAATTATATTTCCTATAAAAATAAACTATCTTTTATTCCCAAATATTGTGCATTTATAATAGCATAATTAATTAAAAAGAAAAACCATGTCCTAGCTTTTGGTAGTGAATTACTGAGGACTGAGGACTTGAAGTTCCTAAAATATGTAGGGGAAAGAGCTCACACAGCCCCAGTGTCTGGCTTTCAGGCTGTCTAATTCCAGGCAGCAATAGTCACTGTGCTCACAGAGGGAATGGGTCTCCCTGGAGTTATGCTCTGTAGTGACCCTGAGCATCCTTAAATATGGGTCAGCAAATTATTGCAGGCACCATGACCAAGGCTTCAAGACTGCTTGAGTACCACAGGGTCACTAAGGATGGAGAACCACCCCACTACATGCTACCTCTTCCTGTTCACTGGTTTTGCTTTAGGGTCAGTGTTCTGAACTATCCAGAGGAGTTTTAAAAAAAAGTCTTTACCTTTAGGTTGTGCCTCTGGATGTCCTAGGTCTCTTAGATGGACACTCTCAGAAAATCCTACTCAGCAGAAGAGACAGTTGAATGGCTCAAGGTTAACTTCCCTGAGGCACGTTTGGTTTTCCAGGGCCAGTGCAGGCCCAGACCCCATCTCTCTTGGGGGATGGATGCGCAAACATTCAGCATGGGGCTCTCTCTGCATGTAGAGAAAGAGGTCACCACTTGGAGAAGCTTCAAATTACTTAAATTCATTAACCTCTGGTCTTGTCAGACTTAAGAGCCTTATTTGAATGTTGCATTCTCATTGTTACTAAGATATTGTGGCTTCAAGTAACACTGAGGACATGGAAGTCACTGACTCCAATCAAGTTAGATAAGCTCCTCCAGAGCTAGTCACCTGGACAGAACACGAGGATAGGCCCTTTCAGTGTCTTACATCTCACAGCTAAGGGAAGAGAAATAATCTTTAGTCCTTTATCCCACAGCATTCAAGATATCAAAGGCCATGATCCACAAATTCTTTCATGGCACAGAAACAGGTTTATGTGCAACTTTCTTAGCACTGTGTGTGAAAAACAACCAAACATCATATAGCCCACTAATTGGGATTTTTAATAAAAGGAATAATGTAATGTGATAGAATAATGGGATAGCAGTTATTTAAATTTTTTTCTTATTTTTAATAATCTTTTATGATTATTTTTAAGATGGAAAAAAGTAACAATATGAATGAAAAAAGGAGTAATCACCATCACTTAGATATTAAGCAACTTTGAAAAGACAACTCTACTATAAATTAATGCAATCATATCTTACTTTTCATAATATATGTACATGATTTTTAGTTGTGACTTGGAAGTTGTGGGCCCAAGAGAATAGTTGTTTCTGAAGAGCCTCTTAGAGATATTGCAGTGATTATTTCACTAACTATATTTTTTGCAGGACATTGAGCATTTTCATTGTCAATATAACCCAGAGAAGAAATGAGTAATGATCTATACTTGTTTATAAGGTTATAAGAAATTCAGTGAATTAAATTCTCTGTCACCAAGGATCACATTTTTCAATTTCAAAATCTGGTGTTGAAAATCTTACTATGATGTGTGAGTTTACTTCCATGTTTTAATGTGGAGAGTCTTGTAAACATCATTGATTTTCTTTTCTTCTCTTCTCTTGTTTTGCCTTTTCTTTTTCCCTCCCTCCGTTTCTTTCTTTCCATTTTTCCTACTTTCTTTCTTTTTTTAAAATTATTTGGGCAATATAAGACTTTGTAGACCTCTATGCATAACTCTGAGTCTGATTTTACAAGAAGCTCAGAAAAATATGAAAAAGGTGGCTCAGTAGGACCTTAACCCAAGACAGAGAAACTAGAGATGATTTTTATTCTTAAGTCTAAGTTCAGTAATCATCACACCTCACTTTGCCTACTTGTCTCTCTTTATTTTTTCTTTTCTTTTTCATCAAAATTCAAATCCAAAATAAAAATAAAGGTAGTCAATTGTAGGTTTTAATTGAATGTTACAAATGGTTGAGGTTTTATTGCAAAATACACTTTTATAAAACATAGTTCCTCTTTTTTATATACATCATTTTAGGCATAGAATGAATCAAGATGTAAGCCAAAGTCACCAGTCCTGGCCTGTCTGACTTTGATAGTCAGGGAAGTGGCACCTGGGGACAGGGAAAGAGAAGGGGTTTCTGCCTCAGACCACCATGGCCCCACCTGAAATAACCTAGCATTTGTGGGGTGATTTGAGGAATGCTTGGAGGACCTCCTAACTTTCAAAGCCCCTCCTTTGACAAGATTTCATGATTAGAAACAATCCTTTATCCTAGAATTTGTGCCTTTTTAATTAAAAATGTGCCCAGAAAGGAACACAGGTTAAGCCATAAGTAATTCACATTAAAATATTTAAGACTGTACTAACATTCTTTAGTTAGTACTGCGGGTACTAACTTCTGGTCTTTAAAAGTTAGGAAGGAAATATGGAGACAAATGTTTTCAAAGTCTGAACAAGATTGGGTAAGAGGGTAGATTAGTGGTAAAGAGAAAGATGTGTATTTTGTATATGCATTTATGAAAATTCATAGCATGGGCAGCCCTGAGCCTAATCAGAAAAGTGAGTAAAATTTGTGTCCAACACCTTTCTCCTTCTTTGAGCACATTTCTCCCACCAGGAAATTCCAGACAAAGAGGACCCAAGGACAATCACACAGCCCTTTGATGTTGAACCCTCTCTCCCCTTCTAGCCTGGTCTCCACCATCACAGGTCCGCCATTCACATACACTTACATATTTAGCTGGATCATGAGCTAAATGGATCTAATAACAAAATTCCAGCTAAGTATAAAACAAAACAAACTAAAAACTCCTTCTCAAGTGTATTTCCACTTGCCTTAACACATGAAATCATCTCTCCAGTGAAAGAATGGAGCTGTGCTATTTTCAGGCATATGGAACACCCTTGACATTCCTCAAAGCACACCCAGTACCTCAGGGGGCATTTCTTTTGACTGTCCTCAAAGTCCACTGGAGCCTATATACCCTAAACCATAAAATAGAACAACAATTTAGCCGATGGACGCAGGTTGGAATGACAGCATACTCATCAGTGATTTACTCGGCTCAAACTTTGCATGTTAAAAGTTTGATCTAGTTTTATTTAAACAGTCTTCCAGTTTTTAAAGTTTGTAAATGTTCAATTTTAAAAGCCCTCTCTGAATTCAGTATCCTATTGCATGTTTTTTTTGTTTTCCTTTTTTTTTTTTTTCCTTTTCATTAACAGTGGCCTTGAGCATATCAACCAACTCCTCAGTCAGCAAATTCTGTAGGGGGCTTTAGAAATATATTTTCCCCACTGCAGTTTCCTTTAAAGTTAAAAATCCTTCTGCTTATTACCATTCCAGGCCCTTCTCATATTCTCTCAGCCAGGTCCAAATGCAGTGTACACTTCCATGGAAGGTTCTGTTTTCTATGAATGTAAGAGCAATGGTTCGTAAGCTGATACTCTACAGCAACCAGTTCCAGATGCTGGTCCACTGCAAGAAGTCAATCTCTTAGAAATGATTCCTGCCATTCCCATGTGCCTCTATTGCTCTCCTGCTTCTCCGATCCTCTCTCTTGAACCCAACACTCCAACTAAAGAGATGATATAATAGGATGTCATACTTCTCATCCAATATGGAAAGGCCACTTCGATACTCACTGGCCTTTCTATGGTGGCCAATATATATGTCTTTGGCTGGAGCCTTGGTCCCTGGTTGCAGTCAAGAAACTTGGGTCATTTAATGAAAAACATAGGAATTAGGTAGGAGGCAACATCTCTAGACTTATTCCTTAAAATAGGCTTGCAGGAATGCAAATATGATTCTCACCAGCACATTCTTTTTCCTAAATTATTATACTATTTATTTAAATTGTTGGGCTACTTGCCTTACTCCCTTACTAGTCAGTAATCTCTTTGGGTAATATTCCAATACTCCAGGGCTTCGTACAGTACCTTTCAGATAGAACAGGCCTGATAAACACTGAGGGAACTCAACTTAATAAATTGAGAGAGCCACTCATTTGGGTTTCTAATACAAAATGGCCTTGGCTATTCTGTTTTAAAATATTTAGCAGTTCAGTTAAAAACGCCCCTCTGAATCTTTTATGACATCATTTATCTTTCTATTTCTTTTCAGCTTTAAATTGTGCTGCCAGATTTATTTCCTGTGGTATTAGGTTTTGGTGTCTACCCAGTTCTATCCCGTTCTTCTAATGCAATTCAGTCTTTTTACTTCAAGACTCAGACTCAAATATTAAATCAACATTTGCCATTAAGACTCTACATTTATCTATGGGATGATGATTGAATTTATCTTTTGGAAAGGAATATATCTAAATACATCTTATCTAATAATTTCCAAAGAGAATCCACCCACATCATGTTTCTTGAAAATGGGGACTCCAGGCCTCTGTGTGTTGCTTTTCTCTGGGCCACCATAATGTCTACTGTCATTTCATTACCTCCACCTTGTGATTTTCTGCTGTTCACTGCCAAATAAGTTTTTCAGAGCATTGCTGCACGGTTTGCCATTTTTATTAAAAGCAGAATCTGATCAACAATGTTCCAGTTATAAAGGTAAAAAAAGAAAAAGATAATCAGACTTTGAATTAAATCACATCTGGATAGACCTGTAGTTGAAGGCACTAATAATATACTGCATACGTATTTGTGTGGAGCGTGCCAGAAGTGAATTTTACATCATTAACAAAGTTCTCTATAGATCACTCATGATCTGGCAGCTGTAACCAGCAAGGTGCAGAATCAAGTCTTCTCACTGCTGAATATGTATCATCATGGCCCACGCCAGTCCCTTCTCTGCCTACGGGGTCTGCCAGCCTCACAGCTGCTTGGAGAGCAGGACAGGGGTTTGCATTAAGGTCCTTCAAGTCATTTCTCTCCCAGACAGGGATCTTGCATTTTAAACACCACTGCACAAAGAGCTTGGAATGCCTTCCCTGAGTCAGTTCTCCTGGCTCACTCTAGAGAATAGAGAGAAATATGTCAACTCTGAAAACAGCCACAGCCAATCCTCAGGAGGTAATGGGCTGTAGGAGGTATGTGTGGTTGCCACCAATGCTCTCTGCTAACGTTGAGGGAAAATCTGGGATTCTCAGCTAGTGGTCAAGTAGGGTCAGAAGGAGTGGGGAGATTAATATGGCCCAGCTTGGTGAACCCTTTCATTTTTTAAAGTACCCTTAAAATTCTGCATACCATTGTTAAAAATAAAATGTATTAGAGTAGTACTTCATTTATTACTGATTTTGATCCTTGCAACAAATAATCAGCAAGGGGCAGTGCTGTGTGTGGATTAAAAACCTGGGAACCAGAACCTCACTCCTTCCTTAGATTCCAGCTCAGTTGTTTATCAACTTTGTGATCTGGGCCAAGTTATTTAACTTCCCATGCTTCTTTTGTTTTATCTGTAAAATGGGAAAACAATAGTTTCTACCGCATTGTGTTCCCATGAGAAATAAACACATAAAAACATGTAAAGCACTTAGGGACATGCCTGGCACAGAGTAGACCTTAACAGTAGACATTATTAGAATTCAGGAGAGCTAGGGTTACTCTCGTCTTAGCTAAGTGATGATTGAAATTGGGCCCTCATTTTCCCGTGATCTCACTGGTAAGTGGCAAAGAGGGAATAGGCATTGATGCCTGCAGATGAAATGTTATCCCATATTCCTCTGAAGTTTTAGGTGGTAAGTACTACCTGCAGCTGATGCAAAGCCTTTAACAGATCTTTTGGGGTGTTGCGAGGAGTTGAGACTTATTAGCAAACATGTATTTCCACCTTTTGTGGATTATCTAATCTGAAACTCTTTCTTTATAATCAAAATTATTATCAAAGATGTATTGAGTACCTGCTACGTGCAAAGCTTTGATAAAGACTCTGAAATGAGAAACGGAAGTATTACAACATGGTTCCCATCCACGTATCAACAGTTCTGTGTTTGAGCAGATGTCACTGACAACACATGCTAGAGAGTGTGAAGGTCCACCAGGGATGGAGAGGGCCTTCGTGCAACCCATGTGTTTTCTTAGATGAAGTGGAATCAGAAATACTGCACTTAAACTCATAGAGGACTGGACACTGTGAGACCAGAACAGTGCTGAAGACTGCTGCCTTCGATCATCATGGAAATGAAAGTCAGTGGTCACAGAGCATCCATAGGACAACTTTGGCGACAGAAAGTTTCCCAGAAAAAAAAAAAATCAAAGTAATTTACTCCTTTCTGCATATAATACATATCTGTCATATTGCCAAAAAAGGCAAATACTGCTGGAGTGTTATGGGATATGAAAGCAATGAAAGACTCAATTTTCTATACCTGGCAACTTGTTGTCTAACTAGAGAGCTATATAACATGAATTTCAAGACTCCAAGTATAATACAGAAAAATGCACCTTACAAACACCATCAATTAAAACAAACAAACAACAAAAAACAGTACTATGTTAGCTAAGAAATAAGAGAAACACATGTATCCCAAATCAACAGAAATTCTCCCCCATCTCAGCCCTGCTTTTTCAGAGAGGAGGAAAACATGGGGATAAGGAACACTTTTTCAAGATGCAAGAGTTCCCTTAAGTAAAAAAACAAAAAAAGCCAGACATACTTAAGAATTCCCTCTGCTTCTCCATCTTCTCTTTTCTGCCACATTTCTGTGGAGACAGGTCCCCTCCTTGTCCCTCAAAACCCCAGTTCTCCACCATTAGTTACCCCTCTAGGTGTTTTATCACTTTTCATCTTAGAGAAAGAGGAGTTGGGAAATAAAGGATTTCTTGTGCAGCAGTTACCTTTTTGCAGCATATTCTCCAGATTTCCAATGCTGTACCACCTGCCTGAGAGACTGAAGAAAGAAGAGGAGGGAGGGAAGGAAAAATAAAAGGGAGAAAAGTGGTTAAAAACTTAATTTAATATACCACACTAAAGATGCTGAAAAATGCATTTAGTTCAGAGCCTCCACCAGTGAGCACTGTGAAGTAGCATTTAACTCTAATAGGGGTTCTGCTTCATCAGCTACAATAATTATTTTCCTTAATTTGCCTTGGACATTCTGTATAATGATCTCCATGTTTGGGGTGAGGGTGTTTTTGTAAGCAAAAACAAAAAGCAAGTGTGTGATTTACCTCACCTCCTACATTTGGCTTGCATGTCTTTTCCCAGGCCCCAAATGTTGTCTTCACCCTCTCTCTGTCATCAGCATGAATTCCTTGACATCAAGACCATCCATCTCCACACTCCCATCCCCATCACCACCCACAATCTAATTGGTAATTTGCCACCTCTATCCTTTTCTTTAAAACTAAATTGGCTTACTGTAACTTACAAGAATATTCTGTCCCCTGCAAGAAACCCCAGAGAGGCTGATCTTGAAAATGTGCAAATGTATTATTTAAAAAATGATATTGAGATCAAACTGTGATGCGTGTTTATATCTTTTTGATCTCTATTTTTGTCCTTATTAACTATTCCCATACCCCGTTTCTCCAAGTGTTAGCTACAGATTTTCAGTCACACCCACTGGCAAAGCCAACCCTCAGGGAAGCTCTCAGCAGTGTCCTTCCAGAACCAGCTCAGCAGATGAAAGGCAGATGGAAAATTCCAGGGGTTCTGATCTGAACATTTAAATGATCATTTAGTGTAACCCAAATCTGTGAGATATGAATTTTTAGTTTCCTATGCAGAGCAATACAATTGAGACAATGCAAAAGACTCTGGTGAGTATGTTGCACAGAAAATGCTCTGGAAGAGCTATAGTCAGCAGAGGATGAATTTGGAGATACCCTGCGAGGGACTCAAGACCGCAGCAATGCTATTTGTAATAATCCCTTCCCCTGTCTGGCACTCTGTCTCTGCAAATCACACTCACAGCCACTATCTTGTTTTGTTTTGTTTTATTTTTCAATTCTCATTCAAGTATAGGAGTGGTAGTAAGGTCACATGGTTTTCCATCTATTTTAAAATCTAAACAATTTAAGGCCATAGGAACAAATCTGTGGCAAGGCTGGAGCCAGCTCTCTTACCTTTAAGGAGGGTTCTCTTTGCACTGGTTTGTATTCCAAAATATGTTAATATATTACCTTGCAAATAAGGCTACTCTTGACAATAGGTTCTTATTTCAATATTTAGATGTTATTCAGAGACAAAATTTCAAAAAGATTTTAATATAGCTGTCAGTGATCTTGATGCTAGACAACAAATGATTACATATACCATAATATATGATTTACACTTTTAAAAATTCTTTGAGGTGTACTTTCCACATCCTAAGATGAATAAGATACACCAAAAGATCTTTAGATGACTATTGGTTAACCAGCAAGTTCAGTCCTGGGTGGCTAATCTCTGACACAATAAGCAACCAATGACAAGTTAAAACAGCTTTTCCTAGAGTCAAGACTCCTGGCTGGGGGTAAGAACAGCTTTACACATACAAAATACCAGAAGGACATTTAAAACAGAGAAGTTGTTGCCTATTAAATCCCATCTCCATTTTCACATTGAGAACACTGCAGCTTAGAAAATAAAGCTGGATCCTATGAACAATGAATAACAGTGGGAATTTGAATTGGGTGTCAATTATAGAATATTTGAAGGAGCGCTTGTAAATAGCCTGTTCTCTTATGGTGTGGAATGTGTACCTTCTCCTTGCTGCATACATGTCTTTACATTTTGTTATTTCACTGGCCCTATCTTTGGCTCCTGGGTTCTGAGAGATGCCTGAGAAATATGAAGGTATTAAAGAGTAAAAAGTGTTTGTTTAAAGACAGGGACAAGCCCGTCTCCTTATCCCTTCTCCTATTTCAAACCTTTCTGTCCTTCCATCTAGCTATTATTTTAGATATTTTAAAGCTACTTTTACTATTATGAAGGTCTCTGAATTACATTTATACTTAGCTATGTATTTCAGAGATAGCATAAAAGTAACAGATATAGAGCAATCCTATGTGGCAATCATGGGGCATAATTTTTACATGTATGATCTCACTGATGATGCACAGTAATCACATGAGGTGGGTGCTGTTATTTGTGTTTTCTGATAGCAGTAATACCCACCTTCCCTCTTAACTTCCCCACGTAGATGTCCAAGAAAGAACACACAGTATCACCTTCTAAAATTATTTTTGCCCATCTTCTCTATTTCAATAAATGACATACCACCAAAAATCTAGATATTACCCTTGATACCTCTCTTTATCTCTTGCCTCACACCCAATTTCTCGGCAGTCCTACTGACTCTATCTTCAAAGTGTACCCTAAATGCTTCCACTTCCTCCAGCTGCTTGCATATCCCAGTTCAGTTCACCATCATTGCTTGTCTAGACATGTGCAGTAGTCTTCTTACTGATATCCCTGCTCCATTCCTGTCTTACTATAATTGAAAAGAGTGATCTTTTAAAATATGAATCAATTTTAACATCCTTACCATAAACCTTATAATGGCTTCCTATCACATTTAAAATGAAATGCAAACCCCATATCCTAGGCTGAATGATCTGGCCCAGGCTAATCTTTAGACTTAATCATTCTTTACCTTGTGCTTTCTTTCTTATGAGCAGTGTTTCTTAAACCCTCTAATTTGATTCCTGCCTTACCATCTTAGCACTTGTTGTTTCCACTACCTGGAATGTTCTTCTTCACAATTTCACATGGTAAGTTTTAACATTCAAATCTCAGATTTAAATGTAACCTCTTAGAGGCTTTCCTTGACCACCAAATTTAAATTGTCACCTAGGCATTCATAGCCCTTATCACTGACATTTTTCCCTTTTCATATCCTAATTTGCTTGTTTATGTCCTGTCTTATCATGAGAGCAGGGACCATGTTTATCTTATTCGTCATCAATACTGGATACATCATTTCCAGGGCTTCGAACAAAATAAAAATGTGGCCCTCTTGTTCAAAAATGATTAAGAATTTCAAGATGATGACAGCAGAGTATGAGGCCAAGTGAAGACTCTTTCTCAGCTCAGGGCCCTGTGTGAATGCTTAGGTCCCAGGCTCATAAGGTCTGCACACCAGTGTGCTCCCAGCACATAATAGTTGCTTTAATTACATTTTTGAATAAATTTCTAAAAATGTATTTGTGGAATAAATGAATATATAAATTAATGAATGGGATTAAGGAAACTTGTTAAGCCCAGAGAATAAAATGCAGAGTTGGAACAGAAGCTCAGGTGGTCTGGTGCAGCATTTCCCCTCAGCCCTTGTGCCACTCTGCATCCCAAGACAAATAAAATACAGTCTCTGGGGAAAAAAATCCATCCCCTGCCTTCAGTGAAATTTAATATTATACAGAAATGAGGAAGGGCACCAAGCAGCTACAACTCAAAATAAGTATGTACTATGTATTCTAAGAGGGATATGACAAAAAGTTATAGAAATGTGAGTGAGGTGAAGTGGCTAGAAGTTGTATTTGAGTTGGGCTTTGAAGGGTGATAGGAGTTTTCTCCGTGGGCAAGGAGGAAAGTTCATTCCAGAAGACCCAACAGAGGACGCAGGCAGAATGTTTGGAAATGTGTTGAGAAGTCCAGAGTGACTGAGGAAAGGCTATATGGAGTAAGAAGGAATAAAACTGACCCATCTGACAGATCCCAATTATGTTGCATAGTTAATGTTTAGGGCCTTCACCTTTGTCAGTAGGAAACAGGAGCCAGAGCTGTGCCGTTCTGAAAGCAGAACTTGAGGGAGATGAATCTGGCTATAGGGGGCAGAGCAGGCAATGGGGGAGCAACCACAGGCCACTTGCCTGAGCCCAACTAGGGTGCTGGTAGCAGTCTTTTCCCTTTGTAAAAGACAAAGGGAATCACAGTAGTTTCATACATGCCTATAAGGCCCTTTGGTTTTGAAACTGTCTTTATTTTTCTTTGTGCTTTTCCAGGAAATTGCACAGGACTAGTCATTTAATAAACATTCTATAAATTCTTTATAAGTATTATGCAAAGTTGCAACATATAGTCGGGAGTGAAAAATACCTGAACTTCAACAAATGAGATCTTATTAATTTGGTAAAATAAAAACCAGCGTTGACCAAGAAATGAAAAAAAATGTCATTTTGGTAGATTTATAATTGAAAATAGAGACTTCTTCTCTGTAACCTATTATTTAATCTCCAGGGGGGGAAGAGGTATAGATGAATGATAAAGAAATAGTCAAACAAATACCGGCAACATTTACTGTGGTAACACTCTTTTCAGTGAACATTTTATTCAACTACCTGCCATGAACACACTGTGATCTTTGGAATGGGTTTCAACAATATTGCTCATTAGATCAGTACATCAATTCACTTTCTCCCCCATGTCTCATCAGAGACAGTTCCAATTTATTCAAAAGTGACTTTCCTATCTCTATTCCTGCCCTGCAACTAGGTTCATCAGTTCCATTTTTTTTAATGTACATTCTATATATGTGTGTTAGCATATGGTATTTGTTTTTCTCTTTCTGACTTACTTCACTCTGCATGACAGACTCTAGGTCCATCCACCTCACTACAAATACAATAAAGATCTATTAAAAAAGAAAAAAAAGAAGATTAAAAAAACAGTGACTTGCTTTGGAGTAAGCCATCATCCTATCAGAATCTGTAGTATGTCTTCCCTTGGGGACCCTATGACCATTTTGTTTAATTTAATTTAGGAAAACAAGACTGAATCAAATCTTGCATTACTCCCCTGGGGGAAAACATGCTTCACAAATGAAGAACTCCCAACCGAAGAAGATTTAAGTCCTACATCCTGTCAAGAAGTTCATTTACATATATCTTCTTTCTTTCTATAGTTACGTAAAACTGAGTTTATATTTATCCTCCATCTAAACACTCCTCATGAAATGTCAACAGCACAGAATGGGAAGTGAGAGGCATTTTCTGTTCTTACTCCTTATGAGGCCACTTTGGAAACTGAGAAGGAAAGAAGAAGTCAGGCACAGTGAGGTCACGTACTGGTGATGCCCAATCAACTCTTGGAGTAAGGTCAAGGAATCAATAAAACTGTTTTGAGTACCTTCCATATGTAGGCCATGTGCTAGGTGCTGGGGAAGGGAGGAGGGCAATACAGAGGAATATTCTGGCATACGAGATGACCACTGCCTACTTGGGAAGGTGGCACAGCCATTAGAAAAGGTCATTATTCAATTCAAGAGAAACAAAAATTTTGTATGCAAAGAAATAACATTTTAATTATTTGTATACTCCAACTACAAAGCTGATTCCACTGTGTCTCATTCTGTATATGAGGTGCAGAAGGAGTGTAAAATTGTATAACACCTATAGAAGACAAGTGAGCAATACCTATAATAAATACAAAAGCATTTACACTTTGGCTCAGAAATTCCTTCTCAAGATACGTATCCTACAGATACACAAGCAAACATGAAACAACAATGTGTAAACAAGAAAATTCCATGCACTGCTTTTTATATTTGAGAAATCAGAAATAACCTGTATGTCCATCATTTGGGGACTGCTTAAATATATTGGGACATATCAACTGATGGATTTTTTTTTTTTCTTGTGGTATGCAAGCCTCTCACTGTTGTGGCCTCTCCCGTTTTGGAGCACAGGCTCCAGACGTGCAGGCTCAATGGCCATGGCTCATGGGCCTAGCAGCTCCATGGCATGTGGGATCTTCCCGGACCGGGGCACAAACCCGTGTCCCCTGCATCAGCAGGCGGACTCTCAACCACTGTGCCACCAGGGAAGCCCTGATGGATTTTTATAGCTATTAATTGATTAGTTAATAAAAAGACAACACATAGAACACAGTGTTGTGTGATATATAGTGTTTTCTCACAAAATGTAATATATATATATATATATATATATATATATGGGAACACTAAACTAATTATATAATGACATATATAGTATGTACATAAAATTTCTCTCTCTCTCTCTCTCTCTCTCTCTCTCTCTCTCTCTCCCACACACACACACACACACACACACAGAGACACAGACACACACAAGCATATCACATAAATGCTTAAAACAATCCATTTAACAACCATGTTTGCCTCTGTGTAACAAGGTCTAGGGGTCATGGAAGCAAGAGAAATAATTTTAACCATACCTGCTTTCGCATATCTACAATTTTATACTTAATACATACATATTGCTGTTTTAAAATTAATGCAATACAGTAAACGAATAATATAAAACTGAAGATGATGAAGCTGATTGGATGAGTATAACAGACTCTCTGCTGCTGGAATTCAGTGAAGTGCATTCACCCCTCAAAGAGAGGTACTGAGAACTCAGTCGGGGAAAGGGGCTGCTCTCAGGGTTGAAGCTGGAGCAGTGGTTGAGTGTGCTGTGAAAGTCACTGACTTTACCCCCATTTCCAGAAAAAAGTGAGCTCACAGTTCCTCCTAAGTCCACTCTCTAGACTGGTGGTCACTGCTTAACATTAACCCTGGAGGACCTGTGGGAGGAAAGGAGAATGGACACCAAATTAGAACTTAGATTCATCCATGTGGAGAACCTTCTCTCATTCCATGTTGCCTTTCACGTCTGTCCTGTAGAGGTTGGGGGTGAGTCAGAACCCAAACTAAGCAGTTCACCTGGCTCTGGAGTACTTCTATCTCTTGAGTTAGACTCAGAAGAAATTTTCATCAGAAAAAATGAAGACTTTAATGGTCCTAAATTGTTCTTACTCTTTTCTGCTTCCCCTTTTAAAACTCAGGCATGATCATTTCCTGGATGGCCATACCACTGGGAGGATGAATCTTTGTAGATTCAACTGGTACTTATAGATGAAATGAGTATCCTTGTGCAAAAGACAACATTCACCAGATAATTAAGGAGATGATTTTATTCATTTTATTGAATATGGAGAATGTTCATTAATGAGGAACATCTCAATGAAAAGAAAGAGCGTCTGTGTTCTAACAGAAGCAGGTAGATGAGGGGTGATCCATGAGTCCCATGGGAGTATATGGAAGAATGAAGATGGGTCATATCTTAAGATATGCAAAGGCAGAGTGGTCCTTTGTAGTTAGCTGAACACAAAAGGGTAGGGAGATGTATTAAGTATCAGTGTTTTCTGGCACCATAGAGCTCAGGTAAAGTTTGATATTGTCATTTTCTTCCAGCTCTAAGCAGAGTTTTTCCACACAGTTCTTCTAGTTCCTCCAGCTCCATCTTTGTCCTTTTCACCCTTATTTCTTTAGTTGCCAACCCGCATTCTCCTTTGATTGTTCTCAGTATGAACTGCTTACACAGATAACATATTTTTTGGTCTAATTATTCTCTTTCTTCCTATCTATTTCATCTAACTGATTCTTAGTTCCGATTGGTTGATGTCTTCTCTTAATACCCTTAATGACTCTCCTTGTCACTAAGGAACCATTTCAATACTTAAGTAACTTAATAATCTTTCACCTAAATGTTATTTAATAACATAAACCATTGAGCCTTGCTTGCCCTTTCTCATGGTGAAAGAGAATTTCCCCAATTCTTGACAAATACTGCTGGACCTCTTGACACAAAATCTATCCAGAGTTGGGAAGAACTCTGACAAAAATGATCAGTTACAAAGGAAAATGGTGTACTTAACTCTCTTCCAATTTCACCAAAGACAGATCAGGTAATCAAGACGGAGCAATAACTTGACAGCAGAGAGGTTATTATTAAGTATTAGGACAGGTTCTCAAGGATGGTTATGAAAAGAGAAGAAATTTCCAGGCCACAGTAATCCATCACCTTAAGCAAACATAATATGTACTAATATTTCTTTAATAAAATATATACAGAGAGGAACATGTTTGTTATATAGAACCCCAACCATAACACAGTAGTTTTTTACATCTCACATCCCAGTGACATGATATTACTTTCCAGTTGTATCGGCGTGTCTCTTGCTTTCATCCCTGGATACGTAGAAGTAGAGGCATTGAATTAGGAGCAGAACTCTAGCCATAGGTTTAAGATCTTAGTTCACTTTCTCTTCTTTTCTTTCCTGTAAAAAAAAATTTAGAGTACATTTGAACATTGTTACTGAATGGGTTATTTTATTAGATAAATGTTTGATATTGATGCTGTTATTAGGTAGGGAAGCTTTTCATTCATTTTTAAAATGAATTCAGTGCTAACACATGATATCTTTAAAATACTGTGCTGACTTCTGAATGTGCATCTGTGGCCATAGGTCCTTTATATGTCCTAAACCTGCATGTTTCTGAACTTTTATATCCCTATGCAAATAAAATGCAGCTACAAGGATGCACACATCTACATCCACAGCTAATTACACTCTTAAGGGCTCTTCATTGTCTTCCATTTACGCAAATTAAATCTCCTTGTTTTTCATCTGCTAAGTAAGCTTTAACATAGAAATACAGAGAAGAGAAAAACAATGAATGCCACCCCACCCTACCACACACAACCCCAACCTGCTGGGTTTAAAGGAAAATCCGCTATTTGCTTTAATTTTGTATGCCAAGCATTTTGCAGTGAAACACCCCTACAGTGTGCTCCAATGGGTTCCCATTTGGGGAAAGAGAATGTTACAGAGGGGCACTAGCTCTTCCCATGCCTGTCCCTGAGCCATTTTAAAAGGAGTAAAACATGCAGGAAAATGTTCAATGGATTTTATAGCAAAACATCATGGTGCTGTTATAAGCTTCCTTGTGGGAAACAGTAATGTGTATTCATATAAACACAATGGGGTTGAACATCACATCATATTCATTCGGATGCCTCCCAGTACCCAGGCAACTCACACACAAATGTCAATTTTCTTCCCCCCATAGCTCTCAGCAACTGAGGTTCCCAGACCCTACTGCTGCCCAGCAGCTCAAGGAGCAATTGAATCTTTCTTTCATAAACACATCCTCACTCATATCATTGATCAGAAATTTGCTCAGTTTTCATACCTATCTTTCAGTTAAGAATCAGTCTAAGATTATGGTAATGATGAATAGCTTTCTCCAATTATTCTTTTTTTTTTTTTCCTTCGGTACGTGGGCCTCTCACTGCTGTGGCCTCTCCCATTGCGGAGCACAGACTCCAGACGCGCAGGCTCAGCGGCCATGGCTCACAGGCCCAGCCGCTCCGCAGCATGTGGGATCGTCCCGGACTGGGGCACGAACCTGTGTCCCCTGCATTGGCAGGCGGACTCTCAACCGCTGCGCCACCAGGGAAGCCCCCTCCAATTTTTTTAACCCCATAAGAATAAAAGTCATTTTCTTATTTTTTTCACAAAATTTCAGAAAAGCAAAGCAAATAGAAAATTAAAACAAAACCCAAACCTAAGAATAACAAATAAACAAGAACTAATGGCACAAGTGCAATGGTCAAGGAGAGAAAACACAGATTCAGATACCCAGCTAGAACCCACATTTGGCAATGTATGGGTTTTACGGATACTAGTTAAAAAAAAAAAAAAAAAAGACCTTTTAACTGCTAAACATCTTAGCATGTTCAGATAACTGGGCTGAATACTCAGCTGTGGGTATATGAAGTCAGCTGGCCATGATGGGCTGATTTTCAGACCATGATTCTAATTACTAAGAGGCTAGTCCTGGTTCTACCACTACCAAGTTAATCTGAATAACAAACAGTAATTGAGTGTAGAGACTAATCTTGACACACTGACTTTTCCTAAACAAAATGTCATGGTTTGTGGTCTGCAAAATAAGCATAGCTATATATGACCTAATATCCACCAAGAATTTTGAAGAAAATCATATGAAGTTAAATCAACTGCAGATTATATCCCTTTATACATATGTTAAGCCACACTCTACCTAGAATCTTGCAAATAGAAGAGATTCAAAATATCGATATTCCAACTCTGACAGCATCCAGGCTAATGTCTGCTTAATCAAGAAAGAAGACATACAGTAAAATGGGCTTGAGCCTGGAGTAAATATCCAAATTCTTATAACAGATTGTTTTTGAATCACACCTCTTGGACCTCTGACTGTGTTAATTGGTCAGTGTTTTATATACGTTAATTTTGTATCATCATAGATACCTTAGCTCATGAAAGCAGGTATAAAAAAGAATGAAATAATGCTATTTACAGTAACATGGGTGGACCTAGTGATTATCATACTAAGAGAAGTCAGAAAGAGAAAGACAAATACCATATGATATCACTTATATGTGAAACCTAAAATATGATACAAATGAACTTATTTATGAATCAGAAACAGACTCACAGACATTAAAAACAAACTTATCATTACCAAAGGGGAAACGGGGTAAGGAAGAGATAAATTAAGAGTTTGGGATTAGCAGATATAAACTACTGTACATAAACTAGATAAACAACAAGGTCCTACTGTATAGCACTGGGAACTATATTCAATATCTTGTAATAAACCACAATGGAAAATATATAAAAAAGAACATATGGGACTTACCTGTTGGCGCAGTGGTTAAGAATCCACTTGCCAGTGCAGGGGACATGGGTTCGAGCCCTGGTCCGGGAAGGTCCCACATGCCATAGAGCAACTAAGCCTGTGCACCACAACTACTGAAGCTGCCATGCTTAGAGCCCATGTTCCACAAGAGAAGCCAGTGCAATGACAAGCCTGTGCACCACAATGAAGAGTAGCCCCCACTCACTGCAACTAGAGAAAACCTGCTTGCAGTAACGAAGATCCAATGCAACCAAAAATAAATAAAATTAAGTCTTTAAAAAAAAAAAGAACTCTGTCTAGATCTGTTAAAAAAAATGTACATGTATGTATAACTGAATCACTTTGCTGTATAGCAGAAACTAACACAACATTGTAAATCAACTATATTGCAATAAGTAAACACTGATCATTCTGAAAAGAAATTATAATTTTATCTAGCACTGAATACGTAAAGCTGAAAAAGTTGCCGCTTTCACCTATAAGAAGCTCAGATATCATTAAGGGAAAGAAAGATATATATAAATTGTTTGATTATGGCTGATCGTCATTTTAATAGTCCTGCATAAAAATT
Source organism: Stenella coeruleoalba (assembly GCF_951394435.1). Classification (NCBI taxonomy): domain Eukaryota; kingdom Metazoa; phylum Chordata; class Mammalia; order Artiodactyla; family Delphinidae; genus Stenella; species Stenella coeruleoalba. The sequence goes on along the minus strand of NC_137160.1, from coordinate 35,473,756 downwards.
GCAGTGATAACCTAAAGAAAAAAGATGAACACTTCTCAGGGCAAAGGATACAGAGAGGATTCAGGAAGGATCAATAACTAGGTGAGCAACTAAGACAGATGTTGGAGCATAAAAATTTGACATGTTGAAGAAGAGGAGAATGAATGTGCAGAAAGACCCAAGAAATATTATATATTAGCACGTTCATATAATTATAAACAATTTTTTGTGTGTGTGGTATGCGGGCCTCTCACTGTTGTGGCCTCTCCTGTTGCAGAGCACAGGCTCCAGACGCGCAGGCTCAGCGGCCATGGCTCACGGGTCCAGCCGCTCCATGACATGTGGGATCTTCCTGGACCAGGGCATGAACCTGTGTCCCCTGCATTGGCAGATGGACTCTCAACCACTGCGCCACCAGGGAAGCCCTATAAACAATTTTTAAAGGCAAACACAGGAGGGGTAGAAATGGGGAAGGAAGATGGGAAATAAAACTATATAGGTAGGGGATATTGAAGAGCATAGAAAGAAGGTTTAGACTGCATCTTCAATAAGAAGAAACCATTGAATGAATGTATTCCAATCCTCCTTTCCAAAAAAAGTTTTCCTAGGGTATATCTTTATCCAGGTCATTCCTAGGAAGACGTGGAATTCTAAGAGGCAAAGTCATGCTTCAACATCCCTGAATCTCACTTTCTTTATAAATGTAAAATCAAGTTAATTTTCACACCAAAGGAAGTAATTAGGGGGAAAAAACACAACCAGTACCCTTTGAAAATTTTATGAGAAGAAGGGAAAAACAAATTCCCTTGGCTGGGGTAATGAGGCTGGTGCTTAGAAGCAAGTTGTTTGTTTAACCAGTTGATGGTCTGTATTATTAGCATCCAAAGACTTCTTTCTAATTGCCCAACTGAGGCGGCAACTTTGCACATAACTCAGTTCTATTTCTACACTTGGAAATAGTCAGATTATTGGATATCAGATTGATTGTCAAATGCAGTCCCGTTTGCCTAACCCCAATGATCCTCTTGAATTAAAAAAGTAAAGAACTCTAAAACATCATATAAAATTCTTAAAACACTTCTTCCCCACAAATGAAGTGAAGGTTAGAAACCAGGGAGGTAACTGGGTGCAAAAGTCTGTTTTAATTCTGAATATTTCAGCCTAAATCATAGAGCAAGACATGAAGGATAGGCTAATTCAAGGTGGAGAGTCTAATAAAGGATCACTCCATAAGGTTAGGAACTCAAAAGGGCTGCACCTAATGCACAAAAGAAGACTTTAAGAAAACCTGTCTTGACTTTGGCATGGGATAGATGGAAAAATAAAGATATTACCCCTTGAGAATATATAATCACAAGACAGCCTTCATATAGGTTTGTGGTCTTATTTTATTCTTCTTGTGTGATCTGAAAAACCTCAAGTAGAGACCTTAATTTGAAATATTCCTGAGCTGGCAGTGCCCTTCCACCTCCACCCAACACATACCCCCCATTAATGACTATATGCGATTATAATTCATCTGTGTCAGAATGATACTTTTACTAAGGACTTGAGAATTCCCATAATGTGTCAATGAGAATGAGAAGCTCAAAGTAAATATATATATATACACACACATATATATATTACATATATATATTGGGCACTTTGTGAGTTAAAAATAGAAGAACAACAAATAGTAGGATCAGAATCAAAGATTAGATATTACAATTATCAGACAAAATATAAAATAACTGTGTTTAATATAGTAAAAAAACCCAGATGTTTAAAGATAAGAGTAAGAAACAAGAGGTTATATATTACTAATTAAATTTGGAGTAATTAGAAATTGGATACATGAAATAAATAAAACATTTGAAAAATAAAAGCTCAATTGATGCATTAAGAGAGATTAGATACTATTAAAGGGAAAATTGGAAACATGAAAAATAGACAACCCATTTTTTTTGTTTTATTGTAATACAGCTTGGAGAGAGACAGATGATAGTAAATATAAGAGAGTCAAGAGTCATGGAAGATAGAGTAAAAAAAAAAATTCTAGCATGAATGCAATCAGAATTTCAAGAAGATATAATAGAATGAGAAAGAAGCTAAAGTGGAAGTAAGAATGGCTGAAAATATACATGATATTTGTTGAAAGACAGAAATCTTTTGATCAAGGAATCCCAAGCAATATAAATGTTCAGGTGGTGTCTGGGGCTCAGACCAACATCCTCACATTCACACATTTTAAATGGCATTCTCACAAACTCAGAATTCCAAAATATCCAGGTTTTCTCCTAGCTAAAATATATCCTTTGCATTTAATTTGTTCTTGCAGTGGTAATAGAGTGATCCATTAAATTATTGATAAAGGGAGTTTAAATCTTCAGAATCCAGAAGGCCAGAAGTTAGATAACATGTCAGGTCCATGAGAGTTCTAAAATATTTTAAAAGAGGAAAATGGAACTACTTGAACAGATTTCCTCCCCTCCTTGATAAGAGCACATTTTCTCTTGCCAATGGCCTGCTGTTTCTTTCCTTCCTACTTTGCTTCGCTGGCCAAACCGGAAGTGATAAGATGTTGTCCTAAGCGAGTTTACAACATTGATCAGGCAGGATTCATATAAACCTTGATCCCTAATCATTCATCAGTACATAAAATTGAAGCAAGAAAAGAGAAAATTTGATGTACATTTTCTCTGGGTCCCAAGAAAACAAGGACTTGATGATGAAGGCAGAGGTACATTTCATTTTCTTGCTGAGGCTGGATCACTCTTCAAAAGCAAAACTTGATATTGGTGATCTTTTTGTTACTCCAGAAAAATCTTAGTTTTCTTAAGTTGATTAGATATTTGTTACAGAGAAAAAGTTGTGTCATTTTTTTTTTTTAATTTTGGAGATGAAGAGGAAGGTAGAAATAGAACAATTGATTGGAATTCTTGGTGTATTATTTTTATAAAGCGATTTTTTAAATGTATATATTGGAGGATGCCCAAGACAAATAAGGTAAAATCCACATCCTAATTATTCAACTTCATTCAGCACCTTTGATTATGAAACATGCCTGTATTTTTAGCAGAGTGCAAGTTAAACCAAAAGATGTGTTCATATATATTTATCTTCCTTTACCCTCTATCTTGAGTTTTCCACCAGCAGTCCCACCACACTCTTCTTGACTTTTCCAGCCCACATTGTTTTATTGCTCTGAACTTCTGCCATACATATTTTTATACTATTCACTTTTTTTAATAAATATATTTATTTATTTACTTATTTATTTTTGGCTGCATTGGATCTTTGTTGCTGCGTGTGGACTTTCTCTAGTTGCAGTGAGTGGGGGCTACTCTTTGTTGTGGTGTGTGGGCTTCTCATTGTGGTGGCTTCTCTTGGTGCAGAACACAGGCTCTAGGCACACGGGCTTCAGTAGTTGTGGCACACGGACTTAGTTGCTCCGTGGCAGGTGAGATCTTCCCAGACAAGGGATCGAACCCGTGTCCCCTGTACTGGCAGGCAGATTCTTAACTACTATGCCACCAGGGAAGTCCCTATGCTATTCACTTTGTTGTCTACATTATACCTTATTTTTATGCCCTGTTTATTTTGAGTACATTTCACATGTGACATGTTTCAATTCCTGAAGGCCAGAAACCATGAATACTACTTGAGACATCCCAAGTGCCAAGGAAAAAGTTGTACTTCAGGAAGTACTCCACACATCCCTGTCTCAGATTATACCACAATGGTTTACTGAATAAGTTTTATTTGTAGAATGAATGCATGTTATAAATAACAGATCCAATTTTAATAAATGCATCATATTCCCTAAGCTGGGAATTACTACTATTTAATAGTCACACACCCAAATGTTTTTCTTAGGAGAATTGTGACTTTCCATGTAAAAAGTTATATATATATATAAAAAAAAACAGTCTCTGCCTTCAAGAAATAGACAATTTAATTAAGCAATATTATCAGTAACATACCTGTAGACGATAAGGACAGTCTACTGTAGCATCGATAGATAGTTCAAAAGGAGTCTTTAAAAATTAAAATGGGTTTTAAAAGTTTTATTATTTGTTTTTAGTTTCACATTTGACAAATATGAACTAGTGTTACCCAATGTTGCCCATAATTAAAGTAAATGAGAGAGGAAAAGCAATTATTTGGTTCATCAAATGATTGATTGCACCAGTTTGAAGCCACCAAGTACAGGATTAAATATTCTCGGAAATTATCAGAATTGTATAATGAGGGAGTGGGGAAGTTAAGGATGGATGAACCAAATCCTCTTTCAAGTTTAATAAACATGTATTAAAACCCAAGTTTCATCAAATACTATTTACTTGATTTGGGATAAATTTCTTAAATGATATTTGAGTTTCAGTTTCCTTATGTCTAAAATGGGAACAATGACTAATTTGTAGAATTGTTTTGGAGAGCATGTACCTTAGTGAAAACCAAGGTGTCATCATGATCTGAAGCACAGTAGACAACAAAGTCATTGCCACATAAATGAGCAATCTCTTTTGAAATAGATTAGAAAATAAACATGGCCCTTGCCTTTTCTATTAGATGTATCAATCACTGTGACTTCCATTACCACAGCCTATTCAAAGAAATCTGCTCTGTCCATAGGTCTATTTGAGGCAGGAGTCCCAGCCAGTCTTGTTTTGTGCCACTCCCTGGATATGCTTTTTTTTAATCTTTAGTTTATTTTGGGCTATAATTGATTTACAATGTTGTGTTAGTTTTAGGTGTACAGCAAAGTGATTCAGTTATATATATACATATATCTATTCCTTTCATATTATTTTCCCGCTTAAGTTATTATAAAATATTGAGCAGAGTTCCCTGTGCTCTGCAGTAGGTCCTTGTTTGTTATCTATTTTAAATAGAATAGTGTGTATATGTCAATTCCAAACTCCCAACTTATCTCTCCCCCCCACCCACATTTCCCCTTTGGTAACCATGTGTTTGTTTTCTAAGTCTGTGAGTCTGTTTCTCTTTTGTAGGTAAGTTCATTTGTATCTTTTTTTTTACGATTCCTCATATAAGCAATATCATATGATATTTGTCTTTCTCTGTCTGACTTACTTCACTTAGTATGATAATCTCCAGGTCCATCTGTGTTGCTGCAAATAGCATTATTTCATTATTTTTAATGGCTGAGTAATATTCCATTGTATATATGTATCACATCTTCTTTATATATTCAACTGTCAGTGGACTTGTATAGACACAAAAGACCCCGAATAGCCAAAGCAATCTTGAGAAAGAAAAATGGAGCTGGAGGAATCAGGCTTCCTGACTTCAGACTATACTATAATTCTACAGTCATCAAAACAGTATGGTACTGGCACAAAAACAGCAATATAGATCAATGGAACAGGATAGAAAGGCCAGAAATAAACCCATGAACCTATGGTCAATTAATCTACAACAAAGGAGGCAAGTCTATACAATGGAGAAAAGATAGTCTCTTCAATAATGGTGCTGGGGAAACTGGACAGCTACATATAAAAGAATAAAATTAGAACATTCTCTAACACTATACACAAAAATAAACTCAAAATGGATTAAAGACCTAAATGTAAGATTGGATGCTGTAAAACTTTTAGAGGAAAACATAGGCAGAACCCTCTTTAACATAAATCACAGCAATATCTTTTTTGATTCATCTCCTAGAACAATGAAAACAAAAATAAACAAATGGAACTTAATTAAACTCGAAAGCTTCTGCACAGCAAAGGAAACCATAAACTAAATGACAGACAATCCACAGAATGCAAGAAAATATTTGCAAGTGATGTGACTGACAAGGGATTAACCTCTGAAATTTACAAACAGCTCATGCAGCTCAATATCAACAAAACAAAACAAAACAAAAACAAAGCAAACAAACAAACCCAATCAAAAAATGGGCAGAAGTCCTAAGTAGACATTTCTCCAAAGAAGACATACAGATGGCCAAGAGACACATGAAAAGATGCTCAACATTTCTAATTATTAGAGAAATGCAAATCAACACTACAGTGAGATATCACCTCACAACAGTCAGAATGGCCATCATCAAAAAGTCTACAAACAATAAATGCTGGAGGGGGTGTGCAGAAAAGGGTACCCTCTTACATTGTTGGTGGGAATGTAAATTGGTACAGCCACTTTGGGGAACAGTATGGAGGTTCCTTAAAAAACTAAAAATAGAGCTACCATATTATCCAGAAATCTCACTCCTGGACATATATCCAGAGAAAACCATGGTTTGAAAGGATACATGCACCCCAAAGTTCATTGAAGCCCTCTTTACAATAGCCAAGGCATGGATATACCTTTCTGGATGAGCATTCCTCTAGACACAAAAGCAGTCATTCTTTAGACTAACAAAAATTGCTGAGTAGTTTGATATGAACCATTTGTCCAATGGGAAACAAGTTGGCACAACTGGATCCTTGCTTTCAGGAAACTGAATAGAGAAATAGAGGGGGTTAAAATCAGTCCGTTATGAGAAGATTACCATGAATGCAGTTCATTAGTTAGAGTAGGGAGTGAGGAGTTGTGAACAAGTCTATATGAAGAGAAAGCTGGAGATGGAGTAGAAAACATATGTAAAGAGATACAGAAAAATAGAGACTGAAAGCTAAGAGGACTAGGTAAATATGCAAGGAATAGAGAGAGAAATAGGAAGACCAGACATAAAAAAGAAGCAAAGATTGAGGGAGGAGCCAAATTGAAAACTGGGAAGAAAACCTACTGCAGATTTTGGCCACTGCAATTCATAAAAGTGCTATGACTGGAGTTCCTCCACATGAGAAGTTCAGCTACAATTCCTCCTTTCTCTTGGAGTTCCAGGAATGGAGATTATATTAAACTCCTCTCTCCCACCTTCCCCACCCTGAACTAGTGTAAATGAGTTTCTTGTAACAAAGTGATACTTTCTGTCTAACTAAAATGCCTTTGAAATCTTTTAGGACATAGAAGATCTATGTAGCAAATAAATGAATTAAACTGACACAGGAATGTCATCATTGAGTTAATTCCCTTCCACTCCCATGTGTCACAGCATCACCACCTCCCTGCATTTGCTCATGTCATCCCTACATATGATAAATGTTTTTTTCACTTCTCTCCAGCTATTTAAATCCTACCTATTTATAAAATGCCCAGTTGAAGCTTTCCCATCTTCCTGAACGCTCTGCTTATATAAATATCACTTAAATAAATTCCTTAAACAGTTTTTATACTTAATATTACCATATATTATCTCTTACACCTAATATTCCATTTCTAGTTAATGCATTGTTTTTGTTTATTTGTTTCTTTATTGAATCTAGGTGTATATATCTAATCCATCACCAAAAAGTATATTTTCTGAGTGTGGGAACTGAGGCAGTTGAATTTTTTTGAAATCCCTTTATCTTTATCACATGATGTCACTGAAGGGCAGTACAGAAAAAAAAAAAAAGCATGAGAGAATAAATAAAAATCAAATGAAAGAAAGAGTGAATAAATTTAGTATGGTCAAAATACCAATATAAGATTGCTTATAGGAACTGTACAGGAAAGTTTCTTTTTTTTTTTAAATGAGAAAAGGAGTAGGTAGCATTTGTGCAATCATTCTTTTGAGACTGGGTTCCTTGATTAATCCTATAGAGGCTGTTATAATTATGATTATTACCATCAAAACAATATTTGATGCAAAAATCTATTTTAGGCACTATATTGTAATAATTTCAACCTATCATACCAATGCAAGATTCTTTAAAAACTTCCAATGTTGGGACTTCCTGGTGGTCCAGTGGTTAAGAATCTGCCTGCCAATGCAGGGGACAAGGGTTCGATCCCTGGTCCGGGAAGATCCCACTTGCCGCGGAGCAATTAAGCTCGCGAGCCACAACTACTGAGCCGGCGCACCACAACTACCGAGCCCATGGGCTTAGAGCCTGTGCTCCATAATGAGAGAAGCCAGCACAATGAGGAGCCTGTGCACAACAACGAAGAGTACCCCCACTCACTGCAACTAGAGAAAGTCCATGCACAGCAACGAAGACCCAACTCAGCCAAATATATATATATATATAATAGTATTAATAATAAAAACTTCCAATGTATCTGATCATGTTAAAGAGGATATCACAAAAGACTGACTTCCTTTAGCAGGTCAGTTGATGAGATGGGGCATAGGAGGTCTTAGCACAAACTGAGGTATTCAGTTGGAATAGTTTGTTTTCAGTTATTTCTAATTTCAGGGGAAAAATAATTTTTCATCTCTTCTCCACACTTGAACAGTAGGTGGGCAGACACTGAAATTTTTCAGGAGAGTGAGTGTGTGGGTAAGTCACTTGGAAGAAATTCAAACATCATGTATATTACTGATGTTGACAACTCTAACTGCAAGATATGAGGGGAAGCAATCCTAGCTGGCATTTTCAGGGTATTTTGTAAAATATAAATGCTCTGACACTGATCTAAAACCCTAGTTCCTGAGGGCTTTGGTGTGTAACCATGATGTGTGAGACCAGGCATGTACAAAGGCTTGGATGGAAGATTTTGCTTGAATAAAATTGGAAGCAGCTTATGTGTCCTGCCACTTCTCAAATCAACTGCAGCTTCTTGAGTTGGAAAACACAAGATTTGCTGTTCATTGTTTTTTTTCTTTTCCTTTTTTCTTGTTTGGATGGTTGCCTTTGATTTTCCAGGGTCTAGACAAAGTAAAATGTGTTTCAGAAGCATAATGAGTAGTTTGCTTTTTTTTTAATTTTTTCCCAATTCTTTTTTTATTGAATTATATTTGATTTACAATGTTGTATTAATTTCTGCTGTACAGAAAAGTTATTCAGTTATACATTCTTTTTTTAAATATTCTTTTTCATTATGGTTTATCATAGGAGGATATTGAATATAATTCCCTGTGCTATACAGTAGGACCTTGTTGTTTATCCATTCTGTATATAATAGTTTACATCTGCTAACCCCGACCTCCCACTCCATCCCTCCCCCAGTCCTCTCCACCTTGGTAAATACTGATTTTAAATTAAAAGAATAGATAATATATCACTTTTTCAAATGTATATTTTTCTTTATAATCATTATTTGAGAGGGGAAAGTAGTATCAATGATAACACACACAGACACATGCAGCTTTGAATGAGAAGGAATTAAAATAAAAGCTAAAGAACAAACTAGTAATGATTTAGATTGAGAACTTTAACATCTCCCAAATGAGGTCAGGAGCTTAGACTCTGGAAACCCAGGCAGAGTCTGAGCAATTGGAGTTTCTTTCTTTAATTTTCTTTCTTTCTTCTTCTTTTTTTTTTTTTAACATCATTATTGGAGTATAATTGATTTATAATGTTGTCTTGGTTTCTGCCGTGCATCAAACTGAGTCAGCTATATGTATACATATATCCCCATAACACCTCCCTCTTAAGCCTCCCTCCCACCCTCCCTAACCCAACCCTCTAGGTTGTAACAAAGCACTGAGCTGATCTCCCCGTTCAATGTGGCTGCTTCACACTAGCTATCTATTTTACATTTGGTAATGTATATATGTCAGTGTTACTCTTTCACTTTGTCCCAGTTTCCTGTGTCCTCAAGTCCATTCTCTATGTCTGCATCTTTATTCCTGCCCTGCCACTAGGTTCATCAGTACCATTTTTTAAGATTCCATATATATGCATTAACATACAGTATTTAATTTTCTCTTTCTGACTTACCTCACTCTGTATGACAGACTCCAGGTCCATCCAACTCACTAAAAATAACTCAATTTTGTTCCTTTTTATGGCTGAGTAATATTCCATTGTATATATGTGCTACATCTTCTTTATCCATTCATCTGTCGATGGACATTTATATTGCTTCAAAACTACTAATGAGTAGCTTTGAGAAACATTCATTTGAGTTTAATGTTGCTGTCCTAAGTTTCTTGTAGCATGTGTCCATGAGGCTTGTGTGTGAGTGTGTGTAGGTATGTGTGAATCCAACTCATTTGCAGATCACTGCATTCATTTTTTAAATAATTTTTTTTAATATTATCATTATACATTATACATTTTTTCATTATACATCATTATACATTTATATTTATACATTATACATTATTATTATACATTATACATTATACATTATTCATTATATATTTATACATCAATCATTATACATTTTTAAAATCATCATTTTTTAAATATCATCCTAGTCTAACAGTAATTGTTAAAATCATTCAGTACATACATAAGAGTTAAACTTCTAGAAAAAGGGCACTGAAGGTGTGAAGTTAACTGAATGTGTTGTAAGGGCTTTGGGGTGTATAGAAAAGAGTACCTGACTGCATCTTTGAAAGAACAGTTGTCTTTTTTTCTAACTTGTTCATCCATATTTATTTTAACATCTTAGTTTCCTTACAAATGTCTTTAAATCTTTAGAGAAGACATTTTATATATATTTTTCTAGTACTAATATAAAGAGATTAAAAAAAATTATGAAGATGTGGACATATCCAAATTGTCTTTCCAAGCAAAAGGACATAAATTTCTCACTCTGCAAGGTTTTGATGGCCATGATTAAATGTCTCAATAATTCTGACTAAAGATGGAGCCTGACGGCCTCTGCAGTTTAAAAACAAAGATACCAACTAGGGTAAAATTGCAGAATTTCTCAAAGCTGGTTCAAGTCATGGTCATTGTAAATTTTTCTAAATTTTTCTTTCTTTCTTCCACCCACCCCCAAATTATGACAATTTGTCTTACTGTATTCCACTTCAGAGCTCACCTTTCATATTTGTGGTCCTATTTTTATTTACACCTCAGATTAACTTTGTAGGTGTTTTTGTAAAAAAGAAGAACCCCAGCATATTTGAATTCTCTTTCAAAATTATTACCATAAGTCTGTGGACAGTGATGCTTAACTCTTCTCTGCTGTAGAGGTGTAAGTTGTCTGGAAATAAAGAGTTCTGTGTGAAAAAACTGAGGAGGTAATGGGGCACGAGAAAACAAGAAATGTAGGAAATGAAACTATGTAGATTTTAGCCCTGGTTGCAGAGTTAAAGTCACTGTTTGGGGAAAAAAAAATGTATTAGATATTCAATGGCTGACTCCTTAGATGATCTTATTTGTTATGGATGGGACAGTAAACTGGAATGTGACATGATGACGTAGAGAAAAATTAATTATGGGGAAAGAAAGGTACACTTGTGCTTTTTCTCTCCTGATAAAACTACATCTCTATTTATGGAACTGACTTTCTTAACAGTCACTTTCCCAGATGCTCTCCTCCATCTTTTCCTTTCCTTGCAGCTAGTTTCCTCAGAACCTGCACCCTTCATTCCAGCCATGCTTTGCATGTAAACAGCTCAACGAAGTGAATTTACTGTTCTGCCACAGGGGTAAACACAACTTCAGCTTCTGTTGTGGCCCTGATAGGCCAGATTTACTCCTGGGAACTCTGGGGTCAGTGCCCAGACACTCTCAGGTTGCAGTTGTTCTAGAAAAAGAAGGCTGAAAGAGGCCTGATGCTCTACTCAATCTCAATTCAGTTTCAAGACCGATTAGCATTCAGACTGTGAATCCGCCAGTCTCCCAAAGAGACACAGATATGCATAATTTATTTCATGAACTGGAAATTGTGAGGTTAAGAGAGGAGTTTGGATCCAATTCTTCCCTTTCTTAAGAGTATGACCTCAGGCAAGTGTAGATGTTTCTTTTATTCATTCAACAATCTATATGAATGTCAGGTACTGCTCTTGTTCCTGGGCATGTTAGAGGTGAGCAATGCTGACAACACCCATGTTCTCATGGAGTTTCTATTTAGTGGAGGAGTATAACTCATACAAATATATACTGATAGACAAGAAAAAATCAGGAAATGTAAGTGTTTTAAAGAAGAGCAAAGGAGAGGAATGCACTAGGTTAGTGCATCTCAGACTTTAATAACGTGCACACAGAAAAGCCTCTTATATAGGCGCATCCACCAAGGGCAGACAGCAGAAACAAGAAGAACTACAATCCTGCAGCCTGTGGAACAAAAACCACATTCACAGAAAGATAGACAAGATGAAAATGCAGAGCACTATGTACCAGATGAAGGAACAAGATAAAATCCCAGAAAAACAACTAAATGAAGTAGAGATTAGGCAACTTTCCAGAAAAAATAATTCAGAATAATGATAATGAAGATGATCCAGGACCTCAGAAAAAGAATGGAGGCAAAGATCTAGAAGATGCAAGAAATATTTAACAAAGATCTAGAAAAATTAAACAAACAAACAAACAAACAGAGATGAACAACAAAATAACTGAAATGAAAACTCCACTAGAAGGAATCAATAGCAGAATAACTGAGGCAGAGGAATGGATAAGTGACCTGGAAGACAGATGGTGGCATTCACTGCTGTGGAACAAAATAAAGAAAAAATAATGAAAATAAATGAAGACAGCATAAGAGATATCTGTGACAACATTAAACGCAACAACATTCACATTATAGGGGTCCCAGAAGGAGAAGAGAGAGAGAAAAGACCCGAGAAAATATTTAAAGAGATTATAGTCGATAACTTCCCTAACATGGGAAAGGAACTAGTGACGTAAGTCCAGAAAGCACAGAGAGTCCCAGGCAGGGTAAAACCAAGGAGAAAAATGCTGAGACACATAGTAATCAAACTGACAAAATTAAAGACAAAGAAAAATTATTAAAGGCAAGAGGGGAAAAATGACAAATAACATACAAGGGAATTCCCATAAGGTTAACAGTTGATTTCTCAGCAGAAACACCACAAGCCAGAAATGAGTGGCATGATATATTTAAAGTGATGAAAAGGAAGAACCTACAAGCAAGAATCTCTTTCAGAATCAATGGAGAAATCAAAAGCTATATGGATAAGCAAAAGCTAAGAGAATACAGCACCACCAAACCAGCTCTACAACAAATGCTAAAGGAAATTCTCTAACTGGGAAACACAAGAGAAGAAAAGGACTTACAAAAACAAACCCATAACAGTTAAGAAAATGGTAATAGGAACATATTGATAATTACCTTAAACGTGAATGGATTAAATGTTCCAACCAAAAGACACAGGCTTGCTGAATGGATACCAAAGCAAGACACATATATATGCTGTCTACAAGAGACACACTTCAGACCTAGAGACACATACAAACTGAAAGTGAGGGGATGGGAAAAGATATTCTATGCAAATGGAAATCAAAAGAAAGCTGGAGTAGCAATACTCATATCAAATAAAATAGATTTTAAAATAAAGAACATTACAAGAGACAAGGAAGGACACTACATAATGATCAAGGGATCAATCTTAGCAGAAGATATAAAAATTATAAATATATATGCACTCAACATAGGAACACACCAATACATAAGGCAACTGCTAACAGCTATAAAAGAGGAAATTGACAGTAATACAGTAATAATGGGGTACTTTAACACCTCAGTTAAACCAATGGACAGATCACCTAAACAGAAAATTAATAAGGAAACATAAGCTTTAAATGACACAACAGACCAGATAGATTTAATTGATATTTATAGGACATTCCATCCAAAAACAACAGAATACACTTCCTTCTCAAGTTCACATGGAACGTTCTCCAGGATAGATCACATCTCTGGCCACAAATCAAGGCTTAGTAAATTTAAGAAAATTGAAATCATATCAAGCACCTTTTCTGCCCACAAAGCTTTGAGATTAGAAATCAATTGCAGGGGAAAAAAAGGTAAAAAACACAAACACATGGAAGCTAAACAATACATTACTAAATAACCAAGAGATCACTGAAGAAATCAAAGAGGAAATCAAAAAAACCTAGAGAAAATTACAGTGAAAACACGTTGATCCAAAACCTATGAGATGCAGCAAAATCAGATCTAAGAGGGAAGTTTATAGCAATACAAGCCTACCTCAAGAAACAAAACAAAAAAAATCTCAAAATAAACAATCTAACTTTACACCTAAAGGAACTAGAGAAAGAAGAGCAAACAAAACCCAAAGTTAGTAGAAGGAAAGAAATCATAAAGATCAAAGAAGAAATAATTGCAATAGAAACAAAGAAAACAATAGCAAAGATCAAGAAAACTAAAAGCTGGTTCTTTGAGCAGATAAACAAAATTCATAAACCATTAGCCAGACTCATCAAGAAAAATGGAGAGAGGACTCAAATCAATAAAATTAGAAATGAAAAAGGAGAAGTTACAATAGACACCACAGAAATACAAAGCATGCTAAGAGACTACTACAAGTAACTCTATGCCAATAAAATGGACAACCTGGAATAAATGGACAAATTCTTAGAAAGGTATAACTTTCCAAGACTGAACCAGAAAGAAATAAAAAATATGAACAGACCTATCACAGGTAATGAAATTGAAACTGTAATTAAAAATCTTCCAACAAATAAAAGTTCAGGACCAGATGGCTTTACAGGTGAATTCTATCAAACATTTAGAGAAGAGCTAACACCCATCCTTCTCAAACCCTTCAAAAAAATTTCAGAGGAAGGAACACTCCCAAACTCCTTCTATGAAGCCACAATCACCCTGATACCAAAACCAGACAAAGCTACTAGAAGAAAAGAAAATTACAGACCAATATCACTGATGAACATAGATGCAAAAATCCTCAACAAAATACTAGCAAACAGAATCCAACAACACAGTAAAAGGATCATACATCATGATCAAGTGGGATTTATCAAAGGGATGGATCAAAGGGATGGAAGGATTCTCAATATTCACAAATCAATGTGATACATCATATTAACAAATTGAAGGAAAAAAACCAAAACATATGATCATCTCAATAGATGCAGAAAAAGATTCTGACAAATTTCAACACTGATTTATGATAGAAACTCTCCAGAAAGGGGGCATAGATGGAACCTACCACAACATAATAAAGGCCATATACGACAAACACACAGCAAACATCATGCTTAATGGTGAAAAACTGAAAACATTTCCTGTAAGATCAGGACCAAAACAAGGATGTCCACTCTCACCACTATTATTCAACATAGTTTTGGCAGTCCTAGCCACAGTGATCAGAGAAGAAAAAGAAATAAAAGGCATAGAAATTGGAAAAGAAGAAGTAAAACTGTCACTGTTTGCAGATGACATGATAATAAACATAGAGAATCCTAAAGATGCCACCAGAAAACTACTAGAGCTAATCAATGAAGTTGGTAAAGTTGCAGGATACAAAAGTAATGCACAGAAAACCTTGCATTCCTAATGATGAAAAATCTGAAAGAGAAATTAAGGAAACACTCCCATATACCACTGTAACAAAAAGAATAATATACCTAGGAGTTAACCTACATAGGGAGACAAAAGACCTGTATGAAGAAAACTATAAGAGACTGATGAAATAAATTAAAGAGGATACAAAGAGATGGAGAAATATACCATGTTCTTGGAATGGAAGAATCAATATTGTGAAAATGACTATACTACCCAAATCAATCTACAGATTCAACAAAATCCCTATCAAATTAGGAATGACAGTTATTACGGAACTAGAAGAAAAAATTCTTAAAATTTGTATGGAGACACAAAAGACCCCAAATAGCCAAAGCAGTCTTGAGAAAGAAAAATGGAGCTGGAGGAATCAGGCTCGCTGACTTCAGACTATACTACAAAGCTACAGTAATCAAGACAGTATGGTACCGGCACAAAACCCACAATATAGATCAATGGAACAGGATAGAAAACCCAGAGATAAACCCACACACCCATGGTCAGCTAATCTATGACAAAGGGGGCAAGAATATACAATGGAGAAAAGGCAGTCTCTTTAATAAGTGGTGTTGGGAAAACTGGACAGCTACCTGTAAAAGAATGAAATTAGAACACTCCTTAACACCATAAACAAAAATAAACTCAAAATGGATTAGAGACCTAAATGTAAGACTGGACACTGTAAAACTCTTAGAGGAAAACATAGGAAGAACACTCTTTGACATAAACCACAGCAAGATGTTTTTTGATCCACCTCCTAGAGTAATGTAAATAAAAATAAACAAATGGGACCTAATGAAACTTCAAAGCTTTTTCAAAGGAAGCTACAAACAAGATGAAAACACAACCCTCAGAATGGGAGAAAATATTTGCATATGAATCAACGGACAAAGGATTAATCTCCAAAATATATAAACAGCTCATGCAGCTCAATATTAAAAAAAAACAAACAACCCAATCCAAAAATGGGCAGAAGACCTAAATAAACATTTCTCCAGAGAAGACATACAGATGGCCAAGAAGCACATGAAAGCTGCTCAATATCTCTAATTATTAGAGAAATGCAAATCAAAACTACAATAAGGTATCACCTCACACCAGTTAGAATGGGCATTATCAGAAAATCTACAAACAACAAATTCTGGAGAGGGTGTGGAGAAAAGGGAACCCTCTTGCACTGTTGGTGGGAATGTAAATTGATACAGCCACGATGGAGAACAGTGTGGAGATTCCTTAAAAAACTAAAAATAAAATTACCATATGACCCAGCAATCCCACTCCCGGGCATACACCCAGAGAAAACCATAATTCAAAAAGACACATGCACCCCAATGTTCATTGCAGCACTATTAACAATAACCAGGTCATGGAAGCAACCTAAATGCCCATCAACAGACGAATGGATAAAGAAGATGTGATACATATATACAATGGAATATTACTCAGCCATAAAATGGAACAAAATTGAGTCATTTGTAGAGACATGGATGGATCTAGAGACTGTCATACAGAGTGAAGTAAATCAGAAAGAGGAAAACAAATGTCATGTATTAACGCATATATATGGAACCTAGAAAAATGGTACAGATGAACCTGTTTGCAGGGCAGAAATAGGAACACAGATGTAGAGAATAAACGTATGGACACCAAAGGGGGAAAGTGGTGGGGGGCAGGTGGTGGTGTGATGAATTAGGAGATTGGGATTGACATATATACACTAATATGTATAAAATGGATAATTAATCAGAACCTGCTGTATAAAAAATAAATAAAATTAAATTTAAAAAATAATAATGTGCACACAAATTAACTTGGTTTCTTGTTACAAAGCAGATTCTGATTCAGCAGTCCTGGGGAGGGTTTAATACTCTGCATTGCTAACAAGTTACCAGGTGATGCCAGGGCTCCTTGGACTATGCTATATATAGCAAGCCATTAGTTATATATATGCAGTGATTTTAGATGGTACAGTCATATTGGGCCTTTCTGATGAGGCTATGATTAAGTGGAGAAACCAGTCATTGAAGATCCATTAGGAGGACTTCTAGGCAGAAGAAAGGGTTATTTCAAAAGCCTTAGAGAGAGGAGAGATAGATATGCAGGTGAAAGAAAAGGAAAGAAGACCTATGTGACTTAAGCATAGTGAGCAGAGGGGAATGAGGGAGTCAGGGTCAAGTCATGAAATCCAGGGTAAAGAACTGTATTTTATTCTTAGCATTAAGTGAAAGCACTGCAGAATTTAAGCAACAATCCTTGCATTCTCTGAGATCATTCTGGATATCTGGGGAAATAAATAAAATTTATTTTGCTTTGGTTTCTACTTGTTGGTGGATTGGCCTTAATAGATAAGGAAGTAAATACTTCTCTCAGTTTGTTTGCTGAAGTTGCTGGGTAGATGGTTGTCCCATCGACTGACTCTTTAAGAAAGCAGATTTTAGAGGGTCAGTCAAGAGTTTCACTTAAGCCATGTCCAAGGGGCACCTTAAGCCATGAGTAAAGATGAGAGGTAGAAATGTGTATTTGGAAATTATCAACATATATGAGGAACTGGGTAAAAATACCTAGGGAGAAATTATAGATAACAAAAAAGAGACCCTGGGCCTTAACTTTCATACCCTCTACCATATAATCTTTTAAATTAGAATGGAAAAATACAGCTAAGTAGGTTTAGCTTGTACAGCCATGGAGTTAAGATAAAAGCCAGGAGTTTTCCATGATGAAACTACAAAAAAAAAAAAAAAAGGTTTTAAAAAGGAATGTAGTCAATACAGTTGAATAGTTCTGTGTGACCATGGCACTTGGAAATGTGAAGTTGCATTGTTGATCATTGTGCATATATACATACATATACTGTGCAGGGTTGACAATGAGGATTAGAGATAATGGGTATAAAAGATAAGAAATACAAAGGTACAGAACTATTCAGTGTGCTGTACAAAGTCACAACAAAACAGGAATAAAGGCAGGACTTCTGACCAAGTCTTTCTGACTCTAAAATGTCTGCTCTTGACACTGTACCACTCTGCTTCTTGATCACATCAGCAGCCTTTCCCTTTGGATGAGGGATTGAGTTTCAGCCAACATACCCTGCAAGAAAATGGACAGTTTTCTTTTAGCTACATCTTGAAAAGTAAAAGAAGGAGGGAAGGAAAGGAGGGAGGAAGGGAAGGGAGGGAGGGGGAGAAAGAATGATAATGAATTTCTAGACTCCTGGGTCCAGGTTGCACTAATATCTTAATTCTACACGTTCAGTGAATTAATACTAAATTCTTTCAAATCCACCCTTTTTCAGATCAAATTCAAGTGCTCATTTCCTCTGTCAAGCAGAGGAGCCTCATTTACCTCTGATGGATCCAGGTTACTTGAAGAATACTGCATCACTCCCTTTCCTTTCTTTAAACCTTCAGTATATATGCTCAAAAACCTTGAACAACTACTCTGTATTTTAGAGAAAATCAAAATAAATTTGTCTGGAACTCAGTTATATTTAGAGATGGTGTCTCATCACCAACATGCCCCTAACTTTAGATGACACTTTTCACTTTTCACCTCACTTTCTTCTGTATTCTTATGTTCAGAATGTTTTTCCTTGATGGTTTCCTATCCAGAAATCTCATCCTATCCCTAAGTAAATATTCCAATTACACATTTATTAAAGTGTCCACTTGAATGCCCCTTTCACAGAAATCCTTACTCGATCAAACAAGACCAAAGTATTGTTTTATTTCTTGGAATTCTCATAACACACAATCCCTCTGTCATTTTGCAAGCTAACAACCCTATTTTTTCTGTTGATTCCACCAAAAGAGATATTCAACAAGCATCATGTGGCACCCATTTAAAACCCAGTGCCATGGGGGACCACAGTGGTAATACAGACTCCCTTGTAACCTCTGAAATACTATGGAATTTCTGCCACTGATCCATTGTAGACAGTGATAGTGATAAAGTAGTATGCATTCTAAATGTGTAAGGACTGATGTGTTAAACTAAATATCATCAACTCTGTCAATGTACAGGATAGAGAGGAAATATGTGGGTCAGAAAGGGAGGGTGAAATCAGAAACCTTCTTTTCCAGGGCTTCGCTGGGTGTCTGGCATTGTTTTCCTGCTGATTAGTGAGGAGTCTCTAGGTACATTAATGTGGAAGGTTGGGTATGTTTGACAATAAGTCAATGATACTTTTTGACACAACTTTAATAGTACTGAAGAAGTGATTGTAAGATGATGCCTTTTAATGGGATATAGATATAAGTGACCTGCTTTTTATGCAAAGGTCAATGGTGTTGATGGGTAGTGTAGAGAAGATAATTTCCTTAGCGTGGTAGGAGAAAACTTGCATGATTCATGAAGGTATCTGTCTTTCTCTTTCCTTTTTTTTTTTTTTTTTTCTTTTTTTGAATCTCTCCTACAGGGAAGAAAGAAGAATGCCCCTGCCAATTCCCTCCAGCTGCCACTTTATTTGAAATAAGAAAAAGGTGATATCCCACAATGAAATGAGTCACGGCTCAACAATTGATGGTAACCTCTAGCTGGCTGAGGCCTTCAGAATTTGACAATCATATATGGAATGAGTTTTATTTTATTATGAAGGAAGTGGCTATGTGCCATTCCAATGAGATATACAAGCAGTCAAGGAGCAAAGGCTGAGTGGCAGAGACTGGAGGAGGGCAGATGGCACAGATAAACACGAGAGCACATCCATATGTGTCTTCATGTTACTTGCAGGTTGAGCAATAAAGGACAAGGATCAGCTCTGTGGAATTACACTTTGTTGAAAGGTCATGGGCAAGCAGAATGAAGGGTGTGTTGTGAGCAAAGGGCTGCTTCTGGAAGCAGAGCCAGCTGCCTTTGGGCTGGATTGGAATTGCTGGATAATCATGGGTCAGGCAGAGAAGACTATGGATCCTTCTAGACGGTGCCAGGGCAAAGAAAATCTCAACAGACATTCCTCAGCTACAGCTTTAGATCTTTGCACTTTACTGATTTTTTTTTTTTTTTTTTTTTTTACAGTTGGGGGAAAAGATAGTAAATAGAGAGAAAAGAGTATGGAGAAGAGAGAACTAAGAGAGAGAAGGGAGGGCAGGGTGAGAACAAAGAGAGAAGAAGGAGGGGTGGTAGAGGGAAAGGAATGAGATAAAAGGAAGAGAGAACAGAATTTACACATGCTAAATGTAGTAGAAACTACATAACCCCACTGCCTGCCTGTCCTATCAGAGTGGGACTTTGTCCCAAGCCACAATAAGGTAGTTTCAACAATGACCTTTTCTAGAGGGGATGTGTGTCCCACTCTGCTCTTGGCTCTCTCTCCATTCACTGTGACATTGCAGGGAGTGTTTATTTTGGAAAGATTTGACCAGTGAATCTTACCAACCATGCTTCCCAGTCCCAAATTTAAGTGTCTCCAGTCATCTGTACTCTCCTGGATTTGTATTTCCAACTGGGCTATATATTCTCAGACGATCTAACATGCCTGCTCTCCAAACGTTTCTCAGTGTGCTGTGGATCTTGTCCCACAGTAATCAGTGCAAGAACATGAACTAACAGTGGTAGCTGACAGTGAAAATAGTGCTGCCATGTAGGATGGTGAGATGTTATGAGCCTTCACACACAAGGGATTTGGCCAGTTGTCTAAGTTCATTGTGAGAACTTGGGGAAGGATAGAGCTTTGCCATTATCTTCCAACTCAGTCATTCTTCAGTTCCTTAATATTTTCATCTCAGTGAATAACTGTGTTCATTTCAGCTGCCCATCCCCAAGGCCAGAATTTAGGCTTTCTATAAAACCAAACAAAACCAATTGACCTGCTTTACTTCTGAAATATGAAACTCTATCATATCCCAATATGTTGTTTTTCAGCTCTCTTACTTGGTTATTATCACAAATACATTTAAACTCCAATCTCTCTGATACTCTAGTGTTAAGCTGTTTAGTTAGTTGTTGTTTTTTTTTTTTTTTTCCATCTATCATCCTTTTCTTTCTCCGTGTTTCTTACCACTCAGTCTGGTCTCTTTTGTCAAATATATCAACAGTGTTGTCCATCCAAGAGTCCTCTTTCTCCTGTAGCTGGAAAAATCACTCAGTAGCATTTTAGTATAAATTCAGCATATCCAGACACAATTAAGCCCACTTCACTGCTATATAATGGTGCTATTTCCAGCATTGTTTCAAAACATCTCTTCTTAAAACATCCTATGACCTGCACCACAGCCATGTGTCCATACACTAGATTTCAGAGAAAATAGAAGACATCAGATAGGGACACCATCAAATTCATTACTTACTGACAAGACAGGCATCTAATACTTCAATTTTTCTATATAAAGAAGTCCCCTTTCCCCATCTAAAGCTAACCCCTCATTGTATACATTAGATCCTATAATATCAACCTTCTTTTGGTCCAACATGCCTTCTCTTGAATTGCTATCTACTTAACATTTGATCCCAATTCTTTCCAATTTATATTTAAACATGTTCAGGCACTATATCATTAAACACACACACACACACACACACACACACACACAACCAAAAAAGAAAACTTGCACAAACCCTTCCCTCATTCCATGTGTTTTCCCTCCAGCCATGTGTTTTCTCTGTATAACTACACTTTAAAAAATATCTGTCACCTTTCCACACCTCAAAGCCACTCTTTAGCCCATTGTCTTTAGGACTCTATTCCTATCATTTAATTAACTAACCCTTGCCAAGGAGACTAATGGTATTTTTGTTAAATCCACCATCTGCTTTCTGATCATTTTCTTCTTTAACCTCTCTGCAGGCTTCAACTTTGACAACCATTCTGTTGTAGAAATGCTCTATGCCCTTGGCTTCCATAAAATTGTGCTGCATGCATCTTCCATCACCCCTCTGGATGCTTCTGCTCAGGCTTCTTTGCATTTCCCTTTCCCCACATAGCCTGTAAATGCTGATACTCCTCAGAATCCTAACCTTCTCTTTCCAACTCCACCTTCTTCCATAGATCTAACTTGGAAATCACTCCCTTGGGGACCTTCCAAAACCTACAAATTGGGTTGTATCCCCTCCAAAGCACCTTTGCAAAGTACTTCAAGCTTGTCTCCTATTTGCATGTATTACAAAGCTTGTCATAGCTAATTTAGAGTGGCATCCTCATGGTACAATGAACTCCTCGGGAAGGAGGTTTGGCTTACCTTTGCTCTTGTAACTTCAATATTTAATTCTATACCTGGCCAAACTAAGTCACATTACACATATTTGTTGAATTAATGAGATTGATTATTTTTACCCTAACTGAAGAGGCAAATTTTCTGAAAATTTCTAGGCTATCTGGCATAAAATTTGAATATTTGAAAACAAGTGTACTAGTGGTTTCAATAGGGCTGGTAGGTCTAAACGGCAGTGTCATTGTATAGCTCGAAACTACCAAATTTTATTCTCATCACATCACTGGGCTTGCCATGTGATTCTGAATAAATAACTCAGATCCCATGAGTTTCTTCTTTCTTTCATTTAAATGCTCAAGTAATTAAACTACTTGACTCAAATTTTCTTAAGAATTTAGGAAAACGGCCTTAAGATAAAATTACATATCTAGACATTTTGAATTTTTACAGTAATTACAGGTCTGGTAACACAAACAAAGTGTGTGTCTCGATGTATGTGTCTATATCTATATCTAATTAGGTATTTGTTGATTGACATTTTGATTGTTGGAATGGTAGAAATGACTGATGGCGATGAGGTATAAACAGGACACATGAAGTTTTATTGTGGAACACAGACACGAGCAAATTGATAAATTATTTTCTTGTTTTCATATAAATACTCCCAAAGTTAAATCTTATTGGCCTAGTTTTTACATGGATTAAAAAAAAAATAATGACTAATATCTACTAGAATTTTCACCATTATATTTTTACTAAAATATCTTGTCTTCATTTCAGGAAACTAGTTTCAACTAACATTTTAATTTGCTAAGAAAATTTAAGCACAAATTGAAAGATCTCACATTTTCTTTAAGAATGGAATTGTAGGGCTTCCCTGGTGGTGCAGTGATTGAGAGTCCGCCTGCCAATGCAGGGGACACGGGTTCGTGCCGCGGTCCAGGAAGATCCCACATGCCGCGGAGTGGCTGGGTCCGTGAGCCATGGCTGCTGAGCCTGTGCTTCCGGAGCCTGTGCTCCACAATGGGAGAGGCCACAACAGTGAGAGGTCCACGTATCGCAAAAAAAAAAAAAAAAAAAAAAAAAAAAAAAAGCTTAAGAATGGAATTGTAAATAACCTTAAATATTTGTAATTATCTATTTTTCTCCTTATACCAACAATAGATACCATTGTCATAGTTAAATAATGTGATTGTGTGTGAAATACATCTAATACCAGACCAATTTTCCAAATATCAATCTTGGATAATGGAATTGTTTTCCTGCAGGAGAGAATGTTGATTCATGTGTTCACGAATACTTTCATGTTTTTTTGCAAGGTACCAAAAATTCAGAGAATCACAGAATCCTAAAGCTGGAAAGGGATTTGGTGATTGTAGAGTCCACTACCTCATTTAACACGTGAGAAAACTGAAAACTGATTTCCCTGTCTCCACAAAGACAACTAAGAAAGTGTTTTCCAGTCTATTCTGCCACAGATAAATCTGTTCTATCCATCAAGGCCAGCATCTTTCACCTTCTCTAACATTCCATTTTCTGCCTAACCCCCATGCCGATGCTGAGCTCCAGGCAGTCCCAACGAAGTGCAATTCCCTGGTATGGTCTCTCCTTCTTCGCTGTGACTTTCAATACACTCTTTCTTCTGTTTGAACCTTCCCTCTTCATTTGAATAATTCTTACTTTAAGATATGCAGCTTAAAGGTTGCCTCCTCCAGGAAGATATCCCTAATCGGAAAGGCTGAAACAAGTGTTTTTTCATTGTGTTTCTGATATGCTCTATTCTCTTTTTTGCCACAGTATGTATATTATTGCATTGTAAACATGGACTTTCTTCTCTGCCTGCCTGTTCTCCAGGGCCCAGCATAGTGCTGGCTCATAGATGGATCACAAGGAATATTCACTACATAAATGATCACATTTATGAACAGAAGCAAAATACTTTTACATGCTGAAACTAAAGTCCAAACAGAAAGGGCATTATACAGGGCAAGAAATAAGAAATGGATTCAACTGTTCATTTCTCCAGATAGTATTGAAAATGAATTCATTGTTAAACTTTATTTCATTTAACCACACACAGAAACACACATGTGTGTGCGCGCACACACACACACACACACATACACACACACACAAACACACACATGAGAAGATCTGAAAGAAAAAGAAACACTTTCAACTAAAAACTGTGTAATCATTCCTATTGGGGTCCTCAGGGCAAAGGCAGTAAAAGAGGGACTCGATTCACCACGTACCCTTTAGAGGATGCTGCAGCTGAGCAGACCAAACACCAAATATCTGTCAAGGCAGGTGCAGTGAGAATCACTGCTTCTCTGGATTGCCTTTTCTGAAAGATGTTCAGCTTGGGAGATTCTTAAGCCCTGGCCTTGCCTGGGTCTTTGAAAAGCACTTACTGTTTCTTGCCAGCTATCAAGCCAACACCTCTGTCAATTTCTCTGAGGAAAAAGCTACATGATCCAGCTGACAAAATCATGTAAATTATGAATAATAAATTTCTCAAGGGCTTCAGTCCAAGTTATTTACTAGACAAGTATAATTTGTAATGTTTACTTAAACACTGGCTCTTAACAAAATACTTAGAAGCACTTAGGAACTTGTCCCCGAGCAGTCTGCATCTAAAATTTGGACTGTTTAATTGTATTGGGTGGAAAGAATTTTAGTGTCTGCTACACCATCCACCACCAAGACGACCAACTTCAGCCAGATCTGCAGTCATAACTGGACAGTGAGTTCTGGAGAAACACATTAGTGAAGCAGCAATGCCACTGCTATTGGAGCAAAGAAACATTTGTCAGCAACCACAGCCTGGTGGAAGACGAGTCCTTACCATGACTCCAAGAGAAAACACAACACATTTTATATATAACCAAAGAAGTCCCTGCTGGAATACTTTCCTTAACCTCTAGAGTCTTATTTTTTTCATCATCTGATACACTTTACTGGTCGCTTTAGCATTTAAAATGAATTAAGTGCTATTAAACCCCATTTTTAGGTAGTTTCATCAGTACAGCCTAAGGGGATATAAAGCAAGGAGCTTTCTCTGGCAGAAATCCAGATACTAATGGTGTTAAAATGCTTTCTTCTTGCATTTAAGTCAGTAGTTAGGTCAAGTAGACAAACATTTTAGAATATGTTTAAATAAGCACTTCATTTAGTGTTTCTTTTCAACTTGCACATTTTCTCTTCCTTATTCTCTTTACTGGCTAATACAGAAAGTGACATAGTCACAGGCTTTTGTGCTTGGACAGATTGAATTTCTCAGTTAAACTCAGAAGATCTGAGTCTAATGACAATGATGATGATTATCATGAGGATGTCAGGGGAGCCAGTAGAACACTGCAGAGGACAAAAGGAATGAGAAGGGCAGTAAATCCTCACTGTGTAGACAGGCATCAAGGGGGTGTGTCTCCAGACACTTGACTGCATCTTGTTTGCAGAAGTAAGAAAATCACCACCAATTGTGCACATAAATTTAGGTTTTTGTTTGGTCTGTAAAGAAAATGAGTCTCAAATCTCATTTACAGCTACCATGGTTTTGGCAGAGAATGATATCACTAAAGCAATTTAACAAGGACAGTGGCATTTTAAATGTAAGCATCTAACTGTAAAAGAACTGGGAATATATATTTCTCCAGAGAGTGGAAAGAATAAAAAAAAAAAAAAAAAAAAAAAAAAAAAAAACATAAAGGCAAAGGCAGGAATTGAAGGCCGTAGGGAGAGATTTTTGTTGTTAAAAGGATGTGTGCAAAGTGGTACTTCTAGACAAAAATGAGAGATTAGGCAATCCTAATTTATGATGTAAGTAAGCAAGGTGACAAGTGGATGGAATGAAAACAAAGAAACTTTTAGAGCAAGCAAATTATACCCAGAAAAATTAATCATCATCATGTGGTTGAAAATATAATGAAAAAAAAAAGAAAATGAGAGTTGATTGTGATTTTTTTATAAAATGATGATTTTTATAAAGTGAAGGGCAATTTTGAATACTTCTTTATATGTTTTTATGAACTTAACATGGTGTTGGGCAAAGAGTAGGTGCTCAATAAAAGATTGTACAGGATAGATAATGGATGGATGAATGGACGGTTGGATGGATGGATGGATGGATGGATAAATGGATGAGAAGAACACAGTCTAAGCAATAGCCAGTGCAAAATCAGGGATGAACCCTAGGATTTGGGAATCAGTAGAGGTTAACATCCTAAGGTAGGAAGTTCTTAATGCCATACTGTGTCTCAGACAAATGCTTGAATTAACATATTCTGCATCAAGGGGAAAATGTTTTATGGATGCTGCCCATTGACAGGTCTTGGGTGGCATTAGCTAGTATGTCTTTTGAACAGTCACTAATAATCCAGCCATTTATGATGGAAATGCTTTGAGGGCCAAATAGAGGATGCAGTTCAGAAATAACTGTCTCTCTTTTTTTTTTTTTAACATCTTTATTGGAGTATAATTGCTTTACATTGTTATGTTAGTTTCTGCTGTATAACAAAGTGTATAAGCTATACGTATACATATATCCCCATATCCCCTCCCTCTCGCATCTCCCTCCCATCCTCCCTATCCCACCCCTCTAAGTGGTCACAAAGCACTGAGCTGATCTCCCTGTGCTATGCAGCTGCTTCCCACTAGCTATCTATTTTACATTTGGCAGTGTATACATGTCAATGCCACTCTCTCACTTCTTCCGAACTTACCCTTCCCACTGCCTGTGTCCTCAAGTCCATTCTCTACATCTGCATCCCTATTCTTGTCCAGCCCCTAGGTTCATCAGAACATTTTTTTTTTCTAGATTCCATGTATATGTGTTAGCATACAGTATTTGTCTTTCTCTTTCTGACTTACTTCACTCTGTATGACAGTCTCTAGTTCCAACCATCTCACTACAAATAAGTCAATTTTGTTTCTTTTTATGTTTGAGTAATATTCCATTGTATATATGTGCCACATCTTTTTTATCCATTCATCTGTTGATGTACACTTATGTTGCTTCCATGTCCTGGCTACTGTAAATAGTGCTGCAATGAACACTGTGGTACATGACTCTTTTTGAATTATAGTTTTCTCAGGGTATATGCCCAGTAGTGGGGTTGCTGCATCATATGGTAGTTCTATTTTTAGTTTTTAAGGAACCTCCATACTGTTCTCCATAGTGGCTGTATCAATTTACATTCCCACCAACAGTGCAAGAGGGTTCCCTTTTCTCTACATCGTCTCCATCATTTATTGTTTGTAGATTGTTTTTTAACATCTTTATTGGAGTATAATTGCTTTACAATGTTGCGTTAGTTACTGCTGTATAAAAAAATGAATCAGCTATATGTATATAGCTGATTCACTTTGTTTGTAGATATTTTGATAATGGCCATTCTGACCGGTGTGAGGTGATATCTCATTGTAGTTTTGATTTGCATTTCTCTAATGATTAGAGATGAGGAGTAACCACTTCTTTTAGAAACATGTATGTTTGGGTGAACTTTGTTTGCTGGATTACATAACTATTTAAGATGCCAATTTTGAATGGATATCTGGAATCTTTTTTCTCTCTCTTTATGAAAATATGCAAAATAACTCTGTGACTCTGAGAAAACTAACGGAATTTGATCTTAGATTAAATATTATTGTCTGTAATTTGTTCTGTTCCCCCTTTATTAGATCTTCCCTTAAAATTTTAAGTTCTGAGGAGACCTTAAAGATGGTGGAGGAATAAGAAGTGGAGATCACCTTCCTCCCCACAAATACATCAGAAATACATCTACATGTGGAATAACTCCTACAGAACACCTACTGAATGCTGGCAGAAGACCTCAGACTTCCCAAAAGGCAAGAAACTCTCCATGTTCCTGGGTAGAGCAAAAGAAAAAAGGAAAAACAGAGGCAAAAGAATAGGGATGGGGCCTGCAACTCTTGGAGGGAGCTGTGAAGGAGGAAAAGATTCCACACAATGGGAAACCCCTTCATTGGTGGAGACAGGGGTGGGTAGGGCTTAGCTTCAGAGCCACGGAGGAGAGCATAGCAACAGGGGTGCATAGGGCAAAGTGGAGAGATTCCTGCACAGAGGATAGGTGCTGACCAGCACTCACCAGCCTGAGAGGCTTTTCTGCTCACCCACTGGGGTGGGTGGTGTCTGAAAGCTGAGGCTTGGGCTTCAGAGGTCAGATTCCAGGGAGAGGACTGTGGTGGGCTGCATGAAGACAGCCTGAAGAGGGCTAGTGTGCCACAGCTAGCTGGAATGGAGTCCAAGAAAAAGTCTGGACCTGCCTAGGAGGCAAAAGACAACTGTTTCAGGGTGCACAATGAGAGGAGATTCAGAGCACCACCTAAATGATCTCCAGAGATGGGAGCAAGCCATGGCTATTAGTGCAGACACCAGAGATGGCATGAAACACTAAGGCAGCTGCTGCTGCAGCCACCAAGAAGCCTGTGTGCAAGCGCACCCACCCCCCTCCTGAGAGTCTGTGCAGTTCACCACTGCCAGGGTCACATGATCCAACTTCCGCAGGAGAACACACGGCATGCCTCAGGCTGTTGGAACATGATGCCAGCCTCTGCCACCACAGGCTCGCCCTGCATTCTGTACCCCTCCCTCCCCCCAACCTGAGTGAGACAGAGACCCCTAATCAGCTGCTACTTTAACCCCATCCTCTCTGAGTGAAGAACAGATGCCCTCAGGTGACCTACATGCATAGGCAGGGCCAAATCCAAAGCTGAACCCCAGGAGCTGTGCGAACAAAGAAGAGAAAGGGAAATTTCTCCCAGCAACCTCAGGAGCAGTGGATTAAATCTCCACAATCAATTTGATGTACCCTGCATCTCTGGAATACCTGAATAGACAATGAATCATCCCAAAATTGAGGTGGTGGACATTGGGAGCAAATGTAGACTTGGGGGTTGCTTTCTGCATCTAATTTGTTTCTGGTTTTAGGTTTATGTTAGTTTAGTATTTAGAGTTTATTATCATTGGTAGATTGGTTTATTGATTTGGTTGCTCTCTTCCTTTGTTTTTATATATAGATATAGATATAGATTTTTTTTTCCTTTTTCTCTTTTTATGATTATGTATGTGTATGATTCTTTGGGTGACTTTGTCTATACAGCTTTGCTTTTACCATTTGTCCTAAAGTTCTGTCAGTCCATTTTTGTTTTCTTTTTTCAGTATAGATTTTAGTGCTTTTTATCATTGGTGGATTTGTTTCTTGGTATGGTTGCTCTCTTCTTTCTTTCTTTATTTTTGATTACTATGTAATTTTTAAAAATTTTAATATTTTTAATATTTTTAATTTAATAACCTTATTTTATTTTATTTATTTTTTTTCTTTCTTTCTTTTTTTCTCGCTGTTCTTCTGAGCTGTGTGGCTGACAGGATCTTCATGATCTAGCCAGGTGTCAAGCCTGTGCCTCTGAGGTGGGAGAGCCCGGTTCAGGACATTGGTCCACCAGAGACCTCCCAGTTCCATGTAATATCAAATGGTGAAATCTCTCCCAGAGATCTCCATCTGAACGATAAGACCCAGCTCCACTCAATGAACAGCAAGCTACAGTGCTGGACACCCTATGTCAAACAACTACCAAGACAGGAATACAAAACCACCATTAACAGAGAGCCTGCCTAAAATCATAATAAAGTCACAGATGTCCCAGAACACACCATCAGAAGTTGTCCTTCCCACCAGAAAGACAATATCCAGGCTCATCCACCAGTACACTGGCACCAGTCCACTGCACCAGGAAGCCTACAAAACCCACTGAACCAACCTTAGCCACTGGGGGCAGACACCAAAAACAATGGAAATTATGAACCTGCAGCCTGCAAAAAGGAAACCCCAAACATGGTAAATTAAGCAAAATGAGAAGACAGAGAAACATACAGCAGATGAAGAAGCAAGGTAAAAATCCACCAGACTGAACAAATGAAGAAGAAATAGGCAGTCTACCTGAAAATGTACTCAGAGTAATGAGAGTAAAGATAATCCAAAACCTTGGAAATAGAATGGAGAAAATACAAGAAATGTTGAGCAAGGAACTAGAAGAACTAAAGAAGAAAACAAACAATGAGGAACAAACAATAAATGAAATTAAAAATTCTCTAGAAGGAATCAATAGCAAAATAACTGAGGCAAAAGAATGCATAAGTGACCTGGAAGATAAAGGAGTGGAAATAAATACCACATAGCAGAATAAAGAAAAAAAGAATGAAAAGATGAGGACAGTCTCAGAGACCTCTGGGAAAACACTAAAGTCACCAACACTGGAATTATAGGGGTCCCAGAGGAAGAAGAAAAAGGAAAGGGATTGAGAAATATTTGAAGAGATTAAGGTTGAAACTTCCCTAATATGGTTAAGGAAATAGTCAAGTCCAAGAAGTGCAGACAGTTTCATACAGGATAAATCCAAGGAGAAACACACCAAGACACATATTAATCAAACTATCAAAAATTAAATACAAATTAAAAATATTAAGAGCAGCAAGGGAAAAACAACAAATAACATACAAGGGAATCCCCATAAGGTTAATAGCTGAACTTTCAGCAGAAAATCTGCAATCCAGAAGGGAGTGACAGGACATATTTGAAGTCATGAAAGGGAAAAACCTAAAACCAAGATTATTCTACCCAGCAAGGATCTCATTCAGATCCAATGGAGAAATCAACAACTTTACAGACAAGCAAAATCTAAGAGAATTCAGCACCACCAAAGCAACTTTATAACAAATGCTAAAGGAACTTCTCTAGGCAGGAAACACAAGAGAAGGAAAAGACTTACAATAACAAAATCAAAACAATTAAGAAAATGTTAATAGGAACATACATATCTATAACTACCTTAAATATAAATGGATTAAATGCTGCAACCAAAAGAAACAGACTGGCTGAATGGATATAAAAAGAAAACTGACATAAATGCTGTCTACAAGGGACCAACTTCAGACCTAGGGACACATACAGACTGAAAGTGAAAGGATGAAAAAGATATTCCATGCAAACAGAAAATAAAAGAAAGCTGAAGTAGCAATTCTTATATCAGAAAAAGTAGACTTTAAAATAATGAGTATTATAAGAGACAAAGTAGGACACTAAATAATGATTAAGGGATCAATCCAAGAAAAAGATATAACAATTGTAAATATTTATGCACCCAACATAGGAGCACCTCAAAACATAAGGCAAATGCTAGAAGCCATAAAAGGGGAAATCAACAGTAACAGAATCATAGTAGGGGACTTTAACATCCCACTTTCACCAATGGACAGATCATCCAAAATGAAAATAAATACAGAAACACAAGCTTTATATGATACATTAAACAAGAGGGACTTAATTGGTATTTATAGGACATTCCATAAAAAACAACAGAATACACTTTCTTCTCAAGTGCTAATGGAACATTCTCCAGAATAGATCGTATCTTGGGTCACAAGTCAAGCCTTGGTGAGTTTAAGAAATTTGAAATCGTATCAAGTATCTTTTCCAACCACAATGCTATGAGACCAGATATCAATTACAAGAAAATATCTGTAAAAACATAAAACACATGGAGGCTAAACAGTACACTATGAAATAACCAAGAGATCAATGAAGAAATTAAAGAGGAAATTAAAAAATACCTAGAAGAAAATGACAATGAAAACACGATGACCCAAAACTGATGGGATGCAGAAAAAGCAGTTCTAAGAGGGAAGTTAATAGCAATACCATCCTACCTCAAGAAACAAGAAACATCTCAAATAATCAACCAAACCTTACACCTAGGGCAATTAGAGAAAGAAGAAGAAGAACAACAACAAAAAAACAAAGTTAGCAGAAGGAAAATAATGATAAATATCAGATCAGAAAAAATGAAAAGGAAATGAAGGAAACAATAACAAAGAACAATAAAACTAAAAGCTGGTTCTTTGAGAAGATAAGCAAAATTGATAAAACATCAGCCAGACACACCAGGAAAAAAAGGGAGAGGTCTCAAATCAATAGAATTAGAAATGAAAAAGGAGAAGTAACAACTGACACTGCAGAAATACAAAGGATCATGAGAGATTACTAAAACAGTGATATGCCAATAAAATGGACAACCTGGAAGAAATGGACAAATTCTTAGAAAAGCACAACCTGCCAAGACTGAACCACGAAGAAAGAGAAAATAAAAACAGACTAATCACAAGCACTGAATTTGAGACTGTGATTAAAAATCTTCCAAAAAACAAAAGCCAAGGACCAGATGACTTCACAAGCAAATTCTATCCAACATTTAGAGGAGAGCAAGTACCTATATTCCTCAAACTCTTCCAAAATATAGCAGAGGGAGGAACACTCCCAAAGTCATTCTACAAGGCCAGCATCACCCTGATACCAAAAGCAGACAAACATGTCACAAAGAAAGAAAACTACAGGCCAATATCACTGATGAATATAGATGCAAAAATCCCCACCACAATACTAGCAAACCGAATCCAACAGCACATTATAAGGATCATACACCATGATCAAGTGGGGTTTATCCCAGGAATGCAAGGATTCTTCAATATATACAAATCAATCAATGTGATAAACCATATTAATAAATTGAAGGAGAAAATCCATATGATCATCTCAATAGATGGAGAAAATGCTTTTGACAAAATTCAACACCCATGTATAATAAAAACCCTCCAGAAAGTTGACATAGAGGGAACTTACTTCAACATAATAAAGGCCATATATGACAAACCCATAGCCAAAATCTTTCTCAATGGTGAAAAACAGAAACCATTTCCTCTAAGATCAGTAACAAGACAAGGTTGTCCACTCTCACCACTATAAATAAACATAGTTTTGGAAGTTTTAGCCTCAACAACCAGAGAAGAAAAAGAAATGAAAATAATCCAAATCAGAAAAGAAGAAATAAAGCTGTCACCGTTTGCAGATGACATGACACTATTAACAGAGAATCCTAAAGATGCTACCAGAAAACTACTAGAGCTAATCAATGAATTTGGTAAAGTAGCAGGATACAAAATTAATGCACAGAAATCACTTGCATTCCTATACATTAATGATGAAAAATCTGAAAGAGAAATTAAGGAAACACTTCCATTTATGATTGCAACAAAAAGAATAAAATACCTAGTAATAAACCTACCTAAGGAAATAAAAGACCTGTATGCAGAAAACTATAAGAACTGATGAAATAATTAAAGATGATACAAATAGATGGAGAGATATACCATATTCTTGGATTGGAAGAATCAACATTGTGAAAATGACTATACTACTCAAAGGAATCTACAAATTCAATGCAATCCCTATCAAAATACCAATGAAATTTTTCCCGGTAGTAGACAAAAAGTTTCACAATTTGTACAGAAACACAAAAAAACATGAACAGCCAAAGCAATCTTGAGAAAGAATAATAGAGCTGGTGGAATTAGGCTCCCAGACTTCAGAGTATACTACAAAGCTTCAGTAATCAAGACAGTATGGCACAAAAATGGAAATATAGATTAATGGAACAGTATAGAAAGCCCAGAGATAAACCCATGCACATATGGTTACCTTATTTTTGATAAAGGAGGCAAGAATATGAAATGGAGAAAAGACAGACCCTTCAATAAATGGTGCTGGGAAAACTGGACAGCTACATGTAAAAGAATGAAATTAGAACACTCCTTAACACCATACAAAAATATAAACTCAAAATGGATTAAAGACCTAAATGTAAGGCCAGACACTATCAAACTCTTAGAGGTAAACATAGGCAGATCACTCCATGACATAAATCACAGCAATAACCTTTTTGATCCACCTCCTAGAGAATTGGAAATAAAAACAAAAATAAACAAATGGGACCTAATGAAACTTAAAAGCTTTTGCACAGCAAAGGAAACCATAAACAAGACAAAAAGTCAACTCTTAGAATGGGAGACAATATTTTCAAGTGAAGCAAATGACAAAGGATTAATCTCCAAAATATACAAGCAGCTCATGCAGTTCAATATCAAAAAAAAAAAAAAAAAAAGAAAGAAAAAGAAAAGGAAAAGAAAGAAAAAAAAAACACAATGCAAAAATGGGCAGAAGACCTAAATAGACATTTCTCCAAAGAAGATATATAGATTGCAAACAAACATGTGAAAGACTGTTCAACATCACTAATCATTAGAGAAATGCAAATCAAATCTAGAATGAGGTATCAACTCATGCCAGTCAGAATGGCCATCATGAAAAGATCTACAAACAATAAATGCTGGAGAGAGTGTGGAGAAAAGGGAACCCTCTTGCACTGTTGGTGGGAATGTAAATTGACACAGCCACTATGGAGGACATCATTGAGGTTCCTTAAAACACTCAAAATAGAACTACTATATGACCCAGTAATCCTATTTCTGGACATATACCTTGAGAAAACCATAATTCAAAAAGAGTCATTTACCACAATGTTCATGGTAGCTCTATTTAGAAAAGGCAGGACACGGAAGCAACCTAAGTGTCCATTGACAAATGAATGGATAAAGAAGATGTGGCACATATATACAATGAAATATTACTCATCTATAAAAAGAAACAAAATTGAGTTATTTGTAGTGAGGTGGATGGACCTAGAGTCTGTCATACAGAGTGAAGTAAGTCAGAAAGAGAAAAACAAATACCATATTGTAACACATTTATATGGAATCTAAAAAAAAAAAAAAATTGTTCTGAAGAACCTAGGGGCAGGACAGGAGTACAGATGCAGACATAGAGAATGGATTTGAGGACTCGCGGAGCAGGAAGGATAAGATGGGATGAAGTGAGAGAGTGGCATGTACATATATATACTACCAAATGTAAAATAGATAGCTAGTTGGAAGCAGCCGCATAGCACAGGGCGATCAGTTCGGTGCTTTATGACCACCTAGAGGGGTGGGATAAGTAGCATGAGAGGGAGATGCAAGAGGGAGGAGATATGGGGATATATGTATATGTATAGCTTATTCACTTTGTTATAAAGCAGAAACTAACACACCACTGTAAAGCAATTATACTCCAATAAAGATGTTAAGATAATTAATTAATAAAAATGTTCAATTCTGTTATTCTTCTGGTCTTATCTCAAGGCTTACCCGCCCTCCTCCCTGCCTTCCCACACTTGTTTCTCCCTATCACGTGAATATGAAATTTTCCTTGTTTTTTAATCTATTTTCTGTG
Organism: Stenella coeruleoalba; assembly: GCF_951394435.1. Taxonomy (NCBI): domain Eukaryota; kingdom Metazoa; phylum Chordata; class Mammalia; order Artiodactyla; family Delphinidae; genus Stenella; species Stenella coeruleoalba. The sequence continues at coordinate 35,438,232 of NC_137160.1, read as the reverse complement.
GCCTGAACTTTCTGGTATTATAGTTGATGGTGACCATGTTTAAGTTTTCTCCTATTTTTTGTGCTACCGCAGGATAGACACATTTCTGTGCTTGCAGCTTCTTGTCTAGTGCCTTGGAGAGTAGGAAATGATGTGTATTTGTTTACTTGACCGTAAGATAAACATTCAATAGATTTTTCCCACATCTTTTCTACATGCATGTTCTGGAACTAAGATATTTCCATAAAATTATAAAGCTCAGCATTCACTGCACAGAAGGAAATTTAACAAATATTTACATAGATTCTCATTGGATTTGGAAGTTAACGTTGCATGGACCTTGGCTGCGTGTTAGTCAAATGGAAAATTCCATAGCATCCTTGGAACCATAAAGCTAAGTGAAGAAAATAATTTTATGTATTGTAATATAGTCCATTTGTAAAATTATGCTAGTTCTTCAAAACTATACAGATAACACAAGCTTTTAAGAAAAGGAGAGAAATGGGTGGTCCAGTTTGTAGATCTATTCCGGAAGGACTTGACCTTCAAATTCACACAGAAGGCTAAGGTGTATTTGAGATACTTTCAGTGGGGAACATGGGTATTCAGCAGTTTAATTCTCCTGCAGAAACAGAAATTTCAATGTGAACAGAATTCATTTTTCCTCCATTACTGTAATATTCAATTGGACTAAATTATCCTGTAACAGCATTTGATCGAGCAGCCGCTGGATCTGGCTTCATTTTCTTTAAGGTTAGTAAAGTCACAGCTTAAATTGTTTAAGAGTTAACAGCATCAAAGTTCCCTCTTTTTCCTTTGTTAGCTTCTTTACTTGTAAAGAGTTGAAAACTGGCACAGGAAGTCAAGCGTCAATAGGGAAAAAACACCAGAGGCTGCCACTATACTTTGGGAAGTTGAATGAGACAAGGATGTAAAAAGAAAAAAATGAGATGCATAAGATATTTCTTGTTTTAAGCCAGTAAATCCTCAAAGGAAAACCTAAATCATATTTTAAAATATGAAAATGGTAAGAATAGTAAAATGAAAACCATCCATTTAGATAATTATTTTACTAAATGTAATAGAGAATCAGGCATGGCATTAACGTTTGTACTTTAGAGAAATATTATCATGGACCTTCTCATTTTCATTCAAAGTGAATTGAGGTGAATGTTCCAAAGGACATAAAAAATAATTACTCTCCTTTCTGTAGGACTATGACTTTCTGGAGCCAGATGTAAAACTATGTTTACCTTCAAGAGATAGGAGAACCATGAAACTAAGTTAAGTCAGAAAATCCAGAGATAATAAGGAAGCTAAAGATGAAGGGAGTAGATGTCACAGAGGAAAGGCTTTCAGGGAGATTCAAGACCAGGGGAGCCAGGTGATAGCAAAAATGTCCTCAGATAGTAGAAGTCAGACCTTAAAGCAGGTTGGGAATAGAGGCAGAAAAGATAAGGAGGTCATGCAAGTATTAGAAGTCAGAATAGGAAGCCAATCTGGAAGGGAGTTCTGAGGGGGCTGGAAAGTTTCTTTCATTTACCCGGAACCAGATTTATAATCCAGGAAGGAGATTTTAGTAATTCCTGTTAAAGTCAGAATGAGGTCTTGTGTTTTAACAGTAGAAAAAGCAAAAGTAAGATAAGTGTATGGGTTTGTGAAAAGTCACAAAAGGGAATGAGGTGAGGGATGGGAGGATGAGGAGTATGGCGAGGGCCACAAATCTGGCTAGAACTCGATAGAGGTCAGTTTTTCACTCTCTGTCTCCTGTGCAATCATGGGAATGTTATATTTTATGCAGTGCTTTTAGATATTTAAAAATTATCAACCAATCCTTTTACCACCAATCATAAACCACATCTGTGATTCAACCACTTTATATACCACAGCACATAAAACAGACCTGACCCTTCATGAAAGAAGTAGTCCCTTCTCCCTGAAAAGGTGATAAGTGGTCATGAATCCTGACATATACAGACAGGGAGAAACTGAAAAGATGTTGTACAAGAACCTCAGGCCAAAAGCCTGCTCATGAAAAGTTCTCTAGGACTTTTACTTCCCACACAGAACACTGAGGATGGTAATTCTGAAGACCCCTTACTGAGCCATACTGCATTGGTCTATTTTAGGACAATAGGGGGTTGAAATCTCTTTCTGGGGATTTAAAAGTTGAGTTTCATGGAGTGCAGCTGTTTCAGACCTGCAGCAGACAGGCCTTGGAATTGAAACAGTATAATAACACTGTGCTTCAGAACTGGAAGTTACTCAGGATGGAAATGGCACCATCATACTCTTCAATGAGAAGCTTAAAGAAGATTTTAGTAATACTGAGTTGCAATTGCTCAGTGACAAAGGTACTCCCTAACTGTACTTTTGACAGGGTTTAATCTCATGAGGGTACAGTTCATAGAACATAATGTCTCCTTTTGAGTTTGGAACGATATAATAACATGCACAATCACAATCTATTATTAGCAAAGGCTGAATGACAGGTGATGTCCAAAGATAGATAGAAATGATATAGAGTACAAAGCAACAATCAAACAAATTGTGTAACAGTGTGTATTTTTATATTCCTTTATTAAACTTACTTATACCTTATATATATGGCCTTTGGGGGCATGGGGATTAGAGAAGATTTCAAGGAAAAAATTAATGATTGCTTTGCTTTGGCTTAACTACCCTTAAATAGAAAACTTCTGAAATTAAATCTACTAGTTAAATAGAAAAACATTTATTTAAGAAAAAATACTACTCTCAAAATTTTGAAGTGCCCTAGGACTCATTCCTGGGATCTTTATCTCTTCTCCATAGGTAATCTCTTCTACTCCCATGGCCTCAAATTCATCTATATGATAATGACTCCCAAACTGTATTTCTAGCCTTGACCTCTTCCTCAATCACCAGGAGAATCTCTCTAAGGGATTTCAAATATGCATCTCAAATTTACCATATTCAAAGCAGAACTCTTCAGTATCTTCCCCATCACTTGCCTTCCTTCTTCTCTTTCTTCTATTTGTCTCATCTCCACTAGCTAACACTCCAACAACCAGGCAACCCTACTATTGTTAAATCAAAAAAAAAAAAGCATCTTTGATTCTTCTTCCCTTTCCTTCTCTTTTGGCATAAAATTCTCAAGCAGGACCTGCTGACTCTGCTAGCAAATCCTACCTGGGATCTGTCCAGTTCTCTTCATCCCTATTTCTGCCTTTCTCACCTACTGATCCTCTGTCATCCATCCTCTGCATGCCAGAGAGCCTCCAGAATAGCATTCCTGCTCACATTTTGTCCATTCTCTTACACAGTAGCCCAAGTAGGCTGTATATATTGTAAACAGGATCATGTCTTCTCCATTTTAAAACCTTTAAAGTGCCTTACTGAATTTAGAATAAAATGTAAATGTATGACTCTGGCCTATGAAGACCTACATAATCTGGCTTTAGTCCACCTCTACTCCTCTAGACCAAAACACTAAAGCCACAGAACATTCTTTCTTTGTTTTTTTTTTTTTTTTTGTAATTAGTTAATTTATTTATTTGGCTGCATCAAGTCTTAGTTGTGGCACACAGGATCTTTGTCGTAGCATACAGGATCTTTCATTGCAGCGTGCGGGCTCTTCGTTGCTGCGAGTGAGCTTCTCTCTAGTTGTGTCACGTGGACTTAGTTGTCCTGCAGCATGTGGGATCTTAGTTCCCCAACCAGGGATCGAACCCATGTCCCTTCATTGGAAGGCAGATTCTTAACCACTGGACCACCAGGGAAGTCCCACAGAACATTTCTTCTGTTCCTGGGACATGCCAATATTATTCCCACCTTAAGGCTCATTATATTGTACTTGAGGTTTTATCTGCCAGGAATGCTTTTTCCCCTAACTCTTATCCGGCATTTCCCTTTTTATACTTTAGGACTCCTCCATGACAATTCCCTGCACTTAGTAAACTATAATTTCTAGTTGAACAGGGTCATTGTCTTTATTATTCACCTAGAAAAGTGTCTGTCACATGGTTGGTTCTCAATAAATATTTGACGAATACATGTTTTTTGGAGTTCTCGTGTTGATTCTATAATGGCAAGTGTCACTGTGTTCGAAGCAATTAGCTTCTTTGAGTGTCACCTTCTTAATTTGTAAATTCATGAGTTTGGACTACAACTTGATTATTTAGATACATTTCAGATTTAACGCTATAAGGTTTGTATACTATAATAAGGCCATAACCTGCCTCTGATACAAATAACCAGATAGGGCGGTGGGGAGTGAAAATAAACCAAAAATATGAATTTGCTCAATTTTTTTTTTCTATCTTGTACTTTGATTAACAGTTAGATCATTCTGCTACTAGTCTATAGTTAGATCATTCTGCTACTTGTACTTTGATTAACAGTTAGATCATTCTGCTACTAGTCTATAGGCAATGCTTTGGTAGTGGTTTTATAGTCCAAACCACTAATTTTTTAAATTTCCTGTTTAATTCAGAAACAAAATCTGATTGACTATTTTTGTGAGAATTGAAGTTTATGTTAAAACAACTGTGCATAATTGTTAAAAAGTATTAAAATAATATTATATTTGTATAACATGTGGGAAGAGCGGCATGAGCAGGTCTTTGTTTAAATTCTACCTCTGCTCCTCAGTAGTGGCATGATTGGGACAAATTTTAACATCTCTGAACTTCAGTTTACTCTTATAAATGATGGGGTGATACTTAAGTCATAGGAATGTTCTGAAGATAAAGTTCCTATGCAGTTTCTCACACAAAATAGAAACTCAACTGTAATCAATGATCTTCCCCCATTTCTTTCTTCTTGCATACAGTTCTATTCAAATATCAAAGCATTTTTTTCCCTGTGATCAATGACTTATTCTAACAGTGGTTCTGTAACCAGCCTGGAGGAGAATCACAGTGAGAAGAGCTGTGAATTAAACATTTTTGGCACTTTGTTAACGCTTCTCAGGAATATTCTTGTACCAGAACCTCCCCTCCGTGCCCCTGCACAACCACCACCTATGCCCCAGCAAGAAAATTTTAAACTAGCTCAAAAACTAAGGGAGGAAAGGACTCCTATGTTCATATTTAGTTTCTGCCAGGACAAGAGAATAGATACAAATTACACATAACCACAGATCTCTTTATCTGTAAGAAATCCTATTGTCTCTTGCCCAATGAGAAAGAGATTTTTCTCAAGATTGATTGCTTCCTTTGTTTTATAATTTCTGTTCTTAAGGCACTAGACTCTCTCCAATCTAATCTATGTATTGCATTTGCATAAATTTGTCCGCATACCAATCCCCCAGCCCTAGGATTCATTTGCTGGCTCCTTAGATTCCCATTTAAAATTACTTTAAAGTTTAAAACATTCAGTTCTATCAGAGAGTCATCTTATATGGAGAAAAACAGAATAGTGAACTTAAAATAGATAATAGAAATAAAATAGAAATAAACTTTTAGTTCCCATCTACACAACAACCCATGAGATTAGGTGTCATAATTAGAATGACAAATTGGTAAATAGAGTCAAGTTCTAAGAACTCCTGTTTAATTTTTTAATCACCACTCCATGGGCCAATGACTATCTGTGAAACTCACAATTCCTACATGTGCAAGTGTGAGTAACCAGGAGGGTTTTATAGGAAATTTCTCAGTGCTGTCTTAGACTCAGCATGCTGCTCAGTGATGGAGGACTGCAGTGCCTGGTCCCTTGACTGAGTGAGCACAATTGGAAAAAGAGAAAGTCAGAATGAATCTTCCGGGATCTATAGGATATGATTGTCATTCAATTAAGAACATCTATTTCCTTTAATAGGAAACATTAATATCAACAACAATATTTAATGCATTCAGTTCAACAGATAACTGTTTATGGAGCAAAATATGATTAGTAAGCACAGTGCTAAGTCCTAATAAGTGCTTAATAAATGTCAGTTACCATTGTTGCTGTTACTTCTCTGTATCCCTTATAATATACAACAGTACTTTATAAGACACTTTTTCTCATTCAATCCTCTCAGCAATTCATAGAATTTTTATTATTATTACTGTAATTGTTATTATTATCATCATGCCTATTTTACAAGTGAGAAAATAGAGAAAGTCAAAAATATAACCTCTGCCATTCTGAACAAATAAGGGTTTGATAAGAGGTTAGTGGCCACCCGTTTGTACCTTTCACACAGTTCAATGTTCCCCTCTATTATTTTTAGGCAGAAGGTCACACAGTCCCCATATGAATCCTTTCAGACTCAGGGATCCCAATATATAACAACAGAACAGCTGTTTTTGTGTTTTACTCACTATAATCTTCAGAGGAGTCTTCACATATCAAGCCCAATTCTGTCTCCCAATAATTTCTACCCATTGGTCTTATGTTAAACTCTCTCGGGCTTAAGAATAATTTTAACCCCCTCCTATATGGGTAAAATCATGGAAAACTGTCATCATATGTCTCCTCCTCTTCTTCAGGCTAAGCATCTAGTTACTTCAGCAATGTCATGTGTGATATTTCTTACACTTTACTATCTGGTTGCTTTTCTTTCTGTGGACTACTATTTATCAATATCTGTTTTTAAAAGTGGCAGTCAGAACTTTATAAAATGCTTAAATCATCAGTTAGATAGTATGGATCATAGTAGGACTATTAGTTCCCTCAATAGTTAGCTTATAAAAATCCTATGAAACTTTCAAGTTTCAGCGCAATGTCACCACTTTGATACAAACATCATCTACACTCAGATGGGGAGTAGACATTATCATTTTTATAAATTCACTTATATAGCAAATATGTCACCTACCAATGATCTGGCTGCATTATTGGTCATGATGTGAAGAACAAAACAAGTTTATTTTCTGCCTTCTTTGATCATACAGAAGTCATAAATTAAACAAATATATAAAATGCATGGGTAAAAAAATCATGCATAATGACAAATTCTATGAAGACAAAGGTCAGGGTATTAGGATGGTAAATAATAGAGGTACATGGCCTGTGATATTTTATGTAAGCTCTGGAAAATATCTAGAATAAGTCTAAAGCATGTGTGTGTGGATGTTTGAGTGTGTTTGGGGTTGGGGGGGGAGCTGGGGTATGTGACAGGAAGTAGAGGGCTTGGAGGATTGGAATGAGTACTTTGTGGAAAGGAAACATCTGGTCCAAAACTCTTGAGACAGGGAAGCACTTCACATTTTTAAAGAAAGTAGTGGAATCTAACATCCTTGGTGTGGTGAGGAAGAGAAAATGGCAGTTGTGGAGACAAGGAAAAGAACACCTCATGACATAGCACATTTTGCCTTACATATGTTTCTTTTATCCTCTATAGAAATGTGTTATCGTCCAAGTTAGTCATTATGCTTCACCTTTGGAGTCTTCACAATATCTTACAAGGGAGCCAACAAAGATGTGTTGAATTGAAATAGATATTTCTTCATAACTATATACTACCTGCAGTTTCTATAAGCAATTCTTGGTTAGTTAGCATAGTGATACAAATATTGAATAGAAGTGACCAAGAGCAAAACTTCATATCCCAACAAAATGACCTCTCTCCAGATTGATAGTGATTAATTGATGAACACATTTTGGATATGGTTGTTCAATCATCTTCACTCAAGCCCCAATTTCTTCATCTTACACATTAAAAAAAATCCCAAAGAATTTTTTTATTTGCATTGTTGAAAAAGCCACTGAGGATTTTCTCAAGTTGATAAAGAATATCTTTAAAAAACCTACAGCTAACATCATATTTAATGGTGAGGAACTCAAAGTTTTCCCACTAAGATCAGATATAGGACAAGGGTGTCCCCTCTTACAACTCCTTTTCAACATCATACTGGAAATTCTGGCTTAGTGAAAAAAGACAAGAAAAAGAAATAAAAATATACAGATTGAAAAGGAAAAAAATAAACTTCTTTTTGTACACAGATGACATTCTATAGAAAATCTGAAAGAATTGACAAACAATCTGCTGGAACTATATAATAATAGATTATAGCAAGGTTGTAGAATACAAGGTTAGTATACAAAAATCACTCTCTTTCCTATATGCTAGTTATGAACAAGTAGAATGTGAAGTCAAATACATAATACCAGTTATAATAGCATCTCCCCCAAAATACTTAGTTTTACATCCAATAAAATATGTACAAGATCTATATGAGGAAAACTATAAAACCCTAATAAACAAAATCAAAGAAGAACTAAACAAATGGAGAAATATTCCATGTTTATAGATAGGAAGAGTAGATATTTTCAATATGTCAGTTCTTCCCAACTTGATCTATAGATTCAAAACAATTCCAATCGAAGTTGCAGCAAGTTATCTTGTGGATATTGAAAAAACAATTTTAAAGTTTACGTGGAGAGGCAAAAGACCCAGAAGAGCAAATATAATATTAAAGGAGAAGAATAAAGTTGGAAAAATGACTCTACCAGACGTCAAGACTTACTGTAAAGCTACAGTACTCAAGGTGTGTGCTATTGATGAATGAATAGACAAATAGACCAATGGAACAGAACAGAGAGCCCAGAAATAAACCTACGTAAATACAGTCAAGTGATCTTTGACAAAGGAGCAAAGGCAATACAATGGAGCAAAGACAGTGTTTTCAACAACTGATTGTTGTAACACTGAACATCTGCATGCAAAAAACAAAGGAATCAGGGGCTTCCCTTGTGGTGCAGTGGTTGAGAGTCCGCCTGCCAATGCAGGGGACACAGGTTCGTGCCCTGGTCCGGGAAGATCCCACATGCCGCGGAGCGGCTGGGCCTGTGAGCCATGGCTGCTGAGCCTGCGTGTCTGGAGTCTGTGCTCCGCAACGGGAGAGGCCACAACAGTGAGAGGCCCGTGTACAGCAAAAAAAAAAAAAAAAAGAATCAAAACACAGAATTTACATTATTCACAAAAATTAACTAAAAATGGATCACAGACCTAAATGTAAAACACAAAACCATAAAACTCCTATAAGATAACATGACAGAAAACCTAGATGACTTGGGGTATGGCAATGCCTTTGTAGATATAATACCAAAAGCATGATAATAAGCTGAACTTCATTAAAATTAAAAATTTTTGCTCTCTGAAAATCAATGTCAAGAGAATGAGAGGACAAGTCACAGACTCAGAGAAAACATTTGCAAAATACATACCTGATAAAGAACTATTATCCAAAATATACAAAGAACTCTTAAAACTCAGCAATAAGAAAATAAACAACTCAATTAAAAAGTGGGCCAAAGGCCTTAGCAGATACCTCACCAAAAAACATATTCAAATGCCAAATAGGTATGTGAAAAGTTGCTCTAAGTCATATAATATCAGGAAAATGTAAATTAAACAGCAGCAAGATATCACTACACACTTATTAGAATGGCTAAAATCTGGAAATTGACAGTACCAAATGCTGGAGAGGATGTGGACCAACAGGAATTCTCATTCATTGTTAGTGGGAATGCAAAATGGTATAGCCACTTTGGAAGACAGTTTGTTAGTTTTGTACAAAACTAAACATACTTTTACCATACAATCTAGCAATCTCGCTCCTTAGTATTGTCCACACAAAAGCCTGCACTGGGACGTTTAGAGTAGCTTTATTCATAATTGCCAAAACGTGGAAGACACCAAGATAGCCTTCATAAATAAATTATGGTACATCCACACAATGGAATAGTATTCAGTGCTAAAAGCAAATAAGCTATTGGAAGCCACGAAGATACATGGATTAGCTTAAATGCACATTACTAAGTAAAAGAATCCAATCTGAAAAGGCTACAAACTGTGTGCCAAATATATGACTTTCTGGAAAAGGCAAAGCTGTGAAGACAGTAAAAAGATCAGTGGTTGTCAGGGGCTTATAGTGATGGTGAGGAAGAATAAATAGGCAAAGAGAGAGGATTTCTAGTTAATAATCCTTAATTTAGTGAAAATACTCTATGTTGCCATAATGATGGATGCATGTCATTATACATTACCCAAATTCATTGAAAGTACAAAACCAAGAGTGAATCTAATGTAAACTACGGACTTTGGTTGATAATGATGTGTCAATGAGGCTCATCAGTTGTAACCAATGTACTACCCTTGTGGGAGATGTTGGTAATGGGGAGGCTGTGCATATGTGGTGACAGAGTATATATGTAAAATCTCTGCACTTTTCCCTCAATTTTGTTATGAATCTAAAACTACACTTAAAGAGAAAAGTCTTAATAAAAAATAATTTTAAGCCAGAAAAATATTTCAACAAGATTTCTTTTCCTTTTTTAGTTAGTGGTTATTAAAAATTTTGTTTCCATCGGAAAAAATGTTAAGATTTTGAATTTATAAGTCCAATGGAGATAATAACCAATTTTCTAATATATATTTTGTCAAAATCTTTAAAAAGGCATACGTCCTTACCTTTTTCCCATAGAACGACCTAAGTTCCCTATAGAATTATACTGATCTTTTAAACAAAATTTGACAAACACTGCACTAGGTAGACTTCCTAAAGAGCTTTACATTGTCTTGAGAATGTAAGATTCTCTAGGTATGCTATCAAACAATGGGGTAAAACAGTATATAAAAAAGTAATAAGATGAATGACTATTACAGATAACACATGTTAAAGAATTCAGAGGAAGAAAATGATCCAAGAGTGATAAAATATTAACTTTGGTGTAAGTTTCATGGAGGAAGAATGTTTTAAGACCATTTTATTATAAAACATGAAGCTTACCTGTGGGTCCAACAGAAGAGTCTGGGTCAGATATAATCAGCACCATTTGTGGGTCAGGAACTGTGGCTGCTGAAACTAAAAACACTTTTCTCAGCCTATGTAAATTTAACTTTTCCAACTAGAAAAACAAATGGTTTTCAAAATGACCATGAAAATAAACACTGAGAAATACTTAAAGCTGTTGATGACAAGTATGTTGTTCAAAGGCACTAATTAACATAGGCTTTGGAAATGAGCAGTGGATTGGACCCCTGTAATGGAATTTGAGATACTCTGTGCACAGGTCCTTTCCCTAACAACTCCTTTTCCTCATCCATTTGGATATAAGGATGTTTGGGTCATCAAGAGATCCCCATAATTTCAATACATGATCAAAATGCCCTATTCTACAAATTCAGAGCAAGTATACTCTTTAATATTTTATTATTTTCACTTACTCAACTACCCTCCCCAATCCCCTTAAAGACAAGTATTTTTTGGCAATCACTTGTTCTCCGGAATTTCTTAAGGATGTGATAATTTATCCAGCGAAACATTTCAGCTCTCTTCCAAATGCCCAAGGGGGAACAGATGAGGTTTTTTTTTTTTCCTTTTTTGGTCTCAAGACATCAGTCTGTAATAACCAGGTCTCTTGTCCTGGGGTTCAAGCCACCCACCTAGGCTCTCTTTCTTCCCAGTAATTTTATGTTGGAGAACAGCTTGACTTTCTGTGTCACTAGGTGGAGGAAAGGGTGAGCCTGCTCTTCATTTCCAGAAACTGCTAGCTCATTATTCAAATTAATCCACCAATAGAAAGGCAGATTTGCTAAGCTTCTCAGAAAATCAGAGGTTGTTGCTTAGTAACATTCTCTTAAACAATCAGTGAGTGCTGCCTTATATTTACTGCACTGGGAAAGGACATTCCAGGGATTCTTCTCTGACCACTGTAGGTAGGCTTTGGGATTCCCTGGCATCTTCACTCCTACAAACAGGAAGGAGCAGCATAATTTTAATCTCTTCTCAAGAAGCCCTTTTAAATTTCAGGTGTAAGAGGTAACATGCAAAAATATTACTAAAGGAATAATAGCTTTATTGTCTAGGTAAAAAATTTAGACAGACAACTTTGCGAAGTTTAAGAAGAAAGAATGAGAAGTTATAGCTTAAGGAGTTACAGGAGGATTCTAAAGGCAAAATACCCTCTTTGAAGTGATGCTAAAGACCCACATTACACTGAGAGCTACAGGATTATTCTCTGATTATTTTTTAAAATTATGATTACTCTCCTAAGGAAGACTTAAAGCATTTACATGGGAACAAAAACAATCCTATACAAAGATAATTAACCACTCACACTCAGTAACATCCTACTCATTCCTCAGTGCTCAGCTTGAAAGACAGAGGAATTATACAGTTTGGAGTATAAGAGCAGACATGGATTTGATATCAGCCAGAACAGGGTCTTACTAGTTGCTAGCACAAAACATTAAGCAACTGATCCCTCATGTTCCTCATTTAAAAAATTAGGAATTACTAATAACTTTTTAAAATTGCTGTGGAAATTAAATGAGATAATAATAACACATGTGACTAATGTATCTTCAGTGGGCTTCTTGGCTGTGTGATTTAATCAATTTACTTAACCTCTGTGCCTCCACGACCTCAAGGAACTGTTAGGAAGGTTATAAGTACCTAATACATGTAAAGCCCTTTGAATCATGCCTGGTAAATGTACATGATGATGATGATGATGATGACACTGTGACTGTCTGACTTATAATAAACATCAGTCAATTGTGATCATTCATTTACATCCTCAGTGAATGACTCTTTAACTTAAAATCCACTTTTGGTCATTTGCAGTTCACAGACTAGAAAGCACATTGGTCTTAATATAAAGAGAACTGGGTTCTAATCCACACTTTGACACTTTTTATAAGAACTTGGAATAAATTATTATTTTAAATCTGATCAAGTATCTGCTTATCCCTTCTGCTTTCAAAACTCAGCTTATTGAGGGACCATTATAGCTCTTCTTATCTTCTAGCATCCAACTATCTCCTGACCTTAAAGTTTCTGCTTCTGCTACCACTTCTTCCTTCTCTCTACAGCAACTACTTCAAATCTGAAATGGCTCATGGATCACATCATGATTGTTTTGGAAGAACTTTCTCTACCAGATAACCTCACAGACCCCTCCTCACCAGTTAGAGTGGCTGACTTTTGGACTAACTCTCATCACAGTACAAACAGCTGAAATGAGGAGAGGGGACAGAGGATACAAAATAGAATTTAGAGGGTTCTCTGTTCTGTAGCAATGATGTAAGCAAACATTTTCCTTAAAATAAAACAGATACAGAAGACAATATGACTGATGTGTCTAAAGCGAAGTTTAATTCTATGTCCCTAGGCCCATATTTGGCACTAAAAAATTAAAGATGAATAAGGCACATTTTTTTTTTGCCCTTGAGGAGTTTACATTCCAGTGTGTTAAACAGAAATTTCATAAACAATAAGAAAAAATCAGTTTGTAACTTCTATGATAAATGTACATGCTTTCTGCTAGGGCAAAATAAAGGAAGAAGACTTAGATTATTCTGATGTTAAGCAAAGTTTACTTCATAAGATAAGATCCCAGAGCCTGAATCTTGAACAATAAGAAAGAGAAAGAGAAAAAAAAGTGTAAGAAAGTTATTCTATAGCACAGAAAGGTGCATGAACAAAGGCAAAGAGGCTTGGCCAAGCACTGGGGAGTATGTGTGTCTGTGTGTGTGTGCCCTTACAAGCAGTTCAGCAATACCAGTCATCTAGAGAGTATGACAGTATAATGCATGTATGACAAGGGAGTGTGAAGAGGAAAAAAAAAGAAAATTGTGGGAATTAGTGGGTGTGGTAAGAGACTCAGAAGGGAGACACAGAGAGAGAGAGAGAGAGAGAGAGAGAGTGGGGCCTGTGGATCTAGGAAATGAGCACAAATCAGATTAAGAGAATCCCTGTGTGGGGTCCTTACTGCAGATAAAGGGCCTCTCTCTGTTGAGACCAGAGGTAAAGAGAGATCACAGGTAGGTAAACATCTAGTTGGGGAGCAGGGTTTTGAGGTCCATCCTGCCTAATGGCTCTACTCCATCTGTGAAGCTTTTGAAGGGCTCACCTGACATAAGGGAGGTTAGGGTACTTAGGGGTGAAAACCTTGAGTAGAAGGCCAAAGTTCTGGCATACTCACTAAAGACACCAGGAAAGAATTAAGGACAAATAAACAAAACAACCAGCAATTAAAAATAACCAGGTGTACCTATAAGGGAACATAATCTAAAAACAAACAAACAAACAAACAAACAAAATATATATATATATATATATTTATGTATGACTGAATCACTTTGTTGTACACCTGAAAGTAATACAACATTGTAAATCAACTATACTTTGATTAAAAAAAAGAAGCAAAAATAAATAAATAAACAAATAAATAACCAGGAGCAAATAAACTATCAGGCAACATAAAGAGTTTATGTGAGATTAGATGCTATGACTTTAGTGACAACAGTAAGAAATGCTGGATCCTTTTCATCAACAATGTCTCATTCTCTGGCTGGGAGGAGAGAATGCCCATTGCAGTATTGATCTGTTTTCCCATCTCTCCAGGAGAAGTCCTCAGTTAGTGTCAGGCTATTTCCAGAAGAGAAGGTGGAGGGTATTAATAAGAATGACTCAGGGATTAATCTTGTCTTTCAAATTTGCAATTTTTATGGGAAAATCTGGGTGGGAGGTATAGCAATGGGAAGCTGATTTCTAAAATAGACTAGGAAATCTTTGAAGTGGAGGATTTTATGAGCTTGGAGAACTGGCCCAACAAGAGTGACTCTTAGGAAGGTATAAGGATGAATTCATGTGGCAAGTGCATATTGTAACATGAGGTTGATGGAATTACTGATCTGACAATCTGACAGGAGTCTAGTAATAACACTAAATAGGCCTAATATTCAAACAGAACAGGACAGAACTCAACATAAATCCTTTGATTCTGCCTCCTCTCCTGTAATCTGGCAGGATCTTAGACTTTTGTTTAATATATTTTTGTTGTCCCCCACCTTCCTGCCACTCCAACATCACTTTGAAACAGCTTTGCTTTGCATCTCATAAAGCCCTCAGTAAGCAAAATTGTAGACTGTGAAGCTACACTCTATTTGGTATAAATAATCAAGATTAGTGAAGATTTTACACATATTACCTAATTCCTGGAGGGAGGTCAGGAGAGACTGTTTCTTGCCATGGTATATTTGCAGAAATTGTGGATTAGGGGGCAGTAAAGGAAACAAGACCCAAGACAAGATAAAGAGCTAAGCATCAGAAGCCTCTATCCTACTGCTCCTTTTGTTACAAAGGTTGCCATGGTACTAGAAAAGGACAGAACTTGTGGCAAACAGGAGAATGTACTGTATTATGAGAGATTTTTTAAAAAAAATCTTTGCATATATATATATTTTTTTTTCTCTCTGAGTCAGATTTGGTGAGAAAATTTCCTGACTCACATAATGTGTTGTATGCCATGCTAACAGTAACATCTTCCAAAATAACATACAGCAGGGTAGTCTCTGCCTTTCCTATTGAATCTTGGGACCCATCAGGGACACAGCTATTGGGCTTCTGTGTGTAGTTTCTGGTGATAAAGATTTCTGATGTATAGGATTTCCAGGTGATGACAAGGTCAACGATGGGGCCAGGGTATAGATAGTCAAAGTGGTTTAGAGATAAAGGTCCCTGGGTTTTAAGTTGCACAACTACCTCTGCCCTTTGTTTCCAAATAAGTAATTTCTAGCTAATCACAATAAATACTGTAGCACCATTTGGATGTATCCTCTGAAGGAAAATTTCTGTTCTGGGCCAAATGCTGCAGCAATGAGGCTGTTCCTGCCAAAGTGAATTTTTCCTTTCTTTGTTCCTGTTGATAATCCTGACAATCTTTTGTATGTACACAGAGCTGAAAGCTTTAATAACCTCAATTTTATAGATTAGGTAACAGGCTCAGGAAAAGAAAGAGCTTCCCCCAAAGTGTACAGTGACCCCAGCCAGGCTGGAGCTGAAGTCTCCATCTTCATATCCTGCTGCCTTCCTGCCTAGCCAGCTTGGTCCCTGGAATGAAGGCAAGTGTTTTCCAATAAGCTTATACGTGTGTGTGTCCTCTGTGTACTCAGGCCTCGAGGACTTTTGTCATGGTCCAGAATCACCGGTCTTTAACAAGACACAGTCTCCAAGAGGCTAAACTCCCCCCCCCCTTTTTTTTTTAAACACACTAGCACATCTGTGTGCCGAGAGGATGTGGTGTCCGGAGCTGCAGCATCCGACCCCAGAGGCCCTGCCAGATGCGTCTGTTTGGCTTGCTCTTCTGCTTGACCTGCATTCCCGGGGAGGCGCCGGGCTGTTTAGACGCCTTATCCTCTGGCAATCTGTTCCGGAACACAGACCAGAAGGGCTGCTGAGGGCTGCGCCAGCTTCAGAATCCTGCTGCCATCTAGGGATGAGATGCAAGTCTTGGCGCGTGCGGGCGCCCACCGAGCGCGCGGCCTGGGGCGGGGTGCACCCGGTGCCGCCGGGGACCCTTTGCCACCCGCCCAGTTTGCCGGACAGAAGCCGGGGGTGGGGGTCAGGTGAAAATACAGACAAAAGCAGCTAGAGGGAAGAAGGAGAGCGAGAGAAAACAGCTGGGAGCGAGGGGCAGACACCTGCAAGGACAGCACCCAAGAGGGGAAGGAAAAGAATGGAAGGGTCCGTCAGCGAAAGCACTGCGCCTTAATAAAGATCAGAGCGTGTGTTTAGGCAGCTTGTCCGCTGTCTGCACGCGGCTGTCCAAGGAGGCCACAGCGTCCAGCTACTTTATTCCCATGTGTAATTGTCAAGGTTTGCGCTTGCAAAGGGGAGGGGGGCGGCCTTCTGTGAAGATTTTAAGGAAATCCGGAGAGAGAAGATTTACGGAGTTAACTGTATGCATCATATCATGGTGTCAGCGCCTCTTTCTTCTACAAACAGAACAATGGGTCTTTCAAAGCAGCGAAGGGGACTAGAGGGGAAAGCAGGAGGGGCGCATGGGTTGGGGAAGGGAGGCTGTTGACTGGGAGGCCCTGCTGGGAGACTTCAAATCAAATTCTTTCTGAAAGGAAATGTTATTAAAAGTAACTTTAATCCTTCCAGCCAGACGGTCCATAAAAGCATACAATTAAGTCAAACAAATAACGAGAGCATTTTCTCCACTACCTGTTTCCCCTTCTGAGAGTAATTACTACAGGCTAGCCCTCTTTCATTCTGTGCAAACAGGAGTGCTTCGCTTCGCAGGTGCCAGGTTCTCTTTCACTCCCCTGCCTCTTCCTTCTCCACTGCCCCACCCCAAACCCGTTCAGCTTTTGGTGCCAACCAGCCTGTCTTCAGATCCAGCCAAGAACAAAGGGGTGAATTTCAATATTTCCTCTTTGTGCAAGGTTAATTGAAAATCAAAAAGTCACTTTTCAAATGTCATATTAAATCCGCCACTGCATCAATTTCCTCTTGGTTCCCATCTCCATAGGCAAGAGAAAAGTGTTTGGGGGGATGGCAGGGAGGCGGGGAAAGTAGGGACACAGTAAAGAAAAAGAGGAAGAAAGAAGTGAAAGGATTAAAAAGAAATCACAGATACACACAGACTTTGATTGCAGATACGCTAACGTGCACTGGAAAATTGTTTTCCAGTGTGTCCTCAGTCAAAGGCAGCCTTTCCATTCAATAGTGTTACTTGATATTCTAGAGACAAAATTGCATCCTAAACCTGGGGAGATTAGGCCTCCATGTTTTTATGTTTTAATTGATGGATCACAATATGATTGTCATAAATGCCACATTTTAAAATCTTAAAGGGTAAGGTAATAACCTGACAATCTTCATTCCCCCTTCCCACTTTTATTCCCCTTTCAGACAGGTACACATACACACACACACACACACACACACACTCTGTGCAAAAAAACACATCTTCATAGACCGTTCAGTTTTGTGTCACAGGGTATTTTGGAAGTTTGGTCTTTGAGCTGGAATTTAGTGACCCAGCATCATTAGCTTTGCTGCTGATCCAGTAACTGTTGTCCTTATTTCTAACTTTCCAGAGACTCAGTTTCCTCTCTACAAAATGGGGCATCAAATCTGCCTCCTAAAATCACTTGTGCAGACTACATGAGATGCCACATGAACAGAAACAGCTCATATGAATTCTTTAACCAATTCTCAGGTTTCTGAGACCTGATCTTGCTCTTACTTGTTCCTGAGGTCTGCAGTATGGCCTCTGATTTCAGGCTTCATCATACTCAGTCTGTGTCTCCTATATGCCCTGCTACTCTGCTCCATTCACCTACCAGTCCTCCCTGAAGGTATAATTCCTGTCACTGTTTTTTTCTGGAAAATACTCAGTATTTCCCTCTTGTGATGCACAAATAGTCTCCCTAAGGATCACACTAATCACAGAAGGCTTGCCTAGTGAGAATCATTTGATTTGCCCCAGACTGAACTTTCTAATATACCTACAAATAAATTCTTAGCTACACAGGCAGGGTAAAGAGGCAGAATTGTGGACTAAATTCCTTCTAAGATAAGGCAACTGCATAAGGTCCATAAATCTTCTTTCCTTTTCAATAATATTCCATTATTGTGGTGATATCAGATGTGTCCACCAACTCAAAATGAAGGGAAGGTGAGAAGATGGCAACTGTCTAAACTCACTAGAATATATGTACAGAGGGAAGCACTCTACAACATTGACCATCTA
Source organism: Stenella coeruleoalba (assembly GCF_951394435.1). Classification (NCBI taxonomy): domain Eukaryota; kingdom Metazoa; phylum Chordata; class Mammalia; order Artiodactyla; family Delphinidae; genus Stenella; species Stenella coeruleoalba. The sequence goes on along the minus strand of NC_137160.1, from coordinate 35,419,788 downwards.
GCTTGTGTCAAAATTCTAGTAGCATTTTCTTCATTAGAAAGATTAAATAGACAAATACTTTTTTACCTCTTGGATTTCTACCAACTCATACCTGTATGAATGCACTCTGTGTCCTGTTGGACCCTTTCTTATTTAAAGGTTTTAATTAAAATATTCCATCTACTATGTAACTTTTCTTAGCTTGTTCACATACAATGAACTACTTATTTGGGCAGCACTTGTTCCCATATAAACTTTTATGAGTGTAGGTAACAATTTTTTGCACATATTTGTTAAAATAGGTGTCCTCTCCCCACTCTCTAAACTTCTTGAAACAACAATCATATCCCTCTTCTTTCTAACCCAGGAACTTAGGAGTAGATGTATAATAAATAATTGTTGGAATTTGAAGAATTATGAAAAAGAAAATGAATCTTGGGCTGTATCAGCTTTGTATCTAGACAATTTTCAAAGCAATTTTGTTATAGAAACCAACTTAATGGTTGTGTTGGGTCAGCAGAAAAGCACTCAGATGACTGGATGAATTAATAACTTTGAGAATTTGTAGATAGAGTCTAAGTTGACAAAACATGCATGTGCATCCCAAGATGTTCTTTTATCTGGTGAGGCTGTTTATTTAACACAAGGTTACATTAAAAGTGTGTTGGCATGACCTACTCTTTTCTTAATCCACTTGGGTTTCTTAATCTTATCCAAAGCTCCCCTCCCCTAACACCACTCCCCAAAAGAGAGGGAGCAAGAGTGAGAGTGAGAGAGGGAGGGAGGATGGAAGGAAACAAGGAAAATAAAGAAATCAGCTATATTTAACTGATAAATCTACTCTGGAGTTGGAGTGGAATTCTGGCAAACTAGTTGGACAGCTCTTAAGGGCATCTTTTAAATCCCTACCTTCAGATCATTGTCATGCTTAGGATAATATATTATTGTTTCTTAGTGCTAGTGTGTTATATTTTCAGAAACAAATTCTCTAGAATATTTATAAGGGTCTTAAGAATGAAAATTGAAAAATAAATTCATGGGAAGAATTTATTCACAGTGGTAGTAGTGGTATTGGAATCTATAATTACGCATAATGAGGGAAAATATGAGAACTTGGTTTTAGTAAAACTGGAATCTTGCCCTGACATTTCCTATTATCTTCTATATAACCATGGGCAGAGAACTAAATCCCTCAGATATTCGTTTTTCTTTTCTTTTTCCCCTCTGGACAATGTCATGATAATCCTGATCTAATATATGGATTATGGTGAGAACCAAATGAGATGATAGCTGTGAAATTGTTGTGAAAAGGTTATATGCACAATAGAACTAGAGGGTAGCATTTATACATACTACATTTTAGTAACTTATGTGAACATACTGAATGTTTACTGTATGATGACTTTTTTTGGTATTCTGTGGCCACGAGCTGACCTGCAATTGGCTTTAACCTCTTAAACAATAAAAAATGCTAGATTAGAGTTTGCCATTATTACAAACAATTTTTATTGTGTTCCAGTGGTGTACCCATAGGCTAAAATCTCAAAGAACCATTCTTGTGGAAAAGATGGGTATAAACACTGCAGCATCTGAAGGAAAGGGAGCCACAGCGTAGATAGGATTTGCAGGACCCATCTCTCTGTTAATTTGCATTACATGTTTTTTATTTCCTTCCCTTGCTCTCTTTTTTAAAAATCTCTGGGTCATCCTTACTGCTAGAATTTTGTGAGATATTCAAAATGTGTGTTTAATCCATCCAAGTTTGTAGTCTCTAGTGTCAAAGCTTCTGCTTAATGCTGAGTTAATGCTCAGTCGTGCCAAAGCTTGAAGCTTTCAACGCAGCTCGAAAACCAGCTGCGACACATCACTGATGCAGAGGCTTTGACTCCAGAGACTGCTGCCTGCATGGAGTAAATGCATCATTTTTTAAAGCTTTGTCAGTGCAATCTAAGAGCTGTGTGGAGTTTAATTGAAGATCTTTGAAAAAAATGTATATTTGAAACCATTTTATAAGAATTATCTGGGAGACTTCCTTGAAACTTTGTCTTCTAAACATCTCACTGTCCCAGAACCAGGTCTGTCATTTTGGCCAGGTTCTGCTTTTGATTGGGTTGTGTTTCTTTCCTTCCCTCAGCCATCTTTCCCTCTTCAGTGAGCTGAGGAAAATAAATTTGATGACGCAGACATTTTTCTCTGTCTGTGTCTTAGAATTATTGATCTTAGAAGGAAGAAGACCCTGAGTTATCCATTGCTACTTCAAGTATGGTCTATGGACCAATAACATCTGCATGTACTGGAAGCTTATTAGAAATAGAAATTATATGCTCAATCAGAGTCTCTGGGTGTATGCTCAGGAATCTGTGTTTCAACTAGGCCTCTGGGTACTTTTTCTCAATACAAACATTAGAGAACCATCATTCTAGGCTACCTGGATCTAAAAATTCCTGATGTTGTACCCTTGGGAGATGGTCATACAGTCTCACTCAGAACATTTTAAGGTTGGGATACTCACGACATTGAAAACAATCTGTTCAGCTAATAAAAACAGTTAAAAGTCCTTTTCAGAATGTATTAAGCAGATATCTGCTTCTTTAGCATTTATTTGTTTTATTCTTCAATACTTGGCATATTGTAGGCAGTCAATATACTTGCATTAAAAGGAAGAAAATATTGATCTTAGTTTTACCTTCTAGATATACCCATCTAATCCAATTAATCCATATATCCTTGTTCCCATCCTCTGCAGCCCATAACATATGTGAAAACTCTAAGATGTCCTAGTCCTCTCTTCTTTAGGTTAACCATGGCTGGAGTTTTCACTTCCTCCTAAGAAGACACTGCACTAGGCTCATGAATTTCCTGCTGACTCACCTCTGGGTCTGGGCTTTTTCTATGCTCAGAACAATGAAAATCTCAGGACCTTTATATATCATCTGAAAATAAAACAGATTTCCCTGTCTTGTACAAGTGCAAATAATTTTTTAAAAACTTAAATTTTTAATTTAAATCTGTTAAAATTAATATTATTAATTCTGTTATGTTGAACTTTTGTTATTTTATTATTTCTTTGTTGACAGTATTTCCCTTGTATTTTAGAGATATAAAAATAATTGGTGAAAAATAATAAATACTCCTTAAAGAAAGACTTTAAGAATGCATAAAAGAGAATTCTAAATACCAGTGATTACACAACCCAGAAGAAATAGCAGCTAGTATTTCCCTCTCTCCACCCCGCCTGCTCTATATATACAGAAAAGAGTTGTTAGGTTTATGTGAGCAGATGAAGCAAGAATTAGGTTAATTTAAAATATATAATATTTTAATATATATTTTTAAATATGTATAATTTATAAATTTAAGATTATATTCTAAATAATTTTATTATCCATTTTTAAAATTAACTCTTTACAATGAACATTTTCTTACACCCATAAATATTCACAAAACATTGTAACTCGTAGTGACTGAAGAATATAAGGTACATGTACCATAATGATTTTAATGCCTTTTCTATTATGTGACTGTTATGGGCTGAATTGTTTCCCCTCTAAATTCATATGTTGAAGTTCTAACCAATAGCTCAGAACATGACTATATTTGGATATAGGATCATTAAAGAGGTAGTTAAGTTATAATTACCTTTTTAAAGGTCATTAGGGTGATTGGGTCATTAAGGTGGTACTTAGTGCAATATGACTGGCATCCTTAAAAGAGATTAGGACACAGAGGCACACAGAAGGAAGGCCATATGAAGACACAGGGAGAAGATGGCCATCTACTAACTTACATACTTATAAGTTAGTACTTAAGTACTTAAGAACTTAAGTTAAGTACTTAAGTTACCAGGCTGCTTCCCCCCACCTCCCAGGGGCATTATGACTCCATAAAGTCAATCTTAGTTCCTTTTTGAGTCTATGTAACCAATATTTTCAACTGTGCTCTGTTACGAGGAGAACAGATTCTTAGTTAACTTCTGTAAATAATTATTGAATATATTGCCATAAAAATAATAATTGACACTAAGAGTTTCTAAATTCTGGAGGGATCAGGTAGGGAGAAAAAGATAAATGTTTTATTTTGCTTTCAAAGGTATAATTTACCAAATTGCCATAAGTCATAATATGCTTAAGAGAAAAGAGAAAAAAATTCCCCTAAGTCTTGGGAAAACAAAGATTAAAAAGATTAAAAAATATTTCAGACAAGAAGTCATACAAATTATAATCATATTCATCAGTTCATTCAGTACTATGTAATTAATTATTGTTGATCTTTTGTAAGCAATTTTACAAAGTCATCAGTTTTTCCATTAGTGTTCTATAATTTCTTACCCAGTTCAGTAGTCTGGTCTGAAAGTTAACAGCAACCTGTATTTGGCAAAAAGTACTTCTCCGAATCTTCTTGAAGATAAAGCTTTTCTGTAAAAGCATCAGAGTAAAACAAAAACTGTCTATAAATGACAAAAGACTGAAAATGGCATGTTTAAAGATCTGATTACAATGCAATTGACAAAGATATTTGGTTATTTCTGTAATACAGCATTTGAGGATAACTAGAATTATGACATAACATTTTATCAGGACATATCAGATTTTTAGGAATTTCATATAATTTTAGAACACATATTAATAACATTCATCCACATAATATAACCTAAGAAAGTTTATTATCAACTATTTGACAATGGTTCCCATGAAATTTAACATACCAAATAAGACTAATTAGTTTAATATCTCTCTTTGAGATTTTTCAGTGGCCTTCTGAAAGTTGCAAAGTGAGCTAGAGATCAAAAGAATTTATTTAGCATTAGATTTGGGAAAGTTTGTCAAAGATATCAAAAGGCTTTAAAATACTTGGTCAGAGGAGGTGCCTTCAAGATGGTGGAGGAGTAAGAGGTAGAGATCACCTTCTTTCCCACAAATACATGAAAATGACATCTACATGTGGAACAACTCCTACAGAACACCTACTGAATGCTGGCAGAAGACCTCACACTTCCCAAAAGGCAAGAAATTCCCCATGTACCTAGACACCCTCAGGTGACCTACAAGCAGAGGTGGGGCCAAATCCAAAGCTGAACACCAGAAGGTGTGCAAAAAAGAAAACAAAGGGAAATTTCTCTCACCAGCCTCAGGAGCAGTGGATTAGATCTCCACAATCAACTTGATATACCTTGCATTTCTGGAATACCTGAATAGATAATGAATCATCCCAAAATTGAGGTGGTAGATTTTGGGAGTAACTGTAGATTTGGGGTTTGCTTTATGCATCTAATTTGTTTCTGGTTTTATGTTTATCTTAGTTTAGTATTTAGAGCTTATTATCATTGGTAGATTTGTTTACTGATTTGGTTGCTCTCTTCCTTTCTTTTATATATATATATATATATATATATATATATATATATATATATATATATATATCTTTTTTCTCCTTTTTTTCTTTTTGTGAGTGTGTATGTACATGCTTCTTTGTGTGACTTTATCTGTAGAGCTTTGCTTTTCCCATTTGTCCCAGGGTTCTCTCTGTCTGTTTTTTTGTTTGTTTGTTTGTTTTGTAGTTTTAGTGCTTGTTATCACTGGTGGATTTCTTTTTAGTCTGCTTGCTCCATTTCTTTCTTTCTTTCTTACTTTCTTTCTTTCTTTCTTATTACTTTTTTTTTATCTTTAATAATATTTTTTTAATTTTATTTTTTATTTCTTTCTTTTATTTTCTCCCTTTTCTACTGAGCTCTATGCCTGACAGGGCCTTGGTGCCCTGGCCAGGTGTCAGCCCTGAGCCTCTGATGTGGGAGAGCCAAGTTCAGGACACTGGTCCACCAGAGACCTCCCAGCCCCATGTATATCAATTGGTGAGAGTACTCCCAGCGATCTCCATCTCAAAGTTAAGACCCAGTTCCACTCAATGACCAACAAGCTACAATGCTGGACACCCTATGCCAAACAACTAGCAAGACAGGAACATAACCCCACCCATTAGCAGAAAGGCTACCTAAAAGCAAAATAAGTTCACAGAAACTGCAAAACACACCACTGGATTTCGTCCTGCTCACCATAAAGACAAGATCCAATCTCATCCATCAGAACACAGGCAACAGTCCCCTCCACCAAGAAGCCTACAGAACCCACTGAACCAACATTACCCACAGGGAGAAGACACCACCAACAACAGGAAATACGAACCTGCAGCCTTTGAAAAGGAGACTGCAAACACAGTAAGTTAAGAAAAATGAGAAGACAGAGAAACACACAGCAGATGAAAGAACCATGTAAAAACCCACCAGACAAAACAAATGAAGAGGAAATAAGCAGTCTATCTGGAAAAAAAAAAAAATCAAACTAATGATAGTAAAGATGATCCAAAATCTTGGAAATAGAATGGGGAAAATATAAGAAATGTTTAACAAGGAACTAGAAGAACTAAAGAGCAAATAAACAAAGATGAACACCACAAAAAATGAAATTAAAAATTCTCCAGAAGGAATCAATAGCAGAAAAACTGAGACAGAAGAATGGTTAATTGACCTGGAAGATAAAATAGTGGAAATAACTACCACAGAGCAGAATAAAGGAAAAAAAAAAAAATGAGAAGAATTGAGGACAGTCTCAGAGACTTCTGGTACAACATTAAACACACCAACATTTGACTTATAGGGGTCCCAGAAGAAGAGAAAAGTAAAGGGACTGAGAAAATATTTGAAGATATTATAGTTGAAAACTTCCCTAATATGGGAAAGGAAATAGTCAATCAATTCCAGGAAGCACAGAGAGTTCCATACATGATAAATCCAAGGAGAAACACGGCAAGACACATATGAATAAAACTATCAAAAATTAAATACAAAGAAAAAATATTAAAAGCAGGAAAGGAAAAACAACAAATAACATACAAGGGAATCCCCATAAGGTTAACAGCTGATCTTTCAGCAGAAACTCTGCTGTGCAAAAGGGAGTGGCAGGACATATTTAAAGTGATGAAAGGGAAAAACCTACAACCAAGATTACTCTACCCAGCAAGGATCTCATTCAGATTTGATGGAGAAATTAAAACCTTTACAGACTAGCAAAAGCTAAGAGAATTCAGCACCATCAAACGAACTTTACAACAAATGCTAAAGGAACTTCTCTAGGCAGAAAACACAAGAGAGGAAAAGATTTACAAAAACAAACCCAAAACAAAAAACAAACGGTAATAGGAACATACATATACATATATATCTATAACTGCTTTATATGTAAATGGATTAAGTGCCCCAACCAAACGATATAGACTGGCTGAATGGATACATAAACAAGACCCATATATATGCAGTCTACAAGAGACCCACTTCAGACCTAGAGACATACAGACTGAAAATAAGGGGATAGAAAAATATATTCCATGCAAATGGAAATCAAAAGAAAGATGGAATAGCAATTCTCATATAGGAAAAAAAATAGACTTTAAAATAAATACTATTACAAGAGACAAAGAAGGACACTACATAATCATCAAGGAATAAATCTAAGAGGAAGACATAACAATTGTAAATATTTAGGCACCCAACATAGGAGCACCTCAATACATAAAGCAAATGCTAACAGCCATAAAGGGGAAATTGACAGTAATGCAACCATAGTAGGAGACTTCAAAACTCCACTTTCACCAATGGACAGATCATCCAAAATGAAAATAAATAAGGAAACACAAGCTGTAGATGATATATTAAACAAGATGGACTTAATTGATATTTATAGGACATTCCATCCACAAACAAAAGAATACACTTTCTTCTCAAGTGCTCATGGAACAATCTCCAGGATAGATCATATCTTGGGTCACAAATCAAGTCTTGGTAAATTTAAGAATATTGAAATCGTATGAAGTATCTTTTCTGACAACAATGCTATGAGACTAGATATCAATTACAGAGGAAAATCTGTTAAAATACAAACAATGGAGGCTTGACAATACACTAGTAAATAACCAAGAGATCACTGAAGAAATCAAACGGGGAACCAAAAAGTTCCTAAAAACAAATGACAATGAAAGCACAACAACCCAAAACCTATGGGATGCACCAAAGAAGTTCTAAGAGGGAAGTGTATAGCAATACAATCCTGCCTCAAGAAACAAGAAAAATCTCAAATAAACCACCTCACCTTACACCTAAAGCAATTAGAGGAAAAAGAACAAAGCACTCCCAAAGTTAGCAGAGGGAAAAAAATCATAAAGATCAGATCAGAAATAAAAGAAAAATAAATGAAGGAAACAAGAGCAAAGATGAATAAAACTAAAGGCTGATTCTTTGATAAGATAAAAAAATATTGATAAACCATTAGCCATATTCATCAAGAAAAAAAGGGAGAAGACTCAAATCAACAGAATTAGAAATGAAAAAGGAGAAGTAACAACTGGCACTGCAGAAATATAAAGGATCATGAGAGATTACTACAAGCAATTATATGTGAATAAAATGGACAACCTGGAAGAAATGGACAAATTCTGAGAAAAGCACAACCTTCCGACACTGAACCAGGAAGAAATAGAAAATATAAACAGACTAATCGAAGCACTAAATTTGAGACTGTCATTAAAAATCTTCCAACAAACAAAAGCCCAGGACTAGCTGGCTTCATAGGCAAATTCTATCAAACATTTAGAGAAGAGCTAACACTTACCCTGCTCAAACTCTTCCAAATATAGCAGAGTGAAGAACACTCCCAAACTCATTCTACAAGGCCACCATCACCCTGATACGAAGACCAGACAAAGATGTCAGAAAGAAAGAAAACTACAGGCAAATATCACTGATGACCATAGATGAAAATATCTCAACAAAATACTAGCAAACAGAATTCAACAGCACACTAAAAGGATCATACACCATGATCAAGTGGGGTTTATCCGAGGAATGCAAGGATTCTTCACTATATGCAAATAAATCAATGTGATACACCATATTAACAAATTGAAGGAGAAAAAGCTTATGGTCATATCAATAGATGGAGAAAATGCTTTTGACAAAATTCAACACCCGTTTTTTGCTAAAAACCTTCTAGAACGTTGACAGAGAGGAAATTTACCTCAACATAATAAAGGCCATATATGACCAACCCATATCCAACATCGTTCTCAATGGTGAAAAATGGAAACCATTTCCTCTACGATCAGGAAGAAGACAAAGTTGTCCACTCTCACCGCTATTATTCAGAATAGTTTTGGAAGTTTTAGTCACAGCAATCAGAGAAGAAAAAGAAATAAAAGTAATCCAAATTGGAAAAGAAGAAATAAAGCTGTCACTGTTTGCAGATGACATTATAGTATATACAGAGAAACCTAAAGATGTTACCAGAAAAGTACTAGAGCTCATTAATGAATTTGGTAAAGTAGCAGGATACAAAATTAATGCACAGAAATCTCTTGCATTCCCATACACTAATTATGAAAAATCTTAAAGAGAAATTAAGGAAACACTCCCATTTACCATTGCAACAAAGAGAATAAAATACCTAGGAATAAACCTAACTAAGGAGATAAAAGACCTTTATGTATAAAACTATGACACTGATGAAAGAAATTAAAGATGATACAAAGAGATAGAGAGGTATACCATGTTCCTGGATTGGAAGAATCAACATTGTGAAAATGACTATACTACCCAAAGCAATCTACAGATTCAATGCAATCTCTATCAAACTGCCAGTGGCATTTTTCACAAAACTAGAACAAATAATTTCACAATTTGTATGGAAACACAAAGACCCCAAATAGCCAAAGCAATCTTGAGAACGAAAAACGGAGCTGGAAGAATCAGGCTCCCTGATTTCATACTATATTACAAAGCTACAGTAATCAAGACAGTATGGTACTGGCACAAAAACTGAAATATAGATCAATGGAACAGGATAGAAAGCCCAGAGATTAAACCCATGCAAAGATCAGCTTGTCTTTGATAAAGGAGGCACGACTATACAATGGAGAAAGGACAGCCTCTTCAATAAGTGGTGCTGGGAAAACTGGACTGCTACATGTAAAAGAATGAAATTGGAACACTCCCTAATACCATACACAAAAATAAACTCAAAATGGATTAAAGACCTAAATTTAAGGCCAGACACTATCAAACTCTTAGAGGAAAACATAGGCAGAACACTCTATGTCATAAATCACAGCAAGATCCTTTTTGACCCACCTCCTAGAGAAATGGAAATAAAAACAAAAATAAAAAAATGAGACCTAATGAAACTTAAAATCTTTTGCACAACAAAGGAAACCATAAACAAGATGAGAAGACAACCCTCAGAATGGGAGAATATATTTGCAAATGAAGCATCTGACAAAGCATTAATCTCTAAAATATACAAGCAGCTCATGTAGCTCAGTATCAAGAAAACAAATAACCCAATCCAAAAATGGGCATAAGACCTAAATAGACATTTCTCCAAAGAAGATATACAGATTGCCAACAAACACATGAAAGGATGTTCAACAGCACTAATCATTAGAGAAATGCAAATCAAAACTACAATGAGATATCACCTCACACTGGTCAGGATACCCACCATGAAAAAGTCTACAAACAATAAATGCTGGAGAGGATGCAGAGAAAAGGGAAGCCTCTTGCACTGTTTGTGGGAATCTAAATTGATACAGCCACTATAGAGAACAGTATGGAGGTTCCTTAAAAAACTAAAAATAGAGTTACCATATGACCCAGCAATCCCACTACTGGGCATATACCCTCAGCAAAACATAATTGAAACAGAGTCATGTACTACAATGTTCATTGCGGCTCTATTTACAATAGCCAGGACATGGAAGCAACCTAAGTGTGCATCAACAGATGAATGGATAAAGATGTGGCACATATTTACAATGGAATATTACTCAGGCACATAAAGAAGCAAAACTGAGTTATTTTTAGTGAGGTGGATGGACCTGGAGACTGTCATACAGTGAGGTAAGTCACAAAGAGAAAAACAGATTCCATATGGTAATATATATATATATATATATATATATGTGTGTATATATATATATATATATATATATATATATATATATATATGTATATATATGGAATCCAAAAACAAAAATGTTTCTGAAGAACCTAGAGGCAGGACAGGAATAGGGATGTAGAGGTAGAGAATGGACTTGAGGACATGGTGAGGGGGAAGTGTTAACTGGGACGCAGTGAGAGATTGGCATGGACATATATACACTACTAAATGTAAAATAGCTAGTGGGAAGCAGCCGCATAGCACAGGGAGATCTGCTCGGTGCTTCCTGTCCACCTAGAGGCGTGGGATGGCGGGGTGAGAGGGAGATGCAAGAGGGAGGAGATATAGGTTTATATGTATATGTATATCTGATTCACTTTGTTATACAGCCTAAACTAACACACCATTGTAAAGCAATTATACTTCAATAAAGAAGTTAAAAAAAAAAAAAAAACACTTTTCCCTGAAAGCTATCAGGGAGTTCATGTCTTTTGAACATGAAAAATAAATAAATAAATAAAAATAAAATAAGTAAATAAAATCCTTGCTCAAATAAGATCATAGGTTACTGTGAAACAATACTTATTCACTTAAACAAATTGACAATATAAGATTTCAAAGGCAAATGCAAAAAATTACAACAGAGTACTTAAAAGGTAAAGAAACATTCACAATTTGTAATCAAAAGCAGATCAGTAGTCCATAATAACTTTGTCATCTTAATAGAGAAAGAAAACAAGCTTTTAGTTTTGTGTTAGCTTACTTTTAATACTAATATTCATTCACTCAACTAAATTCATTCTATCTTAGCCACCTGACCATGTGCAAAACTCTTCTATCAGGGTTTCTTTTCCAGGAACGTTATGCAACTTCATTTTTTACACAAAAATTTTGTCCTATGCTTTCCCTCTTTCTATATTTTTCTTTTATTAATTCCTCTTTAGGGCAGAATTACTTACTTTTCATTTAACAAAATGCATTTCCATTCCTTATAGCTTGTAAAATTTTTCCTTGCATACAAATATGTTTTCCTTATTAATTTTAATATTTTAATTATATATAAGTAGAATTCTTAACTCTCAGAAACATTAATTTCTAGTGAAAGCTAAGAAGTAAGCAATTGTGAACTGCTTGTTACACCAATATTTTTGTTTGTGATTGGAAAGTTATGAATGCATTACATAATTTTTAGAAACTTACATTTCCTCATTGCATTTTTTTTCAATGTGGTAGAAACCATTTTCATTAATAGACCTAAACATTAGTTTTTCTGTAATATGAAGACAAAATTAGGCATACTTAGCCTTGTTTAGCAGTTAATGTTTCAGTATTTTATCTTAGCTGAAAATGATCTGGACATTCAAAGATTTCCCATCATTTAACTTAACTTAGCAAAACTCTAAAGTTTTAATTTACCAAAAGATTTTAGAAGCTATTTTTAAGTCTTATCCCCCTTATATCTATCTAAATCACTTGTTCCCAATAATTATGTTTAAATTACCTACAAAACCTTCATGAGACATTAGAAAAAGTCAGCCATCATCTCAAGCTATTTTTTTTTTTGCTGACAAATTTTGTAAAAAAGATAACATAAACTTATTTATTTGACTTTTGGTAGAATGAAAATTTTATATTTAATGCTGACAACTCTAAAGATATGCCTATTTTAATTAAACCAATAACTGAAATTTTTAAATTTACTAAACATTAATCCTAAATCATTTAATCATTTAAAAAAATTAGATTTGTTTCTATTATATATTTGAATTTTTAAAATATAAGCACTTGTCTATTTTAGCCAGTTAGAGCTATTTTTTTATAAATTAATTTTGGCAATACCGCCTAAAGATAGAAAAATACCATATCTATACTGTACATATATATACATACATACAGATAGACATCGACAGATATCTTATAGTTTTCATCTTAAAACTTTAGTCATGAATCAAGTACAATGCAAAACTTACTAGTTTATAAATAACAGTTGGAATAAGTTAAGTTTATCTGCTCAGATGTCTACGGCATTTTACTATTTGTGGAAAGACTTTTAAGACTTGTATTTGTCCTTGATAAATAATATTTAGGAGGCAGACTTTCCAGCAGTTTGTACTGATAAAAGGCCTCTTTCCCTACCTTTATTTCCTTTGGTTTCAGGTTCTAGTTGATTGAGCTAACTGGGCACAGTCTCAGGTGATCATGGGCTGTATTTACACTTCCAATTTTGTAGAGATTTGAAAGACAAAGACAGTTGTTTCCAAGTCCCCAAAGAACTGGTTTGCTGCCTGAGTGATATCAAAAGGCTGAGCTGCCCATCCAACTACATTTTCTTTTATTTCCTTCTTTATATTAGGGAGATGATTTCCAACAAAAATGGAAATCAAAATATTTCTATGTTTTAGAAATTGAGTTCAATGTAGCATGCCTTCAAAAAGTTTGCACAAAGTGTTCAATAAAGGCCGTCTTTTCCTACAAGTCAGCCCAAGAGCAATTCTCCTTAGGAGCAAAAAGCCTCCACTATTGCTCCTATCGACCCATCAATATCAGCCTCTAGCTTCCACTTCACACTGTTTGGCTCCCTTTAACATGCTGAGTTAACATTTCCCAAAGGACAGATTTACATTCCTTGTTTTACAATACCAGGCAGGGGAAACATTCTCAATGAGACACAATATCTGTCCCCACAATATAATTAGGCAAAAGAGACACAACCATCTTACATAAAGCCTGTTCAAACACACCAATTTTTTTTCAAACTTTCACCTCAATTCCATCAACACTTATATCTCTAACCATGGCCTCCACTAGGACCAAATCAGCAAGTCTGGGTCTTAAAAGACAGGGTAGAAGTGTTCTGCCAGATATAACATCTATTTCAATAAAACACTCAGGCAACATTGATGTAACTTCTTCATATAACACCTGCTCAAACATTCCAACCTTTATAATCCTATCAACCCTTATACTTTTACATTTGCATAAACTAGTTGTAACCTGAGTCAGGGTTCCACCAGTGGGTTTTGGTACCACAGCTTGTGGGGTTTCCATATCGAGCCCTGGAAAATTCTCTCAATCCCTTAGTCATTTTACCTATTCCTACATAAGAGGGCTTGGTTTCCCAGTGGGGGGTTGAGCCAAAGTACACCAAGTAATTGCTGGTCAGGTTTCTCAGTGTAATTTTTGTCTTCTGCTTTTTTTTGTTTTTTGTTTTTCTTTTAATTTCTCCAGATTAGGGTAAATATAGTGGACTTGTTAGGGGCCTTTAAATGCTGGGGGTGGGTGATGGAGTCCCTTTTGCCCATGAACTTTAGATAGTGCAGTATTAAAACCTTTGTTTTACCCCCACCAATGTCCGTTTTATTCATCTCATTTCTTAAAACCATCTAAAGATATCCATTCTGCTGGGACAAGTCCCATGACTCTTCCCTTTCTGATTCCTCTTTGTTCTGTCTCTTTCAATATTAGCTTTATTTACCTTATTTCTTAATAACGCTTTAAAAATGCCCACCTTCTTGGGAAGAGTCCCTTGACTTTCTCATTGGCTTCTCATTCTCTTGTTAATTAACCTAATGTTTTTATTAGCATCTGTAAGACCCATGAGGGGAAGTTGAAACTGCAAATTCAATAAGGCTTCCAAAACCATTTTTTTTTTTAATTAAGGGAGTTCTAGGGTTTGTTGCTATATTTCTTTGTATTCATTTTTAATTTAGTGTTTCCATACATATCAATAAAACAGTTTTTTATGAGAGCTATCTAAAAATTTACCAATTTAGAAGTTTTTCCAATTTAAAGGATTCAACATCTGGCCCTTAATTAGGATCTTAATAGCAACTCAAACCAATAAGCCTTTTTATGGCTTAACCATGGATGAGAAAGATTTCCCACAAGAGAGTGCAAAAATGAGTAACTCACCAAAATGGCTGAAAACCTCACCTTAAATACTATCTTTAGTTAAAAACAAAAAAAGAATATTGGGAGCAGTGGGTTGGGACTTCAAAGGGGAGGAAGGCAAGTCACATGGAGGTGGAAAAGCAAATGTTTGTTCAACAAATGTTTTCTGGTCCCTGAAGAGACAGTGAGACACAGAGTGAACTCTGATCTCTAGGCCCTGCAGTTTCTCCCACCACATCTAGCTCATATTCTTTGCAGATGTCTCTGGTGAGAGCTCTATTACAGAAATAGGTCCTCTGTCTGTGTCCTTTAGGCACCTAAGTTGGAGGTCAGTATAAAGATTCCCTGAAGCCTGTTTCTTAAAAATAATCAGCCTAAATTTATCCTTATGACAAAGAGACACATTTTGGGGTGGCACATTTTGCTTCTCTACAAATGTATAGAAGATGCTTCCCAGAATCAGAAGATTCCTCTTGTGGAAATAAAGACTAGGGAACTGTCTCTACAGAACCCGTCTAACATCTACATGTCAGCTGAACAGGGAAATATATTTACAAGAGCCCTTCAGCTTGTTAACACCTTAGTATATTTGTGTTACTGTTTATTGGTTTGATTTTTCAAAACAGTTAAAGTCATCTTTATTCAAGAAAGAACAAGATGTTTCTCTAATTTACCTCAGGGTAGAGGCACCAGTATTTTTTTAAATGGCTCCACCAGTGGACAATTTCAGAAACTGAAGCTCTAGAGCCACAGATGGTGTCTGCACTCCATAGAAGTCCCCTAGAGGTGGCAGTCCTATAGGAAAATGTTATCTGGTGTCTACCAAGACCTTTGGAATTCTACATAACCAGCACACATAATCAAC
The DNA here is from genome assembly GCF_951394435.1 of Stenella coeruleoalba. Taxonomy (NCBI): domain Eukaryota; kingdom Metazoa; phylum Chordata; class Mammalia; order Artiodactyla; family Delphinidae; genus Stenella; species Stenella coeruleoalba. Next base: position 35,404,074 of record NC_137160.1, on the reverse strand, counting down.
AGAAGGCAGGGGGAAACTTTGGGGATTCCCTCAGAAAACTGACTTAACTCATTTGGGAGCACATGTGAGAAATATTCCAAAGACTCCCAGAAGAAAAATAAAAAGAGAGAGAGAGATTTTCATGGGACTAATGTCCTCTAAGAGCAGGTATTGGTGAGCAAACAACATAAGGATTGTCACCAGTTTAAGTTTGGCTCAGAGCTAGGGACAGCCACAATGACATCTTCAAACAAAATAGAGGAGCACATGAGCCCACACTATGGAATTATATGTAGGGATTTCCAGGAAACTTTAGAAGCAGGTAAATCTAGCCAGGATCTGTGGCCTTACTCATGAAATGGTGACATGAACACATTGTGAAATTGGGGCACCTGTATGTCACCTCACTAGAGAAGAGACATGATACCTGAGGTGAGGTACAGAGAAAGAGGAAACCACAGTGGTTAACAGCTTCATCTTTGCTGTAAGACTGCCTTGGTCTGAAGCTTCACCCTAAAACTGATTCCCTATATGCCTCAGCAAGTGATTTAATCTCTTAAATTTTGATTTCCTCATCTGAAACAAGACCATAGTAATAGGAACTATCTCACTGATGTGTTGCAGAGATTAAATGAAATAATGCATACAAAGTACTTCATATAACACCAACCATATAGTAACACAGAATTGGTATTATTGTTGTTCTTCAGCATTGGAATTGTCCTATCCAATATGTCTTATGACATATGTGTCTTATTCATACTGTGTTACGATAATGTTTAGGTTATGGTAAGTGTCTAATGAATGTTTGTCAAATGGAAATTGTCTGAAATTTAGACAGCTTGGATAGAAAGTCCAGTGGTTCCATGGGGTGGGGGAGACCCTGGATGATGACCCTGGAAACTGCATTTTACAAGCACTGATATTGGCAGAGGGGATTGGGAATCAGATTTCATAAAGCTCACTGGGTAGAGTGGCTCTTTCAAATTTGTAGGTAGTGGTAGTGGTGTGGTCAGTGGGAAATGAGAGAGAATATGTTAAGATGTCAGAAGAGGGAATCACCATGGTTACTCAGCAGAATATCTAGGGCTCAGATGTCTCCAGCCACTGGGTCAGATGTGTGTGTGTGTGTGTGTGTGTGTGTGTGTGTGAGAGAGAGAGAGAGAGAGAGAGAGAGAGAGAAGGGCTTCCTTCTAGATTGGGGCCCATCAAATAATCTTGAGGATTTAGACTTCATTAGGTTTAGTGAACAATGATATTACCATCCTTTGGAAAAGTTCTACCTGAAACCCAATCTCACAAACTTTTTCATCATTTTTTTGTTTCTTGGAAATGGTGGTTAAGATGCCAAAAGCCTGTGTCCAGCTACCAGAAAATGAATTTCATATTTACTGCCTCCTAAGATATTGACAAGTAAGAGCACAGATGACTCTTTTTCAGTAATAATCTTTGCATCCATTTCATTGATGTGAAATTTAAAAAAAAATAATAAGAAACAACAAACCTCTGAGATTAAATAATGATTTTCTCATTTTTATATCCCATACTTCTTATTTTATAGTATCAATATAGGTACTAGATGAAAAAACTCTCAAGCAGATTTCTCTAGGGGAATGAAATTTTCCTTACCATCCAGGAAAATAATTACCAGGAACACAACTACTAATCAACAATTATACAGAATATTGATCATGCTCTTCTCATCTTTCATCTCGGCCAAAATATGTAACCAATGGTGGAGAAATCAAGCTCATCCTGTTCTCTTTATTTGACATAAACCTCCGTGGTCAAGATTCTCACTCTAGTCCTGCTAACAGAGATGCCCTTGCTTTAATCTTAACCAGTTAATTAACAAAACAGGAGACAATTGAAGGCAAGAAGTCTCTGGCTACAGAGTATCCAGATTTAGTTCTTCCCTTGTAAGCCCATTGCCTCCCTTAATTATTCCCTCAAACAGACCTTGGAGAGAAACAGTTTTCATTTGTGAAGGCAACTGTAAAACTGAGCCCCAGTGAGATGTAAAATGTATCTGAGATAGAGTGAGTAAAGTGCAGAGGAAATTTATAAATGAGTTATTCTTTATAGTAGCCTTGTAATGTCAGAAGTATCAGGGAATATGTGTGTCTAATCAGTTACACTTTATATCTACAGAGGTAGATCTATTTTGGAGTGTATTATACTTAGCTGAGGACTTTATAGTAGACTTTATTTTCATCACTACCATCATCAGTGTAGTCACCACTTCTCTCTCACAGAATTTACCAAACTGCAGCTCTTCGTCCATTTGTTTCATTTCCACACTGGATTCTATTGCAAAGATGACATTCCTCACATCTATTCCATCAACAAACACAAAGTTATTTCACAATAAGCCATTAGTGAATAAATAACAATGCTATGCTTGGCCCTGAATATTTTATACAAATGTAAAACTTCAGCAGGGATTTATAAATGACATAAACAAACATTTAAATTTGACCTAGCTGTATGAGGCATTCATTTTTACTAAGTGACATTAGAATTTGGGATGAGTGAATAACAAGTGCACAATTTTGAGTAGGAAAGAAGGATACCTTTGAAAATCTGATGCAACATACAAGATCAAGCAGGTTTTGGGGATGCTGGCTCCACCTGGCCACCGGTCTGATGGAAAGTTAAGTACATTGATGGTTAGTGTCATTGTATGAAATTTCCTCAGAGATTATATCTAAACTTTAATTGACCTTGGAAAAATGAACAAGAACTAAGAGGGTAACTGAATGGAAGAAAGCTGTTGGGACATAAGTCAGACTCCAAAGGATCCTTTGGAGGAAAAATGTATACAGAGTCATTTTTGGTACTCAGTGAGAGTGAGAAAAGTTCCATTTGGAACATTTGGGAAATAAGTGGAGTTAACAGAGTCGGGGCTGAAATCCTTTTGCCAGAGAGCTACTTGTATAAGGCCACAAAGGATTCTATGTGACCACCTTGCTTCTTTGTCCTTGCTGTAGATAATGCTTGCCCCAACTGGTGTTGTCTGGAAATTTGAGAGGGGTTTAGTGGCTTCATCCTCTTCATTAATACATCTGATTCGTTCGTCTTCACCTTCTCCTCTCTTCTCTATATGCAGTTCACTATGTTTGGTTTCCTTAGACAAACATATCCTTAAATATACTTACCTAATTATACTATTGTACCCTAAAAACAACCACAAGTCTGCTCTCTGTGAAGACATATTTGATTAATTCCTGAGATGTTCTTTCTACCATGAATTCCTCTCTTGATCTGCTTTTCCTAGTCTGTGTTTCATGAACATGAACAACTAGCCCTTTCACAGACTTCGCAATTTTTTTTTAAAAATTTAAACACACACACACACACACACACACACACACACACACACACTTTACCATGTCTTCCTTCTCTAACTCCTCTTCTCTCTGAGTTTCCCAGTAAATACTTTAGGTTGCCTCAGATCTAGGGAATTCTACCAGCTGGCCTGAGCCGGACCATGTCCCCTCACTATAGCAGTCCAGCTCTTGGAGGGTCCATCTCTGTTTACCCATCCATCACACAGGGACGTCACTCCAGATAGAGAGGGTTACAAGGCCATACTGCTCCCAAGCACCCACAGTGCTTGACTTCACATATTATTTCTCAGTAGAATTCCAGATGCTGTGCTGACACTTTATGATTTGACATCACTCTTCTCAGAGTCAACACCCACTCTGAGTTCTCATACCATGCCAGTTTTTCCAGCATCATCTTCTTGCTGCTGTCAGACTCCTTGGGACCAAACCCATTTAAGTTGCAACTGTACCTCCACCTTAATCATTGCTTTGAGAATGGTGAATTTACATTTATTTAGTCCTTTAAAAATTAGTCCTATAATATACCCCCCCTTGACAATCAATATGAGATCCATGTCCCCTTTGTTCTCTAAAGTTTATCCTCCTTGTTTTCTTTTCCTCAGTTTTCTTATAATACATGATCTACACTGAAAAATTTAGCAATTTCTCCCCTGGACTAGCCACCAGTGCAATGCTCTAAATGATCCCTGTTTTCTTCCCTCCAGGCCCTGGTAGGATTGCATTTCCATGCCCGCTTTGAGGTTGAACATGTTCATTTGACTTTTTTGGCCAATAAAACTTTAAGAGTCAGTACACTTTCACCTTGCTCCTCACTCCTGGTTTGGTAATTGTGATAACACCAAAATGGAGCCTCCCTCAGACTGATCCTCTGTCTGGCTATGTTAAGAGTAGAGCCACCCAGTTGACCTTTGATGGGCAAATAACATGAATAAGAAATGAATTCTTGTTTCTGAGATTTTTGGGTGATTTGTTACCTTAGCATAACCAAGTCCAACCTGGCTGATACATTCTCTAAATCCTTGGTGTCCTAGTTTACATTGTCAAGAGATTGTAGCAATTCAGAGGAAGGATCTCGCTCTATTTGTTTTATATCTTTTATGTATTTGAAAGAAGTCTGGAGATATGCAGACAATAATTCATATATTCGATATAAATTCATTGAAAACACAACCTTGTTTTATCTCTTGTGACACTGATTTTTTTAAATTTTATTTTACTGAAATATAGTTGATTTACAATGCTGTGTTTAATTTCTGCTGTACAGCAAAGTGACTCAGTTATACATATATACACATGCTTTTTCATATATTTTTTCCATTATGGTTTATCACAGGATGTTGAATGTAGTTCCCTGTGCTATACAGTAGGACCTTGTTGTTTGTCCATCTTATATATAATGATTTGCATCTGCTAATCCCAAACTCCCAATCCTTCCCTCCTTGGCAACCACAAGTCTGTTGGGTGATAGGAGTGTATACTGAATATATTCAAGGTCATTTGGCATAGAAAAATTGGCCAAAACACCATTCTAAAGAGAAAGTGGGGAGTCCCCAGGATGTAGAATCTAACTTCAAAGTGCAACTAGCAAATGGATAGTGGGAATTTCAGGGCATCAATCTGACACAAAATTATCAAGATAACAATTCATCTGTGCGTGTGTGTGTGTATTTGTGTGTTGATTCCTCCTGTATCATATATTATTTGTCATAGAACCACCTAAGAAAGTACTGAGGAAAGCTGAGACAGGAAAAAAAGAAGACACAATAACATTCCAGTGGGAGAAAACATGCATAGCTGTGATGAAATTAAGTAGGGGTGCAAAATATATAAAGCAAACAACTTGAGAAAAACAAAATCATTCTGGAGGGAAAGACCATGTGAAACTTTATGGAATTGTTGAGACTGAATATGAATTTTAATAATCATCTAGACAGGAGACATGGGAAAGTCTATTTTGCCATGATAAGATCCTGAATAAAATATGTTAGAAGAATCATGGGGAGATCATAAAAACATCTAGTATATTAGCTGATCATTCATTCATTCAACAAGTATTGATCAAAACTTTCTACTTATGGACCACAGTGGGAATATAGTGGTAAGATTTCTAGAACCCCTATCCTCATTGAGCTCTATAGTCTAGTTCAGAAAAAAATAGTAAACAAATGATGATTTAACTTAGAATTGTGTTGAGTGCTGTGAAGAAGTACAGTGTGATTAAAGGTATAGACCTAAATTGTTTAGCCTGGTCTAGGATGGCAGGGTGAGGAAGTTTTTTTAAGGAATAGATTGGGAATCATTAGTGAAAGTACAACTAGAACACAGGGCACCAAGCTAAGTTGGTTTGAAATGAGGTTAGACAGGAAGGTGAACGCTCTAGAAGAAGTTTTGTTCTTCATACCACAAAAAGGGGGTTCTTGAGGAAAGTAAATACAAGGCCAAATTTACATGGTTTTGCTTCTCTTGTCAACTTTCCTCAGAATAAATTTCTCTGACTGATATTGGTTCATTTAGGGGATGATCCCATAGACCATTTAAGGTTATGTCTTCAGAAACAAGAGTTAAAATAGCAGTTTGTAATTTCTTAAATCTTCCCATTAATATGGCCTCAAAATCTATAAACCATGATAGTGTCTAAATTAAGCCTTTTATATACACTGAACTTTCAACAAAGTGAGGGTGACTTCCTTGAAGATGAATGGGTAAGAGTGTATTTTTCTTCCTAAGATATTTAAATCTCGTGATTTGTATGTGAGAGTGCATGTATGTGTATGTGTCTGTGTGTGTACGTATGTGTGCATATGTGCACGTGTGTGTGCATGTATCATTAAAATTATATATGTGTAGGAGAATGTCAACATTTCCTGTTCTGGAATTTTTATACTAAACAGAAGGGAACTATTGGTATTCATTCATTTGGAAATAAATCTATACAGAATGTGTTTGTGGGTTTTTTTTAATAATTGTTTTCAAAATGTCATTGGAGTTACATTTTTTCTTTCCATTTAGGCCCCACAATGGCATATGTCAGTTTTCTTTTCTAGCAATCAGCCAATCTTACCTTCTCCTTAGAGGCTGTCACTCAAGGGAAGTGGAGCCTTGTGTGGCTGGGAACTGGAGGATGGTTGTTGAAACCCTGGCATAAGCTTTTCACCATACTGGAACTTCTGAAAATGAGGGATTCAATATTATTCAATTCTTTCTGAAATGAAAAGACAACCTCTGTGGGAAGCAGAGGAGTGGCCCCAAAAGTGTCTCAAAGTCATCCTGAGGCAAGATTGGCATGACAGGAGCCATGTGGCTGCACACCAGTTAGTTCTGTGGGACCAGAATTGTGATGCCCGCAAATGACTGCAGAGGTGGGCTATGGCAGCAGCTGTTGAGGGAAATGATGGAAAGTGGGGAGACAGCACAGTGAGAAGGAAGGAGAAACGCTCTAAGGAGACACTGAAGCAAAGATTCAAACTGTGATTCAACCAGATGGTTGGCCAAACCTACTGGCAGATGGACCAGTAGAGATGCAAAAATAAGGAATAATGTGGGAACTTGGGATCATGATTTAAAGCCATCTTTTCCTTGGTGAAGTCAGAAAAATAATGTCTTGGCTCCTGACTACCTATGGTGATTGAAAAAAAAAATTATATATATATATATATATATATATATATATATATATGGAGAGAAATGTCCTAGGCTGGGTGGTCTCTGGTCCACTTTCCCTATGAACACAGGAAAGTGATGTGTGGTTTAGGAAAATTACCAGCATTTACTGAGCACTTATTATATATCAAATATTGGACTAGGCACTGGTTAATGAGTGGTAAACAAGATAGTCTATGTATTCCGACTGATAGAACTTATGCTTTGTTGACCAAAGCACACATGGCAATAGGCAATCATAATTCAATGTCATAAGTGACACAAATGGGAAACAACAGTGTACATTGGAGCACTGAGGAGAGATATTTTGGTGGGTAGGAAGGGCTCAAGGAAGTGTTTCAAAAGAATGTAGGCACTAAGCTGAACCTTGACATCTGAGAAGTCAGCTAGATAAAGAGTGAGAAGTGGGTGGATGAAGGAAAGAGGGCAAGCTTTAGGGAGTGGGTTCCAATCAGAAGACAAAGAAAGAGTATTTGTAAAAGTCTGATTGTAAGAAAGTTTGTTGCAATCATGAAGATAATATCTCCATCATAGCTTTTCCATCGTAGCTCAGCCTAGCCTACCTTAAACATGCTCAGAACAGTAACATTAACCTACAGTTGGGCAAAATCATCCCACACAGAAGCTATTTGATAATAAAAAGTTGAATACCTCATGTAATTTTTTGAATACTGTACTGAAAGTGAAAAACAGAATGGTTCTCTGAGAATAGAATGGTTTTATAAGTGTATGAGTTGTGTACTCTTGTGATCACGTGTTTGACTGGAACTGGCTGCCATTGCCCAGCATCAACAGAGAGCATCATACCACTAGCCCAGGAAAAAAGCAAAATTCAAAGTTTGAAGTACAGTTTCTACTGAATGTGTATCGCTTTCACACCACTATAAAATTGAAAGATCATAAGTTGAACCATTGTAGGTTGGGGACCATCTGTATTTTTTTTTAATCTCGTTCAAACAATGTTTAGACTATCTAAATATCCATCTTATAGAGTACTTTAATCCATTTTACAATTTTTAAAAATTATAAATTTTAAAAAGGTAAAACATGGGGGCTTCTCTGGCGGCACAGTGGTTGAGAGTCCGCTTGCCGATGCAGGGGACATGGGTTTGTGCCCCGGTCCAGGAGGATTCCACATGCGCACGGAGCAGCTGGGCCCGTGAGCCATGACCGCTGAGCCTGCGCTCCGCAATGGGAGAGGCCACAACAGTGAGAGGCCCGCGTACTGCAAAAAGAAAGAAAAAAAAAAAAAAGTAAAATGTGAAATAGACTGAGAAATATAAGTGTCATTTTACAAAAGCATCCAGGGATTTCCCGGTGGTCCAGTGGTTAAGACTTCACACTTACACTGCAGGGGGCACAGGTTTGACCCATGATGAGGGAACTAAGATCCCACATGACGCAAAGCCAAAAAAATTAAAAGCCTGCAAATGTACTCATGGGCTTCTGTAATTAGTCTTGTGTATGAAGACACAATTATCTTAAATAATGTAATAAGGTTCAGGTAACCACACATTATTAAGGATGAATTAATACTCATATTTATATGTTCAATTTAAATACATTGCCCTAAACTTTCTGTTCATTTTGATAGCATCTCTTTTTTTTTTTTTTTTTTTTTTTTCATTTCTGTTCATTCTGAAAGTGTTTTTTCCCCTTCTCATTGGCAGGAGGTAGCAGAAGAGGATCTTGGATGGAAATCACCTAAGAATTCAAAACTGAGCACCAGGGTGGACTGGTGTCCATATTGGTGGCTTTCCAATTTCTGAATATTGGGATTTGACTACAGATGGAGGGCACTCTGGATGTGAGTTGATAGGACTTGGAGAGGTGGTGGCTGTGAGGTGGTCTACACACAGATCACACACAGATATCTTTGTGGTGTTGGGAAAGTTGGGGTCAGGTCATGGGGGAGTACTGTTGTGGAAGACCCAGGAGTGCAGTAGATTTTACTTTTTAAGCAGTAACCCATTAAAAATGAAAACAAAAAGAGGCCTTTGATCTGTGCTTGGAGCCCTAGAGAACCTAAACAGAAAATGGAATTAGAATTCCATAGTTTGTATGTTGGTAACCAAACTCATAATCCACAGCCACACTTTTCTTTTCCTCATTCAGTCCAGCACTTTTAATATCTGAAATCAGTTTCCTTTACATCATGACAGGTTTTACATTAATCTACTTAAGGCTCCAAAATTACAACATTAAATCATAAACATAAAAACAAATAAATCAATTGACATGAACTCTCTTTATAACTTATGAAAAGAGGAAAGGACCAAAGGTTGAATAACACTCAAATTTACACCCAGGTTAAGAAATGTTAAACATTTTCCTTCACTGTTTTTCTATTTTAATTTAAGAATTCAAATGGACTGTGTCAGGTTTCCAAACATATAAACACCAGGAACTACCCCTAAAAGAAAAAGAGTTTTTTTATCATTCGGGAAGGCATTTCTATGATGGGCATTTCCGTGTTCATCAATAAACTATATCTTGCTTCAAAACATGCAGACATGTAGGGCTGCTTCTAGCATCTCAGCAAGCTCTTAAAGTGGATTCCATAGCAGCTGATAAGAAATGGAGGAGAAGGGAGAAAACACACACTGCAGTGTACCTATAGCTGTGTGACCTCGAGTGAGTAACCTATCCTCAGCAATCTTCCTCTCAGTGGACTCAGCTGCAAAATGGGGGTGAAACCAATGTCCATTTCATTAGGTTTTTCTTATCACTGAATGAGACAGTGTTGGCCAAACATTTAAAACCCAGCCAGGCATATAATAAGTGATTGATAAATGTGTTGCCACTGCTGTTGATATTGCTGCTGTTGTTGCTATTATACTGCAACTTCTCCCAGTTAAGTTGATAACTTTCTACTTTTAGAATAATTGGGAGAAGTTAACATCTGAATTAGTCACTAGGTATCTGCTAGTAAGCAAGAGTGGAAGAGAGGAACAAATGTCATGTCAAAAATTGTAAGCTGAATACATGAATAAGAAAATGCCTACCAAGATATGGAAAGGCAGCAAGACAATATTGCTTAGATTTATGAAGATCAGCACAAAAAAGTTGGTACAGCCTCCCCACAACAGAATAGTTTGTCCTTATAGAGAGAGAAAGTTGTATCCTTTAGCCTAGGGTTCAGACCAGTGGTCTCATCTTGAAAAATAAGAACACCATGAACAACAATAAAAAATAAAAATTCACCTCCACAGCCACGGTGATAAAATGATATTTGTAATTCAACAAAAAATGAGTTATTAAACAGCACATTTACTCTCAAGAGACTGTACCATTTCTGTTTCCATTCATCATCCTGGGGATGTCTCAACTCTTAAAGAGGCAGCACCAAAATGAGGCTATGTCTGTTCTTTTGAAGATTCTGGGTTTCATATTCTGATTAAAAATCACAACTGTTTCTTGGCAGTGGAAATTATGTATCTCAAAGTCACCAGTGAGCTGGGTTTAAATTTGTGTTCGTTTTTAAAAATTAAAAAAAAAAAAAAACTGAGCAAACCTTTTGCTGTGCATTAAGCCTTCTGACCTTTATTGAAATAACAAAACAGTTATTCAAAGGACACAGGGATGAATTAAAGGTAACTTTCTATTTGCCAACATTCAATGGGGGGATAGCTTGCCTGCCTTTCTCAGAGGGTTGCTCTGAAAGAATGTTTGCAAAGCTCTCAGCCTTCTTAGGAGGGTGTTGAGTTATGATTTTTAAAATTTAAATGTCTGGATATAAAAAAATTTTGATATGTTAACAATGAAAATTTGCATTAGCAGATTTGAGTCTGTCTTGAAGAAAAAATACCAAAATGTGTATGGGGAAAACATTTTGAATTTTGAGTTCTAAGCCTGAGTTCTTCTAAGTAGCAGTGTGGACTTGGGCAAGCCAATGAAAGGAATTGTGTTGTTGGTGTTGGTTGTGGTGGTTTGTTTTGTTTTATTTTTTCACTCCAGAATTGTACACAAAATATACATGGTTCTGGGGGGAAAGGGAATTGACAAATCCTATGGAGTACTTGAAATAGCTCTCATATTTATCCCTCTATCTTCCACTCTCATTGCTATTACCTAGGTCAGGTGTAACAACTGTAATAATCTCTGAACTGATTTTCCTGCTCTAGCCAGTCTCTCTTCAATCTATCTAATATATTTATTCCACATTTTTTATCATTTCTTCATTTATGAACCATGAATGACTCACCCTTGCTACAAAATCAGGTACAAAATCAAGTACAAAAGCTTGTTCAACATTCAAGGGTCATAAAATATGGTGCCACCCTTACTTACTATTACCTTTTATTTTTCTTCTACATATAACTTGTTTTTCAGAAAATAAGGTTGGCTGATTTCCATCCTTTAAATACTTCTTGCATTTTCTTGCTTTTGTACCTTTGATGACATGGGCCTTTGTTCACTGGAACCTGTGCCATGCCTCACTGCACAAAATGCTGGCCACACACACACACACACACACACACACACACACAATCCAATTGAGTCAACTTTGGGAAGGTGTCCAAGTTGAGAACTCACTGACTTCTTTGTTTGAGAGTCAGTTTTTCTTCTCAGCACTAAGAGTTGTTTTGGATGCTTTGCCAAAATATGGAGGTTACTCCATTTCTATTCACTTAATACTCTTTTGGGAATCTGTTAAACACATGTTTTGTGACATGAGACATTTGAACTCACATTATCTTATTTTCCATCCTTAGGTTTATAATCAATAAATTGTGCAGTGAATAAACACTCTACGTGTAAGATTATTTGTTGTCACAGACCTGTGGAGGAAAACCTCTTGAGGTTTAGGACTGAGCAGGAGATAAAAACTTCACTATGCTACTTCTAGAGAACTGTTGAAGTTATCCACATAAGTATCCAGTTATCCATACTTTCAGTAAGATAACACAGAGCAAAGGAGAAGCCCTGAACCCTAACTTCTCATTTCTAAAAGAGCAGATCTAAACTATGATCCCAAAGTTACTCCTAACAGGATCATTCTCTGATACTAGAATCAAAGGTCATATATTGGTTGCCAATGATAAGAAATATGATTCATTTCTTAATCTACATATTAGAATATCACATTTCTTGTATTGTTATTATTTAATTTTTCTAAGAATTCAAGGAAGAATTAAGTAAGGGTTGGTGAAAATGATAGATTTGTATCAGTAAATCTAAATTCTAGTGATACATTTGCCACTGCTTTGCATATAAGCTTACTGTAGAATTTTGTTCTATGTATACATGTCTTTCCACCTGTAATATGGGATAATGAAATTATCATACAAGTGTATTATAAGGCTAAATCGAGATATTTTAGTAAATATATAGATATAGGTATACACGTGTTATAATTGGTTACACCATTCTTAGACTTTCTTCCTTTTACTAAAAACCATGTATTGTAAAAAGCTATAAACAACTCTTCAGTAATTGTAAAATGTGCTAGAGACCTATAAAAATCAAAATAAATATGTTTCTGTGTGATAGAAATAAATCAATCATTGACATATTTTTCTATGTTCTTTTTGACTTGCTTGAATATAGGATAACTTTCCACTTTTCAGTTATGGAACAAATATAGGAAACTGTCCTTCAGACGTTCACACTGAAATGATGCTGGACTATGCAAATTCAATCTCTTGGCAAATTTACTATGTTCTCACAATTGCTAAAATATGCATGTCTCCATTGTACAAAGCAGAATAAAGAGTGGCCTGGGAATGTGTAATTTTAATGATAATACACACGAGTCAACCAGTTTTTATAGATCAAAGTTATACTAATGAAAACAAGGTACCAGGCCTAAATTAATAAACCATTTATTTTTTATATTAAGGTCCTTTGTGGAAAAGTAAAGAATCTCCACTCAATCTAAATGAAAAAGAAAGAGGCATATCATAAAGAAATGGAGAAGCACATGAAAACAAGAAGAGGAATTTGACTTAACATTAAGAACAACTAGGAAGATGGACTCAAATTCCTAATAGATTCCTTCTCAATCTTTTCTCTGTATATTATTCTTCTCTGCAGACTGACTACTTATATTTCTCTAATGTAAAGGATGAAAGCAGATTCAACAACAACTCCCCAAGTTTAAAGCAGAGCCTCTTTCTCTGTTCACAGACTTCCCAAAACTTTTTTTAGGCCAAAACTCAAACATTTGAGAAAGAGAATGTCCTGCACGTATAACATCTTCAACCAACAATCAATTCACTGTTTCCAGAAAGCTGAGTTACATAAACACATGACAGCTCCCAGTGAAACTACATGGATGGATTGGACAAAGGGATAATTCCCAGGAAGTAAAGGTAAAGTTGTTTACTACAAAACCCCAATGGTGAGCCTTCCCTAATTTCTTTGTCCAAGCATAATCCTCTCTTTTGATACCTCAGAGTTTTTACTTCTGTGATCCAGACATATTAGTGTTTGATTACACATTGTCTTATATTGTTCTTTACTACTCAAATACATATCTTGTTTCCCAAGCAAGATACAAATTTTTTGGTGTATAACCATGTCATATTTGTATTGCATGTTACAGAAAGTCTAGCATGGTGCTGTATACATAGTAGCCACTTTAATAATAATTATTTAAATTAAGTAGATCCTTTTGCATGGGTAACTCCAAGTATGTGTTTAGTTCAATCAAAAAATGGTTTAACTGATTTTGTTTTTCTGCATCTATCTTTTTGAACTTACAGATAGGTCAAGTTTAGTCAGATCACTTGTGAAACAAGTACCTTCACATTGAGGCAGGGAAGAGATTGACAGCAGGGATGAATTGGTTGAAGTAGTTACCCAAATGATATGACATCCAAACCTTAAAGGAGAAGAATACTAGCACAGGCAGAGTAGACTAACAAATGAAATATCACATTCAAAATTTTTACTTATTTAAAACCCAGATAGGTTTTTGAAAAATGTCAACCAAGATATCCATTTAATTAAAAATTGCCCAAACAAAAATTTTCTAACTAAAATATTAGGGTATAAGTATTTTATAAAACTGTATCTCTATCTATACATATATTAATTAATATGATACTAAAATATATGAATATTTTTTAGTTTAAAATTTTAGAAGTGCATGCATAGCAACATTTTATTAAGACTTTTCCCAACAATCAGAATACTTTATTCCCATCAAAATCATTTATAGACATTTCCACTTACTACTTTTATCAACTATGTTTCTTTGGCAGAGAGAAATATAGAAGTTATTAATTTTTTTTATTAGTATTAGGATCAGTATTACTGCTGATTATTATCATTTTGATGTCATTATTTCTAGGAAATCTTTGAATACTAACTTGATAATAGCCACTTTATAAAATGTTATCTCCTATAAAATGTTCCATGTCTGTTTTATGAGTTACCACCTATTGCTACGTATTTGGTATTTAAAGAAATATGTGCTTCTGATTTATTTACTTACTTCCAATATACTACTTTTACAATTTAATTTTCTCTCTGCTTCCCAGGAATAGTTTTTGATGTGGCTAATATAGGGATGGTGATGAATGCATACTTTCTAAAAGGTCAGACTGTTTCAGGAACCATTAAAATAATATCTTTATTATAATAATACAAGTTGAGAAGGACTTGAGTCTTTTAAGAAGTTCTAGAAATGTTTCTCCTACCATCACCTTTATTTTTAAAAATAAATTATAGCTAATTTCCACTTATGAGATGGTTTTTGTTGGCAAGCAGATGAGTGGGAGTTGGGAACTCAGGTGTAACCTACTTAAATCAGAGGGAGGATTAGTGCAAATATTCTTAAGTAAGCATTCATTGTCTAATCAAATGAAACTGGATTACTCAATGTTCAGGAGCATGTATTTTCAAATCCTGGCTCAGGCTCTCGACTAATGTGGGCTGCTCACTCTGATCCCATTGGGGCTGCAGAAATCTCCCATTTCCTTTCATTTTGGGGTATGGGGCTGCGTTTCTAAGCCATGACTATATAGCTAAATGAATCATTGATTTGGAAAATCTGAAGTGACCTTCAACTTGTTCTCAAGCTCTTCCTCAAGAGAAGAGAGGCAGAATCAGCAAAGTATCAAAAAAGGATAGTTTTTCTTAAAGGTTTTTGGCAAGTGTAAGGTTGGAGACCACTATAACTATAAGTGTGTGTATAAGGGGGAGATTGTATTCTATATTCAGAAATAAGGTTCTTCATAATAATTTGTTTTGGGTATAGGTTCAAAAGACAAAGGCTTTTTCTTATAGTACAGAAGCAAACACTGCTTTTGGCTTCTTAGCTGCCATGTTAAAATATATTGCTCTCAGATAGACTGAAATTCTTCACTGAAGTGGCTGGGACAAGTTCTGGGTACTTAACCAGATAGCACAATGATAGTTTTCCAGACTACCAATACTGTGAAAAGTTATATGATTAGAAATTCTACTTTCTTTACCTACCTTTAATTTCACCTTTCATTTTCAGTTATGTCTATAGAGGATGTTTTGTCAACAATTCTAGATATACACCCACCTCTGGGGAACAGTACAACATGCATTCCAGTAACAGTGTTACTTGTAATTGAGAATGTGCCTTAAACCTGAATGTCGATGGCCAAAAACTGTTTCCAAATTAAAGTCAGCCAGCTCTGGAACGTTTTGGAAGTGTTAAAAACAACAACAACAACTTGCTTCTCTTCATGATAGGTGATCTAATTAGATATATCACTATTTAATGAGATGTATAGATTACCCTGATGGAACTGCTCAATGAAGTTCATGTAAGGTCAATGGAAGATGCAGGTATCATATCCGCTTAGTAACTAATTGGCTTCACACCAGAAGTGCCCCTTATCAATACAATCCACTTAACCTCACTCTCCTATCTCCTGAGTCCCTTTTCCACTTCGGTGCTGAGTGTTGTCAAAGGTTCTCTAGCTAAAGCAGGTATTGGAAAATAAATTGATAGGAACATCAACACTTAGGTATAAATGACAGACAAGTCTCAACTCTTAAAACTGAAAAAATCTGCAGTTTACTATGTCTGAAGGTTCTACTATATAGAACCATAATTTAAGTTTCCTGTGAATTGACCTGAATGAGAGAATAAGCTACCCAGATGACCTTATAAGTTCTTTCTCACTCTGACAATACATGGACTTTTTATGAATTTCCTAAGTGTGGTTTATTTGTTATTAACTCTGTTTTAGAGCTATGGAAACAGGGGCTCAGAAAGGTCTAGTAACAGAGAAGAGAGCAACTTTCTGACTTGTGGGTTTAGTAACATTCCTGGTCCAGAAGCTTCCCAGTTATTCTTATCTGTTGTGAGCCTTGCACCAGGTTACTTTCATAAACTTCCAAAACCAAACCATATTGGCAAATTTCTCCTGCCTCTGATATCGCCTAACCATTTTCTCATGATGAGTCATTTTTGCTCTCATCCCATTCTTAATGTTCAGGTGATGACTCTAAAAGGGAAGCAATCAATATCTCGGGTTAGACAAAGCTCTGTAAGCCAAACTGCAAGCCTGAGCAAAGCTCCTTGTGTCCTTAACTGTAACCTTGGCACATGAAAAGCGACTTCCATTCCATTTTACCAACGTTTCGGTCAAAGATCAATTGCCATTGTAATTATATCATATATCACAGGACAGGGAATCAGTGAGAGGGCAGGCCCTCTAAACTAATACATATCATTAGCATTTAAAGAACACGAAAAACAAATTGAACAGTAGTCCTCATGTAACTCTTTTTTCTAGAGCAAATAATTTTCCAAATTAAAATGAATAAATTAATGAAATTGCCACATGCCTGAGAATACACCGGGTTGGTAATGTCGTCAAGCCCTCAGCAAGGTTTAGCTCATTGTACTTCTCTGTCTGATCATTATAACATCTAATCAAGAGGAGCTTAAATACTTCAGTGAGCTCTCAAAATAAATTTGATCTGAGCAGCTCAGGTCTCATGGATTCCTAGAGTTACTGACTAGGTGAAACATGTCTTTGTTTTAATCCCTGTCTCAGCTCAGAGAGGATTAATGCCCATAATTCTCCTATCTCCATTTAATTGAGAAATGAAGTTTGAAGAGGCACCTCTGGAACACTCCACTTTGAAGTATGACCTATCACTGTCTACAAATAAATCTTCCTCTGCTCACACACTCTTACAAATATTTTTCCTGACCCAGAGAAGAAGGGAAGAAAGGCATTGTATGTGTGCACATGTGTGTGTATTTGCATGTCTCTATTCTAAAACACACATCATTGTTGTTTTCCCTTTTCCATCTTGGAATTATCCTAATGAAGGTATTCTCTGGGAAGCTCAAACTGTGTTTCAAGCATCTGTGACCTTACCTTTCTCTAACATTCTAATAACTCCACTGGGACAAATAGCCCTTTTATTAAAAGCAGCACAATTCTTGAATTCATGTTATATGATTGGGACTTTTATTTTTCTTTGTCCACACAGATACTTCCTCAGCTGAACAGGCCCTAGTGGAAAAGGGCCAAAATTCTGAATACAGACTCCTCCCTGTGTCCTAATATTGGCCCAATGTTAAGATCTAATACAGAAAGGGCACACAGATGCACAGGAAGACTTAATGCCAATCTCACTTTTTCCATAAAAGTTGATGTGAGGATTTAATAAAGCAATATCTGTGAAGTGCTTAGCATAGGGCTGGGTACACAGTAAGTCCTCAGCCAAGTGGTGGCTGTTATCATTTATACAAGGAACTTTCACATTTGCATCCAAGACATAAAGCATCAGAAGGACTATATCTGACACTCAAGTATCTTTTCTAACCTAATTGCAAAAGTGACATATCAACACTTCAACATTAACCTATTGGTTATACAGAACAACTCTAGCTCAGTGAGAATGGCACCACATAAGATTATGAATACTTGAAAGCAGGCATCATTGGAGGCTATCTTGTAGTCTGGCTACCACAACCATCTAAGGTATGCTTTACCAAATTGCTCTCTCTTATATGTTAACCTTCAAGGACCAGCTTTGTGTGTTATTGTTGTGAGTGAGATTTCAGCAAATGATGATACATCCAGAAATAACAATATTTAAATATGACTACCTGTTACCATTTACAGATGTTTTTTATGCGATATCTTACTTGAGATTCAAAATAACCTATTATAATAGGTAACAGTAAATACTACTATAATAATTTTATAGGTAAGGAAACTGAAGATCAGACAGACTTAATGATTGACCCAAGATGTTAACTAGATATCTTCCTAGCATTTTTGTGGCATTTTTTTCTGCCAGGCTAAGCTGCCTTGTATATTTGTTAAATGCTTACCTGCTTACATGCTGGGAAGAAGATTTGCAGTAAATCACAAGCATGTGATTCTTGTCCTAAAAATATTTTCTCTACTTTCTAAAAATCACTAGATTCCAGCAACTGATATATCTGCTTCTTTTTCTGTCCAATTACTGGCCACACACACACACGCACACACACATGCATATATACTTATAGGCACATATGCACACATACTCCTCTTTCTGGTCTCCTTTATTAATAGCAAACTAAATTTATTTCAGAAAATACTTGTGGTCATTGTGTCACAGAGAAATCTCCCTTTTATGCAAGTTAATATATATATATAGAAACTTTGTAGCTTTCCTACCTTTATTCTAAAATAAATTATGAAAAGTTCTATGTTCAAGCTTCAGGAAGAATTTTTCCTGTTTGGGGGAACTTTTTCAACTATTTCTATTTGAATTGGGAGACATTTCTATAAGAAGAAAATGAATACTAATGGAAAAGCCCAGAGTGGATTTAGAAAATCATTATAACTGTTCTGCCATAGGTTTGGGCCTTTGACAAAACACCTATTCAAGGATGGAAAATCCACTATTTCTCTTCTGCATTTCTCTTTCTGAATAGAGCTGGATTGAATAACCCAGGCTGATAAAGGATTCAGAGCAATTGCCTTACTAAGTAATAGTGACCCATGTTCTCATCAATGGGACAGAAACTGGCCTTCTGTGTATCTAACTATGCTGCCTTCATTGTATTGAAGGGGTTGGGGGAGCAGATAGGTAAAAAATAGGTGAAAAAAATCCCCCATAATTTTCAGTATACGTAAACATCCTCTATCCAAGTACAAATTAGGATACCCCTCTCCTAAATTCTACATACTTGCAGACTTATTTGCACCTCTAGATTTTTTCTTATGTATGACTCGTGTGCTTCCAACACATGTCTACCTTCTTTATGAATATTCAGACCTCACTGACCCTCCGTGAAGCCTCCTAAATGAGTAATAACCAGTTACATCCTAACTAGTTATATGATTTTCAAAGTGCTTTAACATAAACTAAGTCAGTGATCCTCACATAACCTTCCAGCAAGTATCATCTTACTGTTTTCATGGATAAGAAAAAAGAGATTGGAATGGTTCAATTAGCAAACAAGGTCATAGAGCTAAAAAAGAAGCAGCACTGCCATTGATTCCTCCTTTAGTGAAACTTAAAACTTCTCCTCACCTACAATCTTCATGAGATTTCCCTTTTCTGAGTGCTTGCAACTCCTGGAGTCTGTCACATTCTAATATAGCTTTTAGGTACCAACCGCCTGTTTTTTCCCATGTGTGTATAACTCACTGATGACCTAGAAATAGATCTGTCCTGCACATTCTGCATGAAGCATTCCTGCTGCTGGTCTTCTCCCTTTGTTCACCCAAAGATAGAAGCATGGGAACAATGGGACCAACAAGGAGGAATGATTTAGACATTGTAGGTGCTTTTTTCTGCTCCCAGCAATCCTTGAGGTAGATAACATAGCCAGTTGAGATCAGGAATTACATACTCCCTCATTTATTCATTCATTCACTTAACATAGTCCATGCCAATTATGTGATATTCTTTCTTAGGCCCTGGAAATACAAGTTAAAGGGCAAAACTTGATCTCCAGGAGCTTAAAGTTGAGAGGGGATACTTCTACTTTTTTTTTATGAAATGAAAACAAATGTAAGCACCAATGTGCAAGATAGAAATTGTTCATTTGATCATCTGTATCAGGAGCAAGCACATGACTCTGAGAATAGATCCCTCCTTTCCTGTAGGACACTCTGAACTTAAGGATCCAAGTTTAATGACTAAATTATACTTACCTTAAACTGAGCATTATATGTCAGGACTTACATTTGCAGTGTAGAGATGGTAAATCCTAGACTATTTTTTCCTTTTTTTCTTGTACAGTCTAACCTGAATGGAAAAGACAATATGAGGGTGATCAAGTACTCCAGGCAGTCTGTCTTGGGTGAAGATGAGAGAAAAAACATGCATTCTACTTATATCCAAAGTATCTCATAGATGATAATTTCGACTGGCTTAGCTCTTGACTAATGTTTTGATAAATCAGGAATCAGGACTTAGAAATATACAACAGCTTTCTGCCTAGTCAAACATGGCACAGGTGGAAATGCACGCTCTGTGAATGTATTCAACGGCCACAAAATACATTTTGAATATGACATTGCCTTTTAAAATACGTGATCATTAGATCAAAACTTCTGCTTCCATTCTCAAGGCTTCCTATCCCATCACATACTGGACTTGAACTCTGTACTGTCTGGCTGATTTTTCCATAGATGAAGAGTCATTGAACAATAAATATGTATAAAGTACTTTGGGGAATTTAGTGGTGAGCCTCCAACAGGGGAAGTAACAAGAAAACAACAACAATCATACAAAGCTCAATAGAGACAGTCCTCAAAAGAATAATATGAATGGGGATGGGGCACTAGGTATGAGAGGTCAATTACCAGTTTTGGGAAGCTTCATCTCAGAGGATGCTACAGGTGAACTGAACCTCAAAGAATGGATAGAATTTGTGCTACAGAAATTGGAATGGGCAGATATAACAGGCTTACAGAACAGCCTGAGCAGGTAAAAACCCTGACCATGATTTTCTACAATTATGCATTGTTTGGAACAATATTAATGATGATTCTCTATTCCATATATTTAGTATATTTATTAGATCTTACATTTGGCCCTAAATGTATTTTTTCATACAAGAGCCTTCTACACAATATGTCATTTTAAAGTAGTTGATAACTTTCACAAAAGTATATTCTGTACTCAAATTTCAGAGTTAAAATTGAGGCCCACTTCATTTCCTATGGCATAATATAATGTTGCTTTATTGGCAAATTCTTATATTCCCTGTAAAACTCATCATTTCATGGTGACATTGAAAAACTGCCTTAATAAAATTAGGATGATTCTAGAAAGCTTGAAAACTAAGAGTGGTTATTCCCATGATATATGATCTTCCTGGACCTCTACCTCATAAAACCCTAACTTCCTTTCAAGTCATATAGAGAAGCCAAATTTTCCCTCTCTGTACACAACATTCATTTTTTTCCTCTCTCTGGGTTATTATTTAACTTGGTTACTATATTTTTTAAAGAAAAAGGTAGTTTGCAACATTGCCTGTATGGAAGATGCTATACAGAGTAAAGTAATATTGATTGCATTGTAGCTATTAACTACTGTTCTAAAAATAAGGAAGGAATGTGAGACAGTGAATCAGGGCAAGAATCATCTTCACACTCCTAAGATAAAAAGGGGAAAAAATTAGCAAACTATGTTCCAAATAATTCAAAATTTTAGAATTTCTTCTTCAAGGTCCACAAAGCCAGCTTGAAAGTTTAAGGTAATAGGTGAACTTATAGGAAACAGCCCTCAATGAACAAAGAATTTACCATATCTTAGAGGGTACACAGAGAATGACCAAGCTTTTATCATTTGGCTTCAGCCCACATTTTCAACATTGACTACTAAGTCCTTCACACAATTATACTGTCAAGTTAGACTGTTTTTCCTAGAATTTTCAATATATATTATTTTGATTCTTGCTGATAATATTCTCCTTCCTAAAAAGTTTAGATTTAATAAAAATATGAATTTACAAATACTTTCATTCCTTGATCTTCCCTCATCAATCTATCTTGATCTCTGTGTTCTGGTTGTCAACAGTAGAAATTGGTAAACTGTTGTTAGTGAGGGTAAACCAAGCAAACGGGGATTCTATAGATTAGGTTTCACAAAGGGAAACATTCCTAAACAAGCCTTTAAGAGACATGGGAAGCATAGAGAACACAGCAGATAACATGCCATTAGTAAAGGAAGAAATGGAAGAAAACATTTTTTATGAAACTGAGAGAGAAAGGAAGCAGATGTCAAAAACTCAGTATGAAGTCAAGGCATAGGGACAGTAGAATCCAGAGTAGAAAACAGAGGTCAAGAGATTAAGTGGGAGGTTATTTCTGGAAAAATAAAAAATAAAAGTAAAGAAGAAGTGTAATTTATCACTGACGTTTAATTGACCTTCATGGTGAGATGCATGTAAGTACCACCAGTGTTTAAAAAGCCTTAGACAGGGAAGACAGAATTAATCAGATTTCCAACTGGACTCATCTCTCTGTTAGGTATTGTGGCAATAAAAAAGATATGCTTCTTTAAAGAAAGTTAGAAGACCAATGTAGCACATAAATCAATTAGAAAATACTGTTTCACAGCACAGAATATTGGTTTCTATAGTTCCTCTAAAACACTTTGTTCATAGTGATTGAGCAGTAAATACTTGTTAAGTGAACATAAAAGCTGTTTGTGTTTTTCAGATTCTATGTACTATAAAATTGGAGGAGAAATTTAATGAAGGATAGATAATTAGGAAGGTCTAAAATGAGGTGGATCTTAGACTATGCTTTTGATAGTAAAAGACAGAAGCAAACGAGAAAAAGATCATGTTTGGGAAAAATTAAAAGGAATAAGTAATTTCTCCATTAGTTAGATCATTGTTCAAGGGCTGAACAAAAATTCCAGAGTCAAAACCCAAGTTTCCTAACTCATTCATTATTACTTATTCCAGAAAAATCCCTGATTTTTCTCTAAATAATACCACACTAACATATATTTCTAGTTTTCATTAAATATCACAGAAATACTGTTTCTTAGCTGCCCAAGTGCATACATCCATATGTAAGTACAAAGTCTTATTCCTGTGAAGTCATGTCAGAGCTGAAGAATGACCTTGAACAAGCTGTTCTTTGGACTTCAGTGTCATCACTCTGTAAAAGGTGAGGGCTGTAGTCCTAAAGTCTATGGTTTCTAAGTCTGAAGCAGAAATCTAACCATATTGTATCATTGTTTTCATTTAAATGATATCAATCTGAAGATATGCATACATTATGGTCAAAATGAATATATTGATTTCTATACAAATTAAGGTTTTTGCTAATTTGCACTGATGCAATTGAAGCAATAAACTCAATGATAACAAAGTAGCTAATTAAGTTGATGATCATTTAATTTTACTTTTGATAATGCACATGTTTTTATTTAGGCTAATACAATGTAAATTATAAGCAGCTAGTTTTAAATATGCTCTCATTTGAAGCATCTGCTCAATGAAGGAGAACCACTGAAATGTGAACTCCCCATGCTGCTTCTGGTTGTGAGAAGAGGCTGACTGGAAGCCTGCAGTTCTCTGTGGCCTGATCATTGCACAGATGACAAACTTGTGAAATGAGGGAATGGTGTTTATATCTCTCCATACAGAGACACATTAATGGTGCATCCTGTCAATTTAAGAGAGAAAAACAAATACACTAAGCCTACTGCATTCATTCATTCATACACTCATTCATCCACATATTCATCCTTTCATTCGTTCATATGAAAGACGTGTAAAAAAATTTTAAAAACCATATAACTTATCAAATACTCTATGTTATCACCTATATGTCGAATCTAAAAAATAAAACATGATTATATCAAAACAGAAATAGATTTACAGATATAGAGAAAAACTAGTGGTTATCAGTGGGGAGAAGGAAAAGGATGGGGCAAGAGAGAAGTACGGGTTTTAGAAAAGACATATTGTACAGCACAGGTATGCATAGCCATTGTTTTGTAATAACTTTAAATGGAATATAATCTATAAAAATATTGAATCCCCATGTTGTACACCTGAAACTAATATAATATTTTAAATCAACTCTACTTCAATAAAAAACAAATATATAGCTTCTGATCACAAGTCTCCCATCCTAGGAGCACAGATAAGCACCTAGGTAAGAAGACAAGAGAACTAAACTTTATCAAATATTAGGCTATTAGGGGTAGACACTATGCTAAGTGTTTTGCTTATAGCATTGTACTTAATCTGAACATGCAAAAAAAAGAAAAAAACAAAAACAAAAAAACATAGGATACAGGAGCTGGATGTGACTTTTGAAATAAATCTTAATAGTAAAGACTGAGTTGTAGGTCATTAGAACAAGAGCAAAGGTATAGGATCTGAATGTTATTCCTATCATATTAAGGAAACACAAGAAAGTCCTATGTATCTAGGGAATAAAGCACATTTGGCACTATGACAGTAGAAGAGATGAGAAAGTAAGCTGGATCACTTAAAGGTTTTGAAATTCATCTTAAAATAGAAACTTCTATGCTGTAAGCAAAAGAAAAAAAATTAAAACCAAAATGTCAAATAAGTTCCATATTTTAGAAAGAAAAACATGCCGTTACTGAGATTGGAGAGGAAGGAGACCACAGGTGGGAAATGGTTGAAATGCCCATGACATGAAGGTCTGTGGACCAAGGCAGTCAGAATAGAATTGTAGAGGAGGGGCTGAGTTATGAGATATTTCAAAGAAAAAACAAGTAAAACAAATAAATTAAAAAATCTGTACACTGGAACTCTTTGTGCCAGAAGCTACGATTGTTCTCTAACAATCAGACATATGGAATAAAATCATCAACTTCATTTCACAAAACTGATTGGAACACTTGGATTAGTTGTGTGGCCACATTGTTTTTCGTTTTTTTTAACATCTTTATTGGAGTATAATTGCTTTACAATGATGTGTTAGTTTCTGCTTTATAACAAAGTGAATCAGTTATACATATTCATATGTTCCCATATCTCTTCCCTCTTGCGTCTCCCTGCCTCCCACGCTCCCTATCCCACCCCTCCAGGTGGTCACAAAGCACCGAGCTGATCTCCCTGTGCCATGCGGCTGCTTCGCACTAGCTATCTACCTTACATTTGGTAGTGTATATATGTCCAAGCCTCTCTCTCGCTTTGTCACAACTTACCCTTCCCCCTCCCCATATCCTGAAGTCCATTCTCTAGTAGGTCTGTGTCTTTATTCCTGTCTTACCCCTAGGTTCTTCATGACATTTTTATTTCTTAAATTCCATATATATGTGTTAGCATACAGTATTTGTCTTTCTCTTTCTGACTTACTTCACTCTGTATGACAGACTCTAGGTCTATCCACCTCATTACAAATAGCTCAATTTCGTTTATTTTTATGGCTGAATAATATTCCATTGTATATATGTGCCACATCTTCTTTATCCATTCATCTGATGATGGACACTTAGGTTGTTTCCATCTCCAGGCTATTGTAAATAGAGCTGCAATGAACATTTTGGTACATGACTCTTTTGGAATTATGGTTTTCTCAAGGTATATGCCCAGTAGTGGGATTGCTGGGTCATATGGTAGTTCTATTTTGTAGTTTTTTAAGGAACCTCCATAATAAGTTATCTTAATACTATACTTACCCTATCCAGCAAGACAGAACTGATTAATTACAGACCTTAGCAGGAGCCTGCCTCAAGACATTGACATCATGGTGAAGTACAGACCAGAAAGCATCCTTTGCACAGGAAGGAGAACCAAAAGCACAGTGCAGAGTTGAGCCAAGCACTTTCAGATTTTTCTGCTACATTCTCAAATCAGACAATGCTTCCACTTCCCACATAAAAAAAGTAAGTTACTGTTGTGGAGTGTAATCACTAGTGTGTAAATTATCTGGAAGTCTTGTTAAAATGTAGATATTGATGAAGTGCGTATTGGCTAGAACCTTGGATTTTGCATTTCTAACAAGCTACTGGGCCATTCTTATGCTGCTTCTCTATGAATTAATTAGGGGAATAGGGGACCTAGGTTGGCTACTGTGGCAAAGCTTTCTTATGTTAAAGCAGGGACTGTGATTCCAACTACATCTTGGTTGGACAGGGTGCTCCAGTTCTCTGATTTCCTGCAAAGTTCAGGATCAAAGACAGCTATTTTTTGCATATTACAACTGGCTAGGCTCACAATAACCAGCAATTGCTGAAATCTTGATAAATGTGTCCCAACATAACCATAAGAGGATAATTCAATTAAACACTCATAAAAAACATCCAGACTTAGAAGTGTTGATTCAAACTCTTTCACACTTTTCACATATTCTCCCTAGAGTGTTTAAATATTTTGAAATTAGCTCATTCTTCCCCCAGAGGTCTTCATTTCTTCATTTGCTTTATTTGATCATATTAGCTTATAAGCTGCCTCATATATTTTGGGGATGTATACGGTGACAGAAATACAATAATGAAATTAGCATTTCCTCCCCTAAAAGTTGGGCTTCAGTGTGGACTCTGCTTATCTGTCATCCTTACTTTCTTCATCACAGTGCTTTGTACATAATAAACCCTTAATAAATATGTCTTGATTGATGTATATATTTGAAATTTTTCATTTCTTATGTGGATCTGAAATATTAGGTTTCCCAAAGCTATTTCTTTTTCTCCCTTTAGAATTTGACTCAATTCTTTCTTTTTCAAAGTGCTAGTAAGTATCTCAAGTTTATCCTTTCAGCTTGGAGGTGATAATTTCCCATTCTGGGGGAAATGGATGCTATGCCCCAACATCTGTGCACTTACAAGGAATGTTTAATTAGTGTAATAAATGCAATTAAAAATGTCTCTAATGAAGAAACTGCTGCTCAATTTTTAGAGCAACAAAGAGGGGCTGGCCAGATGGGTTAATTAATCACTGTTAACTCTCATTTGATGAACACTTTGAGGTTCTCTGATACAGTGAGACTATACAAATGCCATACATTGTTGTTATTATGTCTAGATAGAATTATCATTTGGACCCTACTTTCTTAGGTCTCTCAGTTTAAAGAGTTTTCACTTTCAAAGTTGACCTTTGTTCTCTTCAGGTATAATTCTCTTGTTTATATCTCCCAATAAAAACTTAAGCTATACTACAATGGAAGAAGGTAAATGTCAATTTTCAAAATTTTAAAAGAGATTTGTTTACATATTGAGCAATGTACTACTTTATTATTTTTTCAAGAGAAACATGTTTTACTGTCACTGTTGTTAAACTCAGTGGGTGCCAACATCCTTCAGAGTGGAAAAGACTACCATTCCCTATATTATGCCACTGAGTCAAATTTCCATTAACCAATGATTTTTTGAGCACCTACCATATACCTTTGGTGAAAGAAGATTTTCAAAGTTATGTTCACTTTTATTAATATACTTTATAAAAATGTTTGGGCCTCTTTCCCATACTTAGTGTACCATATTTCTTGTTGGATCAAATTTCCGGTTGGAAAAAGAATCAACTAGTATCTGCGATTTAAATGATTAGAGGAGTTAACTCTGGCTCCAAGGCACAATCGGTGATCTCCTCTCTTTTGTGTGCACACTGAGAATATCTCAGTGGCACTGAGTGGCAGGAGAAAACAAAGGTCTGTGGCCATTGTTGCTCCTTGTCAAGACTTTACACAAAAGTACTGACTGTGCTATAATAGGGAATCAGCTTGGCAAAACATTGCAAGGGACTGAAGTTCCTAACTCACTGAAACTCTACTTAAGTTATTATATGCTTGGATGGCTGCAAGAACAACAGATAGCTATGTAATTAATGCAAACCACATCAGCCTCCCTCACTTCCTTCTCATCTCCACGCAGACCAGTAATGAGGCACCTACTTATACACAATCACAGCACACTGACAAACCATCTTGCTGTGTGAAAAAGACACAGACATATCCAAGAACTGTGACAATGCTAGCAAGCACAGCTCCTCTTTACCAGAGAGTTCATGTCCTAAATATCCCCAAGGCAGACTCCTGGCTGGAGAAGTCTTCACCTGCCAGGCTCCAGACCAACTTCCAGGTCTAAAGGGCTCTTACGTTATCATATAGAAAATAAAAGTTACTATCTAAAAGAATGATTTTCTCCTTTGTCCTTATGTCCTGAGAAAGTATTGAAAAGAAGGATTCTCTGAAACAATTACACATTTCACTGCTTATTTTCAGCACTACACAAGGAATGTGTACCCACCAAGAAATTAGATAGTTTCTTTGGTGTAGCCTCATTAAATAGATTTAAAAAGATGATGTTAACTTTTATCATTAACAAAAAAGGTGAAATTTCACCTGATGTTCAATGAAATGTAATCCTCACCACTGTGTTTTAGTGGATCTGTTCATCAGCATTGACTGACATCTCAGTGCACTCTTCCCTTACTTAACGGTGCTAGTTGCTACAGGCAATACTGCAAAACATAAAACACAGTCCTTGACCCTGTGCATTACTTACTTTCACGAAATTAGTGAAATGGAATTTGTATGCAAAAAATGCAGAACTATTGAATGCAATAAAGTCAAATTCCAAATGGAGAATACAGACAACACATAATGGGAAATCAATGACTGAGATTTCCATTGGAGAAGGCAAAACAGATGTAATCGCTATAGGAAAAGTAGATTTCAAAGTAAGGAGATTCTAGACAAGGGTGTGTGAGAGAAACCAGAAGACTCGATACTTTTGTAAAAAATATCTTCTAAGAATGTCCTCATAGATGGTAATATGATAAGCAATAATGCTCTGCACAGGGAATAAAATTGGTTACTAATAGAGGGAAAACATAACAAATAGAAGTTATAGTTAAAGACCTTAAGACCTATGCCTTAGATTTTTAAAGAAGACCAACAAGCAAAACAACGGTGAATGTTTAAAAATTAAGAATAAGAATTGCTAAATTACATGGTATAGACTCTATCCTTTATAAGAATTCACATTAAAGAAATGTCAATGAAAGATGGAATAATCCAGTAGGGTATCCTGAAGGTGATAGGTCTTCTCTTGCATTTTGACTATTAACTAGTATTTGAATTTATAGAGGAAAGAGAATAAATACCAGATAGAACTAAAGCATAATATAAGCCATGAACTCAGTATTAGATCTCACATATTTATGGGACAGTAAGGATGAAGCGAGAGAGTGGCATGGACATATATACACTACCAAACGTAAGGTAGATAGCTAGTGGGAAGCAGCAGCATAGCACAGGGAGATCAGTTCGGTGCTTTGTGACCACCTGGAGGGGTGGGATAGGGAGGGCGGGAGGGAGGGAGATGCAAGAGGGAAGAGATATGGAAACATGTATATGTATAACTGATTCACTTTGTTATAAAGCAGAAACTAACACACCATTGTAAAGCAATTATACCCCAATAAAGATGTTAAAAAAATAAATAACATCTAAAAAAATTTACTTTAAATGGACTCATGTTTTAGGTGTATTGGAATAACTGCTACATAAAATCATCCCATAGTGAATGAAGGTCAAAGAAGATTATCTTTAAACTCTACATTTTGCAGATGAGAAAACTGAATGCCAGAAGGAAAGTGACTTTACCTGAGGTCACACAGCTCTTTAGAGCTCAGCTGTAAGGAGAATTCACTTTGTAGGACTCTCCTGTGCTGTATCAGGATCAGATTGTTCTATATTGAATTCTATTTAATAGAACCTAAAACACTCAACTCCAAAAAAAAAAAAAAAAAAAGAATGTAAGGGCTTTGCAGAACCCTCATTTGGATTGTTTATCATTGTTTATATATTATTAATTTCTCAGTTAAATTAATTGCTTATTTTAGCATGAAGGCTAGGAATGCCTTTTTCTACCCAAAATTTGCAATGCTTTCATAATACTCAACACTAAGTAGGCACTCAATCAATGCTTTTATATGAATGATCAGCCAAGAAACTGATGGAATTAATCGTGAGCTAGGAACATCTGTTAGTAATGTATCTAATTATGTTTGACAGCCTATCAGCAGTAGTCCAGAAATATTCTAGATTTCTATTACTGGTCTGCCTAAGTACTGATAGAGCCTATTTTGGCCAACTGTATCTTGCACATAATAAGCACCAGATGTTTATGGAATGAATGTGTAAAAGGGAAATCAATTTAGTTCTGTAAGAACATTGGTTGGATTTTCTATGGAGACCTAGGAAGGGCAAAATTATGGAAATTCTGAGTTTGAATCAAATATTTTAGGTTGAAGAATTGTTTCATGTATCTAAAATAATCCCAATGGTTATCTCAATCATTTATTTTACTTTTTGTGTGCTGATATAACACACAATTCAGTGGATATTTTATGTGGTATAACAAAATCTCTGTGCTATAGTGGAAATAGCCCTCAAGTATTTTTGATATTAAGTAAAGGCTCTTTAATGCCATTTTTTAAAAAAAGCTTTCATTTTGCTGTACAAGCTTGTGCAGGTCATAAAATTCAACTTAATATACCAGTAGGGAAAGGATGTAAAGAGGTAAAAGAAGGCATTATCAGGCTAATATAGCTGGTAAAATGGCAGATGATGAAGCTGAGAAGAATAAACTTTTCTAAGTTCAAAAAATTATTTGGATATTTGATTCATTGTCTTAGGTCATATTACTCAGAAACCTGAGATAAGTGCAAAGTGATCTTTTCAGAAATGTCTTCCGAGGAGAAATAGGTGAGAGAGTGAAGGATGCCAAGCAGAAAAGGAAGCCAAGCAAGAGTATGATTTTAGGCAAAGTCCTACAGAATATGATTCAGCCTGATCCACATAGGGGTTGGGGTGTGTAAGGTCCACTTGAGAGTTGTTGCCTGTACAGGTAAGGAAGCTGAGCTTTCATGCCATTGAGTCATTTGCTAAGTTTTGCCCCAAGAATTTAAACTCCCAGGCATTCCTTACTCTTTGTGAGAACAGGAAAACTCCTTTTTCTAGAGGACAGTCTTCTGAGAAGAATCAGAGGTGCAAGCCATTAGAAGCAAAATCAAACAAAAATTCAAAAACAGATCCAAGGAGATCCAGGTGGAGCACTGAGAATACCAACAATTGATTAATAAAAATATGTTGTTGTACTATTAAATATGATCAATGGGTTATTTTTGCTTCAAAGAATGAGGTTTGAAAAATTGTTGAACAAACATTTGAAAATTCTTTGCAATAAATATACCAACCTTTAAACAAGTTGTCTCATTAGTTGTTAGGAGGCAGAGATCAGTGTGAGATAGGGAGTAAACCCAGTGGAAAGCAGTAAATGGTACAATGAAAGAGGAGCATCCAGGCAGAACCAAGAGGAAAAGACATTTAAATCAGCTGTCACTTGGAAGGTCTTTTGCCAGGAATATGTCTTCTTACAGGACAAATATACAGGTCTAGAGCTTGACTCTGTGACATGTAAATGCTTAGGTTGAAGATGGGAATTTGAGCCTCCAATACATTTGATCACTGTTGTCCAAATAAATAGAATTTAATTACAAACTTGTATCATATAAGTGTTAAATTTGAGTAGTCCAGCTGGTATATTAAGGAATATTTTGTTTTGTTTTTAGTCTCTGTTTGTTTTGTATGCTTTCCTGCTGGCAGAATTTTCTCTCATATCGAGTTTTATGAGAACTTGAGAGAATTTTTTCTGTGACTATGTCAGGGGGGCCATGGTTATAGAAAATGAGAATTTCTGTGTTCAGTAAATTGCAAGGATGAATTCAAAATTTTCATTTATGTATGAACAATTTCTCTTTTCCAGAGTTGATGTATATTCCTCCACCCTTTATGTCTGGGATGGCTTTGTGACTTGTTTAGACAAATAAAATCAGTGAAAGTAATGTTGTATGATTCCCAAGCTCAGGCCACCAAAACCTTGTAGCTTCTCTCTCCTCCTCTTGAACCCTGGTGCTGTCCTGTGAAGAAGGTTGGGCCAGCTTTCTGGAGGATGAAACCATGTAGAACTGAGTCTTCCTAAGCCTGCCATCCTGTAATTGAGCTGACAGTATACTGCAGCCACATAAGTGATCCCAGGAAATACCAACAAAAGAAAACCCCAGATGAACCCAGACCAAATTGTTGATGCACAGAATTTTGATAAAATAAAATGGCTGTTATTTAAGTCACTTAGTTTTGGGATAATTTTTAAGGCAGCAAATAATAACTGATACAAGGAGGCACACATACATGGCAGCACACACAAGTATGGGGCTAAGAATCTGAGTTTGCACTGAGGCTACTATAGACATCAGGCTTTTACAACAGTCTTTTGAGAAGTTGATTAAAAACCTCTGTTGGGGGCTTCCCTGGTGGCGCAGTGGTTGAGAGTCCGCCTGCCGATGCAGGGGACACGGGTTCGTGCCCCGGTCCGGGAAGATCCCACGTGCCGCGGAGCGGCTAAGCCTGTGAGCCATGGCTGCTGAGCCTGCGCGTCCGGAGCCTGTGTTCCGCAACGGGAGAGGCCACAACAGTAAAAGGCCCGCGTTCCGCAAAATAAATAAATAAATAAATAAATAAAAACCTCTGTTGGAAAAGTATGCAGTCAAAATTAATGTATATACTCTTCAGCCCCTTATTTACACAGAAAATCACATACATATACCTTAAGCAACCAAACCCAGGAGTTCCTCTGGAATATCTCCTTGGGTAAGTGCTTGGTAAAAGCCTTGTGAGAAATTGAGACAATAAGCCTCTCATTAGACATGTTTATTAATTGTCTTTTGATTTATAATTATCTATCTACCTATCATCTATCTATCTCCAATTGAAAAAAAAAATTAGTCTAGTAATTGGCTGATACCTTTATCACAAATGGAATGTCCATCCATTTAGTATGATAAACACATGTAATGTATCTTGATCAGACATAAGTAGTTTGCTATTATCTATGGAGCTGATGAAAAAAATGAGGCACAGTTACACCTGCATTTTCCCAGAGTACCTATAAATGCCTTGCTCAGCAGCAGAATTCTGAAATCTTTAGAACTGCTTGTTGCTATCGAGATTAAAGCCCTCCTCATCAGTCATGCTATGATGTTATGGTTACAAACACTCTAATTAAGATTATGTACAGACTTCACAATCACTTTCTGATTGCCTTCTCATTAGAAAAACATTTTTTTTAAGTTGTCCTCCTGGCTGACATATTTTATATTTGTTCCTCTGTTATGATTTCCACACAACAAGGGGAGAACTAGATAGAAGGAATGACTTAGAGAGAAAAAAAATAGATTCAGAGAAGTAATGTCAGTATGTTATGAACTATGCAGTTGTTCTTTATATTCTAGTCTTTGAAGGATGCTGGGATATATGTATACTTGGCCAATAAATCCCAAATACCTCTTGAGACCCACAGTGCTGTGTGTAGAGAAAAACACAAGGAAAAAGTAGTGACCAGTTTAGATGAATAAAATATATCCCCTAAATGGGAGCTACACTATATATATATAAAAAAAAATAAGTCCTTAAGCAAGTCAATAATCATAAGAAAAACATATCCACTGTCCTGGCCAGGTATTTCATTTATTTGTTGTACTTAATATATGGGTCTTCTTCCAAGGTGGAGAAATAGCCCAAAGACTGACAAATATGAATTAATTTTTATTCACTTTTCTTTTCATTCACTTTTGTCTTTCTTTTCATTCACTTTTCACTTCCAAGCTCTTTTATTTTGTTTTCCATCCATGTTGTAACTTATTTGTCCAATTCTTTATTTTGTTAATCTTCTTCCATTCCAATATTTCATGATATTTTCCATTTTCTTAAAGGAACATGTAATTGCCCAACTTATGGATGTATCATTAATAAAGTAAACATTAATAAAGTAAACATACTATGTACATTTGAAAAGAATGCATATATTGCAGTTGTTGGGTGTACTGTTCCATAAATATAAATTAGGTCAGGGTGTTTCATATTGTTCAGATTATATTGTATTACTGATTATTTTTGTCTGATTTTTCTATTAATTACTTAAATAAACATGTTAAATATTCTACTATAATTACTGAATTGCCTGTTTTTCTTTTAATTTTGTCCATTTTTGTTTCATGTATTTTGAAGCAATGTTAGTTAGTGCACACACATTTATGATTGTTATGTCTTCCTGATAAATTGACCCTTTATCATTATGAAGTGTCCCTCTTTATCTCATAATATTATTTGCTTTAAAGTCTATATTGTTTTACATTAATATAGACATTTCAACCTTCTCAGGTTTACTGTTGCATGGCATATGCAATGCAATCACTAGTATGTGCTGAATTTTGGTCTACAGTTTTATTATTAATTTTCCTATTGTCCCCTGCTTTTTTTCTTGTTGTTGTTCATATGCAACCCCTTTCTTGCCTTTCCTTGAAATAGATATTTTTCAGAATTATAATTTAATTTAGCTATGGCTTTTAAAGATATAACTCTTTTCAGTACTTTTAATGGTTGCTTTAGATGCTACAGTATGCATCTTTAACTTTTCATATTCTGACTATTAATATTGTACCACTTTAACTGACTTACTGAAACAACATTGTAACTATTTAGCTCCATCCACCATCATTTTGCTATAGTTGTCATATGTGTTATATCTATATTCACTATAAAATCCACAAGAAAATATTATATATATATATATATATATATATATAGTCTTTTGAATTTTAAATAAAGAGAAAAATTGTTTTAAAAATATATTGACTCAGTTATTTAACTATGTTTTCATTCTTTCTGGATATTTTAGTTTTCCTCACGTATTATTTCTCGTTCAGCCTAAAGATTTTCTGACAGCATTTCTTGTAGGGCTGGTCTACTCGAAATGAATCCTCTGAGTTTTGCTTTATCTGAAATCATTTTATTTCACCTTTGTTCTGGAGTGATATTTTCCATAGACATAAAATTCTGGGTTGGCAACTTTTTTATTTACATTTTTTTTTCTTCTAACACTTTCAATATTCTGTCTCCTTCTATTCTTGTTCCCATAACCTTCATAGAATCTTTAGTCATTTGAGTTGATGTTTAATTGTATGTAATATGTTGTTTGTCTCTAGTTGCTTTTAAGATTTTCTTTTCTTTTTTGTTTTTAATTTCTATCAGTTTTACTATAAGCCTAAGTATGATCTTCTTCATATTTATTATTCTTGGGTTTATATAACTTTTAAGCATCTGAAAATTTCTATTTTCCCCCCAAGTTTAGAATTTTGGGGGCATTATTTATGTGACTAGTTTTCTTCCTTTTTTATTTCTCTTCTTCTTCCAGAGACATGTACACAGGTTTTAATATTTTTCTACAGTGTCTTGAACTCTAAAATTTTGTTCAATGTTTTTTTATTACATTTTTATATCAGATAATTTCTACTAGTCTATCTTCTAGTTTGCTCTTTTTGCTGTGTCATATTCATTTCACAATTAAGCCCATCCACTCAATTTCAATTTTGATTTCATATATTATACTTTGAAGTTCTAAATTTTTCCTTTTCTAATGTGTATTTTTTTTTCTGTCTTGTGGTTTTCTACTTTTTCATTCATTACAAGCATTTTTTAAAATACTTCACTGTGTATAATTATGATAGCTCCTATAAAGTACTGGTTTGATATTTCCAAAATCTATATTATCTAAGGGTTGACTTCTGTTGATTGCCTTTTTACCTGAAATGGGTCACATTTTCCTTTTTCTCTATCTACATATGTTGATTAATTTGGGATTGTATCCTGGGCATTGTAAATATTATGCTTCTGAGAGCACAGATTCTGTTACATTCCTTCAATGGGTGTGGATGTTTTCAGTTTTGTTTTAGAAGGCAATTAACTTGGTTAGTTTCAAACTGCAGTCTCTGTCTTGTTTGCAGTTTGTGACTACACAAATTGCAGTTCAGTTATTTTAGTCTCAGCTGAAAGATGATTTTAGTTTGTCCCTGCATGTGTGGTTCAAGATTCAGCTAGAGATTTGGCTAAAGTTTATACAGAGACTTTTGAGTTACCCTTCTCTAACTCCTTCTTCCTAGTATTTCTTCCCCATATTCTGGAGGTTGCTGTTGCCCTGGATTTCCCCATTTGGTTTTTGGGAACCAAAGCTGTCAAGACTTTAAAAGAAAATTTAGTTATGCTGCCTTTCTGCAAAATCGGTCTTCCTTATTGCTGAAGCTGTATTAACAGAAAATACCTGGTACTCATTCCTTCTTCTGAAGTTTAACTCACTTCCAAAAACTGTTATATCCCAGGGATTGTGTGTATGTGTGTGTGTCCAAACTTTATAGTTCTTACACACATGACCTTCAGTCTATAAAAATTAATTGTACTATCCTGGAAGAGAAACATTTTATCAATTTGGCAGAAAAATTATCAAACTTATGTAGAGTTTCTCAAAAAAAATTGAGTGAACTTTGGATAAGTTATTTAAGTTTATATAGTCATTTACATTTTAAACAACTATTTGTTAAGCATACTTACCAGGTAGTATAATAGTAGAAAGAAAAAAATAATAATATCATCTCTTATCTCAGAAATATGACACTTAAGAAATCACATTCAATGTAGATATTTTATCTTAAAAAAGTATTTTAAATGCAATGCTATATCCAATGCTTTCATTCAGCATAGTAGCATTTATATGCATAATATAATAATGTGCTCATTGCCAGAAATAGTCCCTCTTTGCTTATCTTTAAAGTAATTCCAGAGGAAAAAAATAAGGCAGTAAAATCCAGTATACTTCAATATCTGCAATGCTGTGTACCTTACATTAGCCTTCTACTGCAACTAATATCAGCAGATGAATAAACTATATTTTTCCTATTGTTTCTTTTTCCTGCCAGGCCTCCCTTCCTTCCTTTCTCTATTCTTTCCTGCAAGAAATATTGAGTACTTATGTGCATGATGTTCTAAAGCAGTAAAGATGAAACAGCAAGTAAATCAGGTAAGGTAACAGCTAACTGAACTTATATTTTATAGAAAGAAAAACAGAATAAAGAAAAAAATCAGGTGTTAATGAGTGCAATGCCTTAAATAAAAAAACATAATTTAGTAGAGAGTACTGTGATAGCTTCTCTCTGTTGGGTGGTTAAACAGAAACTGAATTATGTATAAGATAGAGCCAGTAGTGGTCAAAACTGAGAGGTCATCCAAAACGATGACACAGCCAGTGGAGTGGCCCTGCGTGATCTAAGCACTGACTGCAGACCAGTGTGGCTCTGAATGGAGAGAAGTCAATAAGGAAGAATGAGACATAAAATAATATAGAAAAGATAAGCATAACCTGATAATATAGACCTGTGTGCTACAAGGTATGAGCTTATATTTTATTCTAATTGCAAGAAGATACTATTGGAAGATTTTAAGCAGATAAAAAGTATTACATGCTTTATAATTACAAAATGATTTGTCTCTTCTGTGCATAGTAATTTACAAAGAGAGTAAAAGATGAGGATAAATGTCTGATGAAAAATTCATTGAAATAGTCCAAGAGATGGCGATGGCTGGAACTAAGATGATCATAGAGAAAACAGGTAAAAATGTGTAGATATTAGTTTTGATTTGAAGGAAAAATCAATTGGGCTTGGAAATGAGTTCAATATGGGGAGTGAAAGAAAGATTAGAATAAAGGGTGACATTTAGGTTTTGGCATAATCAACTTAAGACATTTCTTTTAAAAGGAACAATTATATGGCTTAAAACAGTTTTGTTTTAGTCATGTGTCTGAGGTGCTTAATAGACACCTATGTAGAGGTTCCAAGTAGATAACAGTTTTGTAGTTTAGAGGAGTGGTCTGATCTAGACACAGATATGTGAGTGTGAAAAGTATGTAGAGGGTATAATTAGATGATATTTCTAAAAAAAATAAATGTGTATATCAAATAGAAGGTTGTTAAGACTAAGCCCTGGGAAATTCCAACATTTAGTGATCCATCTCAAGAAGATTATCCAGGAAAGTAGATTCAAAAAAATTAGTCATTGAGATATAAGGAAAACCAGGATAATATATTGTCACTGATTGGAGAGGAGAAAGAATTTCAAGAAGAAGGGAGTGGTTAACTATTTTAAATAGAAGGCTAATTAAAATAAATAAAGACAAATAGCCATTGATATGAGCACTACGTTAGTTGTTAGACACTTGTTTGGGGGCAGTTTCAATGTCATGAAGGGGCATCAGTTCTTCAGAGTATGTTGAGTGAAAAAGGAGTAAGATAAGGGAGGAGGAGGAGAATAAGATTTTAGAAACTCAAGAATTTAGCAGAGAAATGTGAAAATGTCTGGAAAAGATGTATGAGAATTTTTGATTTGTAAAATTTTTATTTCTCTCTATTTGTTCTTCTCTCTATCTCCCTCTCTCTCTCTCTTTTTCTTTCTTTCATTATCGCCAGCAGGAAGAAGATACCAGAATATGTTTGCATGTTCATTGGAATAATACAGTCATTAGGGATAAAGATTAGTGATAAAGTGGTGATGTTGGAGTAGGAAGAACCACTAAGGAGCAAAGTTCTCTTGGTAGCAAGAGGATATAGAATCCAGAGCATAAAGTGGACATGTAGAGTTTTTTAGGAACATGAGAAGTCATCCATTAATTTAATTCTGTAATATTTATTTTTCTTTTAGTTTACAGAATATGATTAAGTAATGCCATTATGGATATTGTGCTGTGTTGTCCAGATTTTACCCTTTACAAACAAAATATTCACTCCCACCAATGCTGGGGGAGTCCATGATAGGCAGAAGTTTTTAGCTTAGCCTCACTCCATGGATTGGCTCTTCTGAAGAGACTAACTCACCCAAGGTCTTGCCCCCTTCCAATCATTTGACCAATGACTGGTCAAAAATCTACCTCATTTGCTCCACATCTGAACAACTGTGTAGAAGAATTCCATGTCCCAGAGTCCTCCAAAGACTCAGTCAAGGCATTTTCTAATAATTAATATGCCAACTTTTGTCAAATCCTTCTCCTTCACTCACACATGAGTACTGATCCTGAGAACAGTTTCCAATAATCTTTATAGGCAAATATTTATCTCAGAGTCTGTTTCTTGAAAGCCAGCCTATGACAATTGGTATCACAAATGACCTAAAAAGAAGACCTTTGTAAAATTAAGATTTTGGAGTTCTAGGTAATCTGGCAATAAGAACTCCACCACCTGCAGTAGTTATAGAAGCACGGGTGGCTTCTGGTTTGGTAGTACAGCAATTGTTTAAACTCCTATAGGTATTGAACTGAAATGGTATATTGATAGAAATAATGAATTAGCAGTGCTTGAAAATTATAGGGAAATTATAATTATAAGAGCTATGGGATTTAATGGCTGATGCTGTGGAGAGAAAGACAAAGAAAGGCTAAGGGTGATCCCCATCAACAAAGGCTAAGCATAAATCTTAGACAGCATACTTGTCATAAGTAGTAGAAAGACTGAGAATTGGGCCTAAGGCTTAATTATAAGCATAGAAAAACTGAATTTTCAACCTTAGTGGAAAAGTAAAAATAGTGTGTCCATGAGAAGTGGATTGAGAGGTTTGAATTGATGCACTCAAAATTGAATCCTCTGATTCCTCTAAATTTTCTGGACTTTAAAAGTTGCCCACTCCTCTGTGTTAAAGGCTAGCACTCCTCCCATACCTGAAGATGCTTCAGTTTTCTGCCTTGAAAGACAAGCTCTTACTTCATTTATTTTCCTGACCAATAGACCAAAAAAAATTAAACCACAACATAACCTATTCAGAGAAATGTTGAGACTGCTAGGAGAGAAAAGGGATCTTACCTTGAAGGAGTTGAAAGACATAACTCCATATATAGGCAGGAGTCAAAAAAGTGTGTATGGGACAGATCCTGAGGGTGATGATTCTTGGGGAGAGAGCATAATTTTAGATAAGTGAGAATTTATTGACATAGGAGCACTCTTTCATAATGTAGGATTTCACACCCTGGAAAGGATCATGGAATACAGTACTAACTCACTGCTAGGATGGAAACTTGGAGGAAAATGCTCATAGAAAATGATATAGGAATGACAAATCTACTGTGGCAGGTGAGTGAAGAAGAAATCAGTAGGCTCAGAGATTGAATATTCTACATAAAGCTAAAAAGACTATAAGATGGCCATCTTCTGCAGGAACACCCAGAGATAAATCCTCTTTGTGTCAAAACAATAAGAGTATACTGGTGAAAGGGACCTCAGCATCACGAAGAAGCTCAGTGTTGGCTGTCCTCTTGTAGATCAAGGATGATGACTGGAGATGCTATTACATGACTGGGCTCATTGAACAATGGAGTTGATAGGATCCCCATATAGTAGATGTCAGATGTCAGTCAGTATTCAACAGACAGAAGAAAAGTGGGTGAAACTTTTATAATAAGCAACCAAGTCATAGTGATAACCAGGAAATCCACATCTGTAAAAAACTATGGAGATGGTTCATAGAGCAAGACATACCTATGGGCAAGATAGGCCACCAACAAAAATATTACTTAAGGTACATAAAGAAAGAAAATCAAGTATGGATAATCAGGAAGGTAATGGCTTCTGCCTCAATAGAAAATCATGATTCCCTTACCAAAATTTCAGACTTCATCCCCCCCTCTTTTTTTTTTTTTTTTTACTGTAATCCATGAACTGAAAGAGAAACTGGATCTTTGGGGAAAGCAACCCTACAACACCATGAGAAATATATATGCTAATGATGCTTTCAGTCTTTCCCCAAGGAGATCAGACCAGATGAACAAGAAGTGGCAAGTGCACTGAAGGCCTTTGAGGAGACAATTCTCCATGGGTCTCTAGCATTTCTGCATGTTAACAACAGAGGCACTAACTACATTTTTTTGGACTATCTTTTCAAGAACATTTGGAAAATGTAGTGTCTCTCCAGAGCAAAAGGTATGTCTGTCTTCTGTCCAGGATAATAAAGACAAAGTCCTCTCTGGAGTACAAGTCAGGCAGGGTTACTACTCATTTTAAAAGAATTCAGTTCATTGAGCTCAGGGTCCCTCAGTCATGATGCAAACCTGCTGTGCACACAGCATTCACCTGGGTCCCTTCATATCACCGCAATAGGTTTTGGTGGCAAAGAAACTGATGCAAACATGTTGCTCACAGTTGTTGCTAGGTTGTTGGTAACACAATCCTTTATCTCTGATTCAGGGGTTTTGTATCTTCATCTAGTATCTACAAAGCTGTTACAAGCTAACAATTTTAGCTTGCAAGTTGGATAAAATCTCAAATCCTTTACAGTTCTTAACAAGGACTTCATAAGATTCAGAGACTTATCATATCAGTAAAGTCTTTCTGGCTCAATATTCTTTTTTTTTTTTTACTTTTTTTAAAAATATTGGAGTGTAGTTGATTAACAATGTTATGTTAGTTTCAGATGTATAGCAAAGTGATTCAGTTATACATATACATGTATCTATTCTTTTTCAAATTATTTTCCTGTTTAGGTTGTTACATAATATTGAGCAGAGTTCCCTGTGCTCTACAGTAGGTCCTTGTTGATTATCCATTTTAAATATAGTAGTGTGCACATGTCAATCCCAATCTCCTTAACAGTCCCTCCCCCACACACTTCCCTCTGGTAACCATAAGTTTGTTCTCTAAGTCTGTGAGTCTTTTTCTGTTTTGTAAATAAGTTCATTTGTATCATTATTTTTAGATTCTGCATATAAGCAATATCATATGATATTTGTCTTTCTCTGTCTGACTTACTTCACTCAGTATGACAATCTCTAATCCATCCATGTTGCTGCAAATGGCATTATTTCATTCTTTTTAATGGCTAAGTAATATTCCATTGTATATGTGTACCACATCTTCTTTATCCATTCCTCTGTCGATGGACATTTAGGTTGCTTCCTTGTCTTGGCTACTGTAAACAGTGCTGCAGTGAACATTGGGGTGCATGTATCCTTTTGGACCATATTTTTCTCTGGATATATTTGGGCTCAATATTCTGGAGCATAAAACATCATTACACTTGTCACCTCCCCATACTAACAAGGAGACATGTGTCTTTGGGTTCTGGAAACTACATTCTCTACACTTTGGAATATTCCTTTTATGTGTATATCAGATGACATTAAAGGATGCTAAATTTGGTGGAAGGAACTCTGCAGCACACCTAAGCTATGATATGAGCAGTACCTCCTTCAGAAACAAATGCTGTATGGAGTACATGGAAAGCCCTGATAGAAGAATCACAACGTAGCTCACTACATTGTGCAAGACCATACTGGCTGTAACAGAGACTTATATGGCTTTTTGAAAACATTTCCTGGCTTGAAATAAGGCAAGAGATAAACGACCATGTGTCATGAACTGGGGTTGAGACCAGAAATACCCATTAAGAGCTAATACCACAAACTAGTAAGATTTGGTGTTATCAATATTGATCAATTTTAAGATAGAAATAGTATGTCTAAAGTGAGTCATAAACAAGTGTGGAGGTCACAAGTAAGATGCATTAGTAGATGTCCCAGACCCATGTGTCACCCACAATGTTTCCACTAGTGTCTCTTCCTCAGCCCACACCTATGATTGTATGAGGCCAACTCCATATGACCAGCCAATAGGGGAAGAAAAAGGCTGAGTTTATTTCACAGTATAAGAAACAAACTCATGCCATGGCTCAGTATAAGGGCACAGACCAAAAACAGACTGTAACTACAATGCATTCCCTCTCAGAGGTCACAACAGAAACAGTGGTGAATGGAAACCACCCTCCCATCAATAGTCAGAGGTTAGTGTAGTGCACCTGGCTATTCCATGTGTGGAAAGACAGGTGGCCTGAGGTAAGAATTTATACATAAAGACGTGAGCAGTGACACATTACTTGGCTGTTTGGAGCCATGGAACTGGAATGGGAAAGATTAGAAGATCAAGGATATGTAAGTCTGAGGAAGAGGCATATGTGTGGTCACAGTGTGCGAACATCTTTGTAATACATGCCAACGCCAGTCAAAGAACATCCATTTCAGAAGTCGCTACAAAGCCAAGTAGACAGAGTAACCTAGCTGATGTCAGTCACCTTTGGTCATTGACTACCTAATGCATCTGGAGATTAAGGAAAAGATCAGAACTACACACGAAAAAATAAGATTTATCAGTTTATTCAATCTATCTATTACATTTCAACTCATCATGTCTTAATTTCATTACTTTGATTAGGTTAACATTCACCTGGCTACAAGGAACCTGGCTGTGCAGTGGGATTCCATCTTCTCAGCAGCCCATTTTCCATTTTGATCCTTATGACAATCATTATGGAAAAACAGGCAAAATATGTCTAAGATAGAAAAGACGAAAAAGTTACAAACGTTAAAAAATTTAATGAAAGTCTTATAATTATGTTTACAAACTCTCGTACTGGAATCACTGTATATGTTTT
Organism: Stenella coeruleoalba; assembly: GCF_951394435.1. Classification (NCBI taxonomy): domain Eukaryota; kingdom Metazoa; phylum Chordata; class Mammalia; order Artiodactyla; family Delphinidae; genus Stenella; species Stenella coeruleoalba. The sequence continues at coordinate 35,360,834 of NC_137160.1, read as the reverse complement.
TAAAACCATTTCCACACTTTTGTTTGAGAGTCCACTGAACACTGATTTTTTTTTCCCCAGAAGATAGAATTGAAGACTTAGTTACAGTGTAGGCAGTATATACATAGAACTAAGTTCATAAGATATAGGGTCCAAATAATAATTTTAAAAGTGGTTATGTCCTATATTACATTTGAGCACGGACAAATTATTTTGCCATCTACGTAAGAATCTGTTTATTTTTTTAATGGTTTAAATGATGTAATTTAGAGGAAGTATTAATACATAGTCCTGTATAAAGAAATCATTAAATAATCTAATAATATTATTTATAATTTCTATGCTAAAATAGGAATCATGGTGGTTAAAACAGAATGTTGTGAGGATTAAAAAAAGATAAATATATTATTTCATATTTGATGCACAAAAATGTTGTTATATCTTAACTCTTCTTTGGTGATATTATTAAAAGATGAATCTTATTTACATTATGATCACACTTTGTATTAGCTCAGTATTTACTTAAACACATTTCTTATTCTCTTACCACAAAAATAATAATAATTCAACATTTTAACTGTACATAAAGTATAGTGCTATCTAACATATTAGTTCAATCTTGGACTGACTGGAGTTTTGTGATAATTCAGACTGTGGTATATTGGAATACACTTTGCAATGGAACAAAAGTCTTTACTGAGAAAATGGAGAATATAAGTAGTACCAAAAAGGAAGATTTAAAGTGCTTAAGAGAACAAATCCTAACAATTCTTTAATTATTCCTACCAATGGGAATACTATTGAGAGCTTACAATGTGTAGGCACTATACTAAATTTTTAAATTGAATTTTTATCAATGTTTTACATGCTTCTAGGTTTTTTTAAATTGTAATAATCATGCACAAAGTTTTATAGAATTCATTATTTAAAAAGCAGTTTTCTGACCCCTTCTCCATGCCCACATTTCTTATTACCCAGAGATAACCACATTTTGGTCTTTTAATAGATTTGTTTGTTATTTTCTTCTACATGTCTAAGTAATATTCTTATATGATTACTTTGTGATTCTTTAGGAAGATGAGATCTTAGCAATCTTTCTCACCTCATTTACCTTCAAATATGTATACTCTTACTGGACACGTAGAAGAATGAAATTAGAACAATTCCTTGCACCATATAAAAAAATAAACTTAAAATGAATTAAAGACCTAAATATAAGACCTGAAATCATAAAACTCCTAGAAGGGGACATAGGCAGAATTTTCTTTGGCATAAATAGTAGCAATATGTTTTTTTGGATCTGCCTTCTAAGGAAAAAGAAATAAAAGCAAGAATAATCAAATGGGACCCAATTAAAAGCTTTTGCACAGCAAAGGAAACCATTGACAAAACAAAAGACAGCCTATGGAATGGAAGAAACTATTTGAAAATGATATGACCAACAAGAGGTTAGTATTCAAAATACATGAACAGGTCATACAACTCAATATCAAAAAAACAAACAACTTAATCAAGAAATGAGCAGAAGACCTGAGTAGACATTTCTCCAAAGAAGATACATAGATGGTCAATAAGCACATGGAAAAATGCTCAACATCACTAATTATTATAGAAATGTAAATCAAAACCACAATGAGATATCACCTCACAGTGGTCAGAATCAGAAATTCTATCATCAGAGAGTCTTCAAATTATAAATGCTAGAGAGGGTGTGGAGAAAAAGGAACCCTTGTACACTCTTGGTAGGAACGTAAAATGGTGCAATCACTATGGTAAACAGTATGGAGGTTCCTAAAAAAACTAAAAATAGAACTACCATATGATCCAACAATTCCAACGCTGGGTATATACCCAGAAAAAAACAAAACAAAACAAAACAAACAAACAAACAAAAACACTAATTTGAAAAGATACATGCACTTTAAAGGTCATAGGAGCACTAGTTACAACAGCCAAGACATAGAAGCAACCCAAGTGTCCATCAACAGAGGAATAGATAAAGAAGATGTACTATATAGATATATACAATGGAGTATTACTCAGTCATAAAAAATAGTGAATTTTTTCCATTTGCAGCAATGTGGATGGACCTAGAGAATATTATGCTTAGTGGAATAAGTCAGAGAAAAACAAATATCATATGATATTACTTATATGTGAAATCTAATAAATAAAATAAATATATATAGCAAAACAGAAATAGATTCACAAATATAGAAACTAAAACTATAGTGGTTACCAGTGGGGAGAGGGATGGGGTAGGGAATTAAGAGATAAAAACTACTATCTATAAAGTAGATAAGCAATGAGAATATATTATACAGCACAGGGGATTATAGTCATTATCCTTTAATAACTTTTAATGGAGTATAATCTGTAAAAATACTGAATCACTATGCTGTACACCTGAAACTAATATAATATTATAAATCAATTATACTTAAATAAATAAATATATATATATACACACACACACACACACACACTCTTCCTGTATCTCCATCATCTAAAAATAATGTCATAATTTAGATTAAATCTATATTAAATGTTAAGTACCTTTTTTTTTGCTCTTACGTTAATAATTTTCTAATTTCTCTTGTGTTTACTATATAGTTTTTTAAAATTAATTTTCACTAATTGATTCCATCCTTTCCTCATTTTGTTGAAATTTTGTTTCAAGACATTAAGATCATTTAGGGATTCTCTCTGTGTCATCTTCTTGAAGCAGCCTTTCCATGCATCTTCTGACTTGCTTCAGTCTGGTTGACTGGCCTCTAGAACTGCTGTCCAGCTGTCTTTTCAAAATCCCTTCACCATCATCCAGGGGATTTCCTTTGCTTCTCTGTTGTGTCAGAATCTATGTACCATTATGCCATATCTCCTTTTTTGGTTTATTTTCTTGTTTTTGGTAAAACATATTATGTTGTCACTTTGTAAGAAAGCATCATGGACTGAAAAGTTTTGCTATCTCACATGTCAAAAATGTCCTTATTCTACCTTCATTTTTGATTGATAGGGATTAGGTATAGTGTCATAAGTCGGAAATAATTTTAGCTCAGACTTTTGAAAACATTTCACCATTGTCTTTTAATTTTCATTTTTGTTTTGTTTTATTTTGTTTTAAGAAATCCAATACCATTTTCATTCTCAATCTTTAGTATACAAACTTATTACTCGCTGGAAACAAAAATAATCTGCTTGCCCACATTTTTCTGAAATTCAGGATTCTGTGTTCTTGTAAATGTGTATCTTCATTTGTTTTCTTGGGCCTTTTGTGGGCCCTTTCAACTCAGCAACTCAGTTTCCTTGGTTCTCAGAACTGTTCTTGATTTATTTTTTATTGTATTCTTTTCTTTGTTTTCTATGTGCATTCTTTTTTGAACACTATTATGAAGATATTGGACCTCCTTTACTGGTCTTGTAATTTTCATGTTGTTTATTATTTTTCATCTCATTCTTTTGCTACCTTCTGTCTGAGGTTTTGTTTTCAAATTTATCTTTCAATCCTTTTATTATATTTTCATTTCTTCTATTATAATTTTTATTCCCTAAAACTCATATATGTTTCTTTTAATGTTCTTTTAAATTATCTTCTTCTTATTTCATAGATTATCTATCTCTTCAAGTTTACCTGGATACTGATCTTCTTTTTTCTCTCTTAGGATAATAAAACTATATATATATTTTTTGAAATTTATTTTTCCCGCATAGTCTCTTTTCCCAAATATTTGTTCTTATTTGTTTATTCGTTCTGGCTTCTCTCCTGGTTATCATTTGCTATCTACTTACATTTATAAGGGTAAACTAAGATACTTACTGGAACCTCTGAATTCACTGGGTGGGAATCAACTCTAATGTTCACTCAGTGTATTCTAGTTTAGCTGTTTCATTGAGCAATCATCTATGTCAGCACATTTAGAAAATTTCCCATGAGCTAATCATACTTTCCAGAAAAGTCTCCTGTGTTCTTCTACCTGCTGGTCAGCAAACTGGCTGAAAATCCGGTGGTTAAGTTGGAAAAGAAGGCTAGGAGTTCTAACAATTACTAACATTGTGGTCTGCAGTATGGTGTACCTTCCCACAACTGTGCTTGACATTGTCCAGTCTAGATACCACTGCTTACTTTCTTCAGAACATAAAATTTCAGTCTTCTAATAGGGTGAGAGGTTGTCATTACTTTCCTATGCAAATTTGGTGAAGGAATCTGAGAAGAGTTTAAATTAGTGTTTCTCAAAGGCAGATATTTATTGACATTTAGGGCTGGACAATTCTTTGTTGTATGGGATTGTCACATATAGTGCAGAAATATATCATTGCTAATCCCAACCCACTAAATGCAAAAGCACCCGTTAGTCATTGCAATATCCAAAAACACACTCCCATATAGGCACTACTCCCTGGAGAGAAAACTGCTTAGGTAGAGATGTGATTTCTGAACACACTTTATCCACTCTTCTTATGTTAAGCCCAATATAAATCCCCTCCCAAAGATACTACTCATTCATGAGGTTTTTAAAATTTCTGCCAGAGCACCACCAATTCTGGAGGTTTTCAAGAGTTCTTCATGTAAATTGAATTGCTTCTTCAATTTATCCACTGCTAATTTTGAATTCAGCTTTTGGGGGGTCTGATAAATTACTTAATATCCATCAACTTTCCAGCGTTATTGCTGTTGTTTCCTTTTCTTTTTTTTCTTTTTGTGGATTGGTATATTCTTAAAAGATTTCCTTATTGTCATTTTAGTGGGGGTTCAGCAGGGAATGGAAGCTAATGAACACATCTAATCTACTCATTTTAACTGCTGCAATAAATCCCTTTTATGTATTATTTCATTTCTGTCCACAACAACCATCTGAAGAAATAACTCAAGTCATCTCCATTTTTTAGCCAAGGAAACTGAGGCCTACAGAATATACTCCTTGCATATGTGGTCCAGCTATTAAGAAACCGAGCAGCACATTTTAAGCCAATTCTCTGACACTTTGCTTAACGCTCTCAGAGGTTTTTGAGGGATGTTCTTGTTTGCCTGTGGGAGCAGGGTGAGCATAGTGCAGGCAAGAGCCTGGGGGCAAGCTGTAGTTTCAAGAACTGGAGTATGAATTCTCTCCCAAGGCATCACAGGCCATAAAGAGTTAGAGGTACCTTTTTTTTTTTTTTTTTTTTTGGCCCTCTAAACCTTGCTGATCTGCAAGAGCAGAGCCCAAGATGGCCTAGAAAGTCAGCCTGTTTTAGAAAATCTCTTCAGATTGTGCCATCTGTGAGTAACCTTCACCATCCTACTTTCCTCTGCTCGGACCCTATGCCTTACCTCTATTACTCATTATTGGATGGAAAATTTTAAATATCATTTTATGAGGGGGTCAAACACTCCTTAGAAAATATGACTAAAGTAATAAACTATTTCCTAAAACTAATTCCCTTACACAAAAATTTCTGCTTACATTTTTTGGGAATTTGCACATCCTCCAAATCCCATCTGAGAGCCCTACAAGTCTATAGATTCCTTTATTTTAATATTAGTAGAACTATATTCTGAAAATCACCCACCCCAAATTTTACTTTTTTGTATATGAGAACTAGAAAAGCTAACATTTTTCCCCAGGACTTCTAAAATATGCTTTTGAAAAAGATCCTTTGAAGCTACTATAGGCAAAAGTTATTTTAAGTCACTCTTACCATGTTTTTTTCCTTCTGTTATAATGAACAAGTGAACTTCTAAAAATTTCAGCTTATAATAGTGGTTATGAGAAGGAAAAGGGCAATAAAGCTGTATGGAGGCTTGCTGTATTTCATGAGATTTTCTAGAGGATTCTCTACTGATAGAGTAAAATAACTTCAACATTAACCTATTTTCCTCCTGACATTTTATAGCTCAGGCAATCCACAGTAGGCTTGCTTCACTAAGTATGCTGTGATGATTAATTTTGTGTGTCCATTTGACCAGGCCATGAGGTGTCCTGATATTTGGTCAGGGTTATTCTAGGTATTTTTTGAGGGTGTTTTTGGATGAGATTAACATTTAAATTAGTAAACCAAGTAAAGCAGATTGCTCTCACTTATGTGGGTGGGCCTCATCCAATCAGTTGAATATGTGAACAGAGGAAAAACTCTGACTCTACCCTGAGTAAGAGAGAATTCTTCTTGTTTGACTGCTTCATTTGAGACATCAGTTTTTTTGTTGTCTTTGAACTTGAACAGAAACATTAGTTCTTCCTGGGTTCCAAGCCTGTTGACTTTCAGACTGGAACTACACCTTTGGCTCTCCTGCTTCTCAGATCTTCAAACTTGAGCTGGTATTACACAATCACTTCTCCTGGGTCTCCAACCTACCAACTCACCCTGGAGATGGTGGGATTCATGTGTCCATATTGCACAAGTTAGCTAGATAATTCATATATATTGTGTATATTTCATATCATATATATATATATATATATATGTATATATATATATATATATATATATATATATATATATATATAAAATCTCCTACTGGTTTGTCTCTCTGGAGAACACTAACTAATACATATATGTTAAAGAGGAGGAGACTTAATGGATAGGAAAAATCGTTTAAACTCCAAGGATGGTACACACTTTTCCTTTTTGAATAGAAGATGCCCAGTGCCATGATGCAAGCTGCACAGGTAATCCCAGCATACTCTGCAGAGCAGAGCTCTGTGAAGGCTCATGATGCATTTATTGTCCACAGAGTTATCACTTCACTGGACTTTAACAAGCAAAATATTTAATTTATCTGCAGGTCAAATTAGCATCCTGGCTTTCCTTATTACATGAAGGCATTTTTTTTTTTCTCTTGAATAGAAGAAAGCAATTTTTTTTTCCTCCCATCATATCAGTGATTTTTTGTTTATGGAAACAAAGAAGATGCACTTTAAATATATAATTGCTTAAATGTTCTGTTTTCTGCAACTTGATATATCAGTAAATATAAGGAATCATACATCAAAAAGGGCTAGATTCAAATTCCAGTTCTTTCCTTTATTAGTTACACATATCCTATATCCTATCCTAAATCACATATCCTATCTGTATTTTAGTTTCTTATTTTGTTAAATATAGAAAATAATACCTTAGACTATTTTTCTTATGGAGCCCTTATGAAAAATAAATGGGATAATGTATATGAAATTATATGTAATATGTTTTTGATAATTAGTATTAATACACTTTAGCACCAAAAAAGAAAAACAACAACAACAAAAAGAAACAAAAACAAAGAAATGCAAAATAATTTTTCTGAGGGGGAAAAGATACAGTTTTTTCAGCACAAAAAGAAGATTGAAGACCATTCATATCAAACCTCTAATGTTATGACATATTTTTCCTATATGAGTCTATGCATACTTATAGTTAGACCTAATATTTGTGTCTGCAAGCATATAGGTACCTATGTTATAGATTTACACAAGCATATTGGAACTGCTTGCTTCCTTTCTCTGAGCTTAGCTGGATGATTCCAGAATGAAAGGGATACTGATTAATCCCCAACCCCCCTACAGGCCTAAACATCAATGGGGTTAGCTCAAAAAGCCTGAAAAAGAGACAGAAAGATCACAGAATGTTAGAGCTAGAAGCAGTCATCAAATCCAACTCTCCCCACCCCCATTTTGCAAACTCCCTAAATACAGAGAGAAGTTTTCAATGATCTTTTGAGTCAGGGAGAGAGCAGGAACTTCAAGTTGGCCTCCTAACTTTCCATCCCATGGCCCACTTGTTCCACTCACCCTACACTGCTCTGATGGTGGTGTCCATGTCTGGAGGGGAGCGTCACGATCTGCTGCCTGTAGTTTACTTGACTCCTTCTCAGCACAGCTGAATTGTCACATGAAAGACTTTCCTGGCCTGGAGTTTGTTTAACATCTGTATGGAAAAAGGGCACAAAAACTGTGTTTTGGGACCTGGAGAAAGATGATTAGAAGTAGGGGAGGATATGTAAAGATATGAGATATTTTTATTTTCTGAGAACTCCTTTCTTGGGAAGGTCACTATCCAGGCCCCATGTGTGGTGTGAAGGAAGTACTTTCCACATATGGTAGCTGGCTCTTGCAACCACTGTTTTTTTTTTTTTTTTTTTACTGTCTCCATAGCTTTGTTTTTTCAGAATGTCATAGAGTTGGACTCATACAGCCTTTTCAGATTGGCTTCTTTCACTTACAAATATGCACTTAAGGTTCCTCCATGTCATTTTATGGCTTGATAGATCATTTGATTTTAGTGCTAAGTAATAGTTAATTGTGTGGCTGTACCACAGTTTGTTTATCATTTACCTATTGAGGAAGGACATTTTGGTTGCTTCCAAGCTTTGGCAATCATGAAAAAAAGCTGCTATGAACATCCAAGTGTAGGTTTTTGTGTGAACATAAGTTTTGAAGTCCTCTGGGTAAATATCAAGGAGTATGATTGCTGGATCATGTAACAAGAGTACGTTTACTCTTGAAAGAAATACCAAGCTGTCTGACAAAGTGCCTGAACCATATTGCATTCCCACCAACAATGGATGAGAGTCTTGTTGCTCCACATCTTCACCAGGATTTGGTGTTGTCAGTGTTCTGGATTTTGGCCATGCTAATAGGTGTGCAATGATATCTTGTTGATTTACTCTGCATTTATCTGATGACATATGACTTGGAGTATCTTTTCATATGCCTGTTGACCATGTGTATATGTTCTTTGGTGAGATGACTGTTAAGATCTTTAGCTTGTTTTTTAATTGGTTGGTTGTTCTCTTAATATCAAGTTTTAAAAATTCTTTGTCACATGTGTCGTTTGCATATATTGTCTCCCAGTCTGTGGCTTGTCTCCTCATTTTCTTGATAGTGTCATCCACAGAACAGAAAATTTTAATTTTAATGAAGTCCAGCTCATTGATTCTTTCTTTCATGGATTGTGACTTTGACAATGTATGTAAAAAGTCATTGCCATACCCAAGTTATTTAGATTATCTCCTATGTTATCTTTTAGGAGTTTTATAGTTTTACACTTTACATTTAAGTCTGTGATTCACTTTTGAGTTAATTTTTGTAAGAAGTATAAAGTATTTGTCTAGGTTTTTGTTTTTGGTTTTGGTTTTTTTGGCATGTGGATATCCAGTTGTCCCAGCACCATTAGTTGGATGGACTTCTTTTCAACCAAACATTTTAAAGCAAAGGACTTTGGAATTAGCCCTGTATAAGAGTATAAAGTTCACTTGCCCTGCTTTGTCACTTTCTCTTTCTATGCTGTTTCCTCAATTATACTATTTGTTTAAATTCTCAGATTTGTGTGCTTCCTCAGGCCTACTTTAGAGGGCAGGAAAAGGCTACTTAACTTCCCAAGGTGTTCAGTAATTCACGTTCTTCCTCTTTTAAGATTGTTTTCACTTTAAGAGTGCTTGAGGACAATGGAATTTATTCCTTAAAAAGGAAAACTCTTTACTGGTTACATTTTCAGTTCTGTCACCAGGTTCTGTGGCATGATGGCAAGAGTTTGAATTATGATAAAGAAGCAAGAATTTTGTAACTTTGGTTTCTCTATCATTATTTTTGCCATAAATTCTCATTAAAGTTTCATAGCCCAGAGGAGAGTTGTACATTCTGTGGATAGTCTGCAATTTTCTGAACCTTTGAATATTTGTTGAGCCTTACTAGAGACTTGTGGATAATGCTGCATTCAAACGTATAATATCCATTACTATCACCATTATTAACACGTACATAAACAAAAATCAGGCAAATATGTTAAAGAAAATGCAAGAAATAGCCTATCTGTTCTTTATCCTAACATTTATTAGATTAGTACCCCAAACTGTGAGTTCAGACACCCATACTTCTTCTTGACTTTCTCCAGGTTATGTTATCATTCTCTTGACTTTGCCCCTGTGACATGTAGTATTTCTTGGCTTATTCCTTCAAGAGAAACATCTAAGCTCTGAGTGTCTATTCCTCATCCTGTGATCCAACACTCTACAGTTATTTTGAAGACATATATCAAACAGCACAACATTTTAGTAGTAGCTGCCAAACAGCTCTTGATTGTCTGCAATAGCTACTCCTAGAAGTTATTCAGCAGTCAAATTGCCTGCTGCCTTGAAATTAACTGTGGCTTGCTCAGTGGAAGATATTAAATCCTACTTGCATACCATACTTAAAGCAGGATCTTTTCTTATTGTCTCCCCCTGACTCTTTCCCCACTTTCACATTTCTTGCCATCACAATTGTAATGTTTATCCATTATTTATTGTCCTCCTTGGCAACATTTCCTATACATGACTCTTAATAGATATTGATCAGGAATTATGGATGTATTTCCAATTTTGGAGTCATCTTTGAATAGTTCCTCCTAAATTTTCAGACACTTTAGGACTAAGGTAAAGATTCTTATGTAAGATTAGAAGAAAAATTGCAAATAGGAATCACCACAAGTCCCTTTTCAGAATGCAAACTCTCCCCAAAAAGAGACACCAAGTTGTATTCTACCGGAGCCAAATTTATTTTCCCCTACATCTTGAAGGGATATTAGATAACTAGATGATTGTGTGTAATATTTATCTCATGTTCTGAAAGTTTCAATGTTTTATCTTCTTTGATACTCTTCCAACAATTTCATTCCATTTCCTTTGAAGCTAACTTCATTTAATACCTCATGCCTCAGACCACGTAAATACCCTCAAGACTTCTTTTTCTGTCTCTAATCCCTCTAGCCTAACTACAGGCTCTCCTTTCACCATGTTTACTGTCCTAAAGCACAGAACGTTTTTAATCTAAGTTCCCAGTTCAGGACCCTGAAATGTCTTCCAATATCTAGGGAAAAATCTTGGCATTCGTGAGTTCAGTGACATTCACAAGTGCTATCATCTCTGCTTTTTCTCATGGTTCTCCTCCATGTGAATCACTTGCACCAGGCAGACAGGTCAGTCCAATGTCCTACCAAAAAATTCCTGTGGGGATTCAGCTTTTGTGTGTAACTCATATCCACATCAATCCTGTCTTCCTGAAAAGGTCTATTATTTCCTCCTACTTAGATCTAATGCATCATCCAAGTCTTAAATCCAATTTTTATTTCTCTGTGAAGCCTTCCTTAGCAATCAAAAAGAATTTCCTACCTCTTATCTTTAGTCACTTTTATTGCTTACATTAAGCATGTTGGCATGACTTAGTCATTAGTGATTCTAGTTATTTTTTCATATGTCTCTTTTGTTTATCCCACTATACGGTAAGTCCCACAAAGAAGTCAGAGTAAGCTCCCAGTTAGACATATCTGATTGTATCTTTCCTTTGTCTAAAACTCTCCAGCAGCTCCCCATTGCAGCTAGGATAAAGCCATATATATATATACATATATGGACCTTTACTCCCTGGCTCATGCCTACTTCTCTAGCTTTGTCTATAACTGTGTTTACCTTTTCCTCTCCTTCAAATTTGAAGCAATGGATCTACTTTACTGATTTTAGATTTTGTCTCCAGTCCTACATACAATCAGTCATCAAATCCTTTTGCTTCTACCTGCTAAATATCTTTGGAATCTGCCCACTTGTCCTCATCCTTATTGCCACTAATCTAGAATATGCCAACATTTATTCTTTTCTGGAATAATAACTTACCCTCTTTCTATCCTGAGTGATTTTATAAATTAGAGTGCTGAGTTTGAAGTGATTCTGAGTTATCAAAAAAGATACCTAGAGTATGAATTTGAATATTCTGGGGTAAAAAATAAAATTGGAATCATTGTCAAATTGTTAATCATAGTAATAGATGACAGGAACTAGGAAGAGGGTAGAGAGTGAGTCAAGAAGAAGGCATAAGTCAGAATACCAAAGATATCTAACATTTAATAAAAGTAATCTGAGAAAGAGCAGGCAGAGAAGGAGAGGAAAACCAATCTAGGCGGGTATCATGAGAGACAAGAGAGACAAGAGAGAATAAAATAAAATTTATAATGCCGAATCCTGAAAGCAGATCCAATGCAGATGAAGACTGAGATGCAAAGTATCACAACTCTGTGAAAAAAAACAGGTCAAATGTACCGTGCATTTAATATATGCCAAAAATATATTGGTTCATAATTGTTTATTTAAATTTTGTAATCCAGCGAGGTAGCTTGCTGTCTATGAAGGGGTGTGGCAGTAAAGAGTGAAGTTCTTTTGAGATGTAGGATAAAAGAGACTGTTTTGTTGTTTGTTTTCTTTTCCCAAGTTGGGAGAGATTTGAGCAAACATAAGTGCTGATTGGCATGACCTGTAGAAAACCAGGAGTTACAGGGGAGAGAGGGGAAGATAGAGAGCATGAGTTCAGCCAAGAAGGCAGGAGGCAAGGGATGCAGAACCCAGGTAGAGGGACGAGTATCAGCAGGAGCATCACAGTACCTTCCATTTTTCCCTGAGCAATGGCCAGATGAATGAATGGAGTTTCCTGGAATTTGATGAGTAGAAAAATATGCTGTTTATTTTTAATAGCTTCATTTGGGGGAAAATGTTGGAAGTGAGCTCGTTTGCTGGCATACAGATGTTAAATGTTGTGGGAGAAAAAAAAAAACAAAAAACAAATGGAGCCAGTATCTCCTGTCTCCACTTTCTTGACCCCTCTTGTTCATTAATCCCTTATTGTCAACAAATTGACACCTTGGTCTAATACAATGTTTTATGTCAATTATACCTCAATAAACTGGAAAAAATAAAGATCAAGAAGTGATCAATACATTTGGAATCTGAAGATCTGGGTTCACATTACCCAGCTTTGATGATTTTCCTACAATAACTGAATAATCCCCTTTATGCTACTAAACTAAGTTCATAGTGTCTGACTTAGAGGTTTGCCATAGTGACATTTACCTGGGGCCTGCCACATAGTAGGCATTCCAAAAAGTTATATTTAAATCTGAATCTGCATTGCCCTCCATCTCACTCCTTTAACTTATTGAATTAGATATCAGTAATGAGCTATTTCAAAGCTTTCTGCCAACAGCCATTATAAGGATAAAAAGGGGAACGAAAGAAAAATCATCACTAAATAGACAGTGCTATTCTCTGTAGAAAAGAAGGCACTCTGACTTAGTGCCCACCAAGCCCGGGGCCATTAATGAAGCCTGGCTTCTTTTTCTCCTCACAGCAGCCATTCAAAAGAAGAAAGTTCTGCTTGGCAAGGAAGTGCTATTTTCAGAGACAAGATTAGGCTCATTTTGGTCAGGAGCTGTGCTTCTTCAGTCCTGGCATCTCTGAAGATTAGGTTAAAAGGTAAGAAGGAATGACTCAGAATAATTGCATTGCTTTACTTGTGAACTTTAAGATCTTTTAGTGGAGGAGTTTTACAATCAGTGATAGGTAGTCATGGAGAGAGAAAAGGTACAATCCCAGGGGACCAAAGCAGCAATGCCTGACAGAATTTCTACACAAAATGAAGCGTGGCCAGCCTTGCTGTTTTTTTCTACCTCCCCCAATTTCACAGGAATACTTTTAATATACCATCATCTTCCCAGTTTCTGAAAACAGATTTTATTTTTCTTATTCACCTTCACTGTGTAAGTGTATGTCTTCTATAAAATGGATTTTAGAAATTCCATTCTGAGATCAGGTATATGAAAGTAAAGCACATGTAAAGTTTAATCGTTATTTTATAATTGGGAAAAATAAATCCCATAACGATGTCTCTGAACCAGAACCCAATGTCTTTCCCCTGAGCAATGATCAAGCCAACTATAGAAAATCATTTATTGATCCCTTATTAGATTTTTAGCTTAATGCTGAGCTACTTGGGAGATGCAGAGAAATAAAACAAGGCATTTTCTAGACTTAGGAGTTTACATTCTACTTGGATGGAAAAGGCATGGTTCAACTGCACACTTGACAATAAGGAATAATATATAATCATGGCTATTGAAGTGTAATACATAGCTACTTGTACTTATGGTTTTCATTTCCTTACTTTTTCCCCTCCTGTGTCCATCTACCTAGGTCCCAGAGTCAGACACTTGGGGGGAATCTTTGATTCTTCCCTTTTTCTGATCTCCTATGTCCAATCAATTTGCTGGGTCCTATGGTTTCTACCCTTAAATATCTCTGGAATGTGTCTACTCTTATTTGGTCCATAATGTCATCATCCATTTGAGGCCACCATCTACTCGTACCTGTAATACAATATTTTGATAACTACTTACCTGACTTCCAGCCACATCCTTTGCCAATGCATTCACACTAATGAGCCAAAGTGACCTAAATGTCAAATACTACAATGTCCTAAGTTTCACAGATAACCTCAATCTTTCACACATTTCTTCCTCATGCCTGTTTAATTGATTCTCTTTAAAACCATATGATAGCTCACCCTGGCTCTTAAGGAGACTGGGCTCCTCATCGCTTAGGTACTTGCTTCTCTGGTCCCAGCTTGACTCACAAGACTTTTTTCCAACCACTCAACAGAAGGGTGTATAATATGGGCCCACAGACTTCCTTTCTGCTTCTCTCCTGCCTTCCAGCCCCATGCCACTCTGGCCATATTTCACTTATCTCCATCTTTGGAAATTATGGCACCAATATGTTGTATTTTTATTGTGTTCTGCCCTCAGTCTTAACTATCATCACTTATTGTAAATTTGTATTCTAGTCTTTGTCCTCAGCTCTATAGTTCAATAAGAGGAGGGCTCAGTTTGACTTATTCATTTCTTACCATATGAGGCTAGATCAGTACCTGGCATTAAGTAAATAGCTGATAATCAATAGTTGTGTGAAAAAATGTGGGACTGAGTGAAAGCAAAGACAAAGTTCTGTAAGAGAATGGTAACTTTTATCTATAAACCAGCAGCAAAGGATTGAGGTTAGCTGGGGTTCAAGAGAGCCACACAGAGCATTCCATTGTGGGAAACCATATGAAGAAAAGCACTAGGAAAGTTCTGTCAGCATGATAACGGAAAACACTGGTCTGATAGAAGCAGTAGGTGAATGCTGGAAATACTGGGAAATTGACCTAGGGGAGGGAATACAGTTAGGACTACAGAAAACCTTGACAACAGTAAATATATTTATATTTAATGAGATAATAAAATGGAATATTTAAAACATTTGACCTATCATCTGGAACTTGTCAGGGAAAGAAGGAGAAAAGCTTGTGTGAAGGGCAGTAAAACTCTACTCTTTCCTCATTCAGATACTAGAGCAGCAAGAGATCCTCTTTCTACAATCCTTGAATTGGACAGGAATTTTTCTCAAATCTGTGATTGGCAGGCAGGATGCCTCAAAATGTAAGTTCACAAGCCCTGTGGTCTGATGGATAAATCTAAAGCAATGTACTTTTATATCCCAGCTGTGCAATATCAGTCAAGTTATTAAACCTCCCTGAACCTCAGTTTTCTCCTTTGAAAATGGGAATACAAATAATTGAACCCACCTCATATGGCTCTCATGAGGAAGAAGGAATATAGCTCAGGTAAAGTGCTTGACTCATAGTAAACATTCAATGAAAG
Source organism: Stenella coeruleoalba (assembly GCF_951394435.1). Taxonomy (NCBI): domain Eukaryota; kingdom Metazoa; phylum Chordata; class Mammalia; order Artiodactyla; family Delphinidae; genus Stenella; species Stenella coeruleoalba. The sequence continues at coordinate 35,345,405 of NC_137160.1, read as the reverse complement.
TACTTATTATTTTCATGACATACTGTACTTCTTTTTATTATTTTGTGTTTGCAGTTTCCATTCTAAGATAAAAAGGTTCAGTATGAGTTATGCACCCTTGTTAAATTAGTTTTCTATTGTGGTTTTTGATTAAATGTCATGTAAGAATCAAAGTAGAAATAAATAATCATGCAGACAAGATGTTACACCACAAAAGAGCTGCAGAACACAAATGAGGGGAATTTTACCTTTTGTGTCACTGTCTAATTCACCTGAAGGACTGTGAGACATTCAGAAGAACTTGATATTCTGTGAATTAGTAAGCGAGTTAACTCATTTGATCAAATATTCAAAGATGATAAATCAACAAATGTTCTCTATTCATTTATGACAAATATGATTCACACAGCACACAATAATTCAGATGACAGCAGACACACGTGGAGAGCCTGTTTAGCCCTCAAAGCAGAACTACATATAGGGCTGCATCAAGGTGAATTAACAGAAGCATGCTCTGGGATAGACCACAGCAAAGCTGGAGATTCTGTGGTGAGGACAAGAAAGCCGAGACCCAGAAGAACAAGGGAAACAGAGTTGACAGAGAAATTGGCTCTGAAAAAAGATGTTAGTTTTCTCCAAGTCAGTTTCCAAAGGAATTATCAAGCTCAGCCACAGATCCATATGCACCAGTATAAGAAAAGGCCAATGATTGTGCAGAGCAGAGTCCAGGACAGCAATGTTTATTGTAGTTAGGCAGAATACCATCTTGTTGTGAGAGAACAATTCATTCGTATCAGATTCCCAGCCAATGCCTGGGGCCATGATGAGAGGAATTCAGCCCCTTTGGGAAAGATCTAACAGGAACTAGATAGGGAAATAACATGCAATTCAAGTTGACTGACATGTAAGGAAACAGATTAAGAGCCTATTTGCTTGTTTGTTTGTTTTACTAGGCAGGATAAAAGAGCAAAGAAAGGTATAGGAATTAAATGTGACTTAGTAGCGGGACAGACCATATATTTCAATAGAATACTTTTACAGAATCTAAAGTTCATTCTTATTCCACTAGGTATTGCAAATATTTGGTAGCACAGCTACCAAGTTCCACTGCTATGTTAGGAATTGGTAACTTCCCAATTCCTAACTGATAAACTTTGAATCTCTGTCAACGTTTGCTCTTATAATAGGGCCATGGACTTGTGGTTCTACCCATAAGAAAGTTCAACTTCAGGGACGTGAAAAATGGCACAATTAAGAGAATCAAAGCAGTGACTAGAAACCTCCAATGTGCAAGTCAGCGTGGTTGGACCTATGTGTCATAAGACAACACCATGTTATTTACTAAGGAGAATGATGGAATCAACCATCTCTACCCTCTATTATTATGAGTACTGGGAACATTTTTATTAAATTGTATGTTGACTTGAAAATGAGATGAGAGCTTCAAATGTTTCTGATTGAACTGTAGTACTTATGCACAGGTAGTTCTTGGAATCGTTATTCTGGTTATTTTACAGTTAAATATAAATTCTTAGAAAAGAAAGAATGGCTAGTGAAAACCAAAGGACTATTTTTTCTTGTTTATTTGTTTCATTTGCAAATGAATGTCTGTGTTCTTAGGATGGTAAAACATGTTTTAAAAAACCTAACCATTACTTTTCTCTCACTTATTTAAAAACTCCTTTAGAGGAGCATTATAGCTTTTGGTTTCTTCTCCATTGCTTGTATGTTTCTTAAAAGCATTTTGTATGTGCAGAATATCCAAGTATATCCCTACATAGTTGATAATTGCCATGTATTTTTACCCTTTATGAGGAGATGCATAACTAGGGTACCTCTTGAACTCAATGGCTTAATGTAGCATTGAAAATTAAAATAAAATGCTATTGAACACTTGAGAGAAGCTAATTGGTGAAGTATAATGGTTCAATATCAATAAAAATAAATTTTGATATGATCATTAGAAACCATCTTTAAAAGTCATCTGTCTTCATTAAAGGTCATGGCAATGGACTAAAAGGCAACTTCTAATAATTATTTTTCTTATCTTTAACTTCTTTTAACTTTTCTTAGGTGATAATTTGCAAAAGAAGTTCACACTTCTTTATTTAAATATAAAGCTTTGTGAAACAAACAAACCAAAACCCTCTAATTATTTAGGTGCCACATTCTTTTGACCAAATCTGTCCTTGTACATCTATGTGAAGAACTTTTCCTATACTAGCAAAGGATCTTGTATTCCAGAAAACAAAATGTACAACGAAAAAATATTTGCAGTTGTTTTAAAGAACAAACACACTTTCAAACTCATTTTTTTAAACTGCTTTCAATAATCTCCATTTTCAAAGTGTAGGAGTTGAGACTGGCTGAGAGGGGCGAAAAAGGGATTATAAAAGCTCCACACGACTTGTCTCGTTTGGCACATCTACAGTTGAATGTTTTAGCTTTCCTGCCAGGATGGTTAAGTTAACACTTAATTAGTATGTGTACCAAGCAAAACATGCTTCTGGGCAGCACATTTTTTTTTTATTTCCCCCCACTGCCCCTCAAATAAATAGCCTGGTTTCTGCCCAAAATATTCAAGGAAAATGTTGTGCTTGCCTGGGGCAGAGGCCAGATGCCTCAACTTCCAGCTTCCTTCCATCAAAGCTGTGCAGTTTGGAAATTAAAATCTACAGCAATAATGAAACGTATTAAAATGCATGCAAAGTCTTGAGGGCTTATAATATGCTAAAAACTGGCAATGCATGTTTACATCCATATATCAACTTGGATGTGCTGAAAAGATTTAAAGTGTAAAATATGCAAATATGTGTCATATTGTCACACTTGGTCTCTCTAATGGAACTCCCTTTCATCTCAAGTCGTCTTAATTTCATGAATATTACATGGCCCTCACACCTTTTACTCCTGCTGTTGCTAGGCTGAGAAGATTATGAAAATATGTTAATAGTAACTTTCATCAAATAAAAGTTGCAATATTCCAAATAAAGCATTTCTCCCCTCCTCTCAAAATACAAATGGTGAAGCGTTTCACGCTATTTTGTTTCCCTGTGGGAGACTAGATAACTATAGGCCAATTAAATTAATGAGAACAGACCATGTGAATGGCAACATTTGTACATCATCCTGGCTGGCTGCATATATAGATAGATATATAGTGGTTTTTAAATATTCTTGAGAAATGAAAATAGTCCCAGCTCTGGGGTATTGATAGTGTATAGAGATGATTTTTAAATTAGGCTGTCTTACATAAAAGCCCATGATTTTATATTTAATTGTTGAAACACTATGGGAAGTAGAAAGGCGAGGGGAAGTTTGAGGAATCTGTCTTCATTTATGAAGGTGAAGAACAATGATAATATTGGAATTTCAGATAATCCTCCTCTCCCAAAAAACACACATAAAAGAATATACTCTGTCCATCTCAGGCACATTGTCCCGAAAGTTTCAGAATGACAGCCTTGTTCCTTTATACTGACATCTGTTGAAAGGCTCATTTTGATGTGCCTTACTGACATCGTTATACTTGGTGGCTGCAAAACAATGAGAATCATTCTTTTCTAGACCTAATTCTCACCAATGGAGAAGAACTAGTAGCTTTGTATAAATAACAAGAATCTTATACTAAGTGCCAACGTGGATTTCATAACAGGGAAAATATGAAAACAAGAACTTGGAGTTTATTTAGAACTTTATTTTAGAAGAGCACTTGTTTTAATACATTTGGAGAAAAGATCATTTTTAACCCATGAAGAGTTATTCTATACATATTTAAAGGATGGGAAACTAAAAAAGTGATATTCTGACAACAATTGAAATGAGAAAGTTACTAGCTCTCTGGCCCAGGAAACCTTCATATGGGCTCTGATCCTTTAAAGTGTTTGCACAGGTGATGAAAGGAAGGACACTCAACCAAGAGGGATACAGACAAGAAGCTTGTTCATGGGAGGCTTACAATGAGGAGGCTGAAGTGCAAAGTGTGCAAATATGACACATATTTCCTGAGATGCCAGGGGAAGCAAGAAGTATATCGGAAACTATGTTTTGAAAGAAGACTGCAGGAAGAATAAGCTGCAGCCAAAGACAAGTGGTCTTGTGCTGACAGGTGACAAAAAGAAGATAGGCCTCCATCACTGTGTTGTTCTTTTTCTGAATTGTTGCTGTTGTTATTGCTGTTTGTGCTCTTTTATTTTGTATTGTTGCTATCCCCTAAAAGAAGAGTTTATAGATTAGAACTGTTAGACGAAAAAAAGAAAAAAAAAAAAAAAAAGGAAAATGCAGCCCTTGTTATTTGAAGCCAGAGGAACTAAGCACACAGAACTTTTCATTTGGTTTTACTTTTATCAGATATTCCTCTTTTTCTCTTAAGTAACATATAATCTTAGTAGAAACTTTGGATATTCCCCCAATTTGGGTAGAAAGCGACATCATTCTCCATCATTCATGTATCCATGTATCATGGAAAATTTAGATTATACTCTTTAAACAATTTTATATGCTACATTTTAAAACTAAAGATTGTCTCCTGAATACATCACTAAGAATGGTTTATGTCTCAATCAATTGCTACATAATGTTTCATATTACATGGTTTTCATCAATATTGGATTCTTTGTTTTAAAAATTTGTCAAATAATATCAATGAAATACAAAATATTGTTTATACATCTTTGTCCATATTTAATTATAGCTTTAAACAAATTCCTTTTAAGGGGATCAGCACACTTTATAAAATAATCATATTTACTAAGTTTAAAAAATGTAACAAAAAGAGATAAGGTAAATTATCCTTTAAAATATATTTCACCCTGTATTACTTATTTTTCCTTATTGGCTGAAATGTATGAATTGGATTTTAAAAAAAGAATATGGATAAGGCTTCCCTGACTGGTAACAGTGAGGTAGTTTTATCAAAATAAACTCCTTTGAAAAATAATGAAATGTACTTAAAAAAAATTAATGACATAAAAACTCATTGAAGAATGTGTCTCGCATTCTAGTTAAAAATAACACATCACTCAAAGGAACAAAGCAATATGAGTAAGGAGTAAAAAATACAGAAAGGAGAAATATACCTACTTACACTTCATATACTGAAAATGCTTAAGCCAGATTAAAAAATGGCAATGCTCACTACGTTTAAAGAAATAAAAAGCAGGCTGACAATACCTGCAGGACAAAAGACAGTTTATGAGAGCAGATATGAAGAAAACAGAATAGGACAATAGATATAAAATACAATAAAGCAAATTAAAAACTCAGTGAAAATGTTTAACAGTAAAACTGACACATCCCAATTGAGAATTAATGAGATAGTGGCAAAGATACTGTTCGTGTGAAAACACAAGGAGAAACTAAACACAAAATTCAAGAGAGAATATGCTTTCAGAGAATAGAATGAGTATAAGAAGAATAGCAGAGAGCAGACTGGGTGGAGGTAACATGCAGAAAAATAAGGGCTGAAAGTTCTTTAGACCTGATAATAAACCAGTTCATAGATTCAGCCCTAAGCAAGATAAATTAAATAGAAATTCATACCAGGAGACATCATAGAGAAATTGTTGAAAATGAAAGTCAAAGGAAAACCAAAGTCAGCCAGCAAATAAAACACAGATTTCCTTTAAAGAGTGCAGATAGACTGACAGCTGTCTTCACAAATGCAACAATTAAAGCCAAAAAAAAAAACTTGGAATGGTATCTTCAAAATACCAAAAGAAATCAATTGTGCATCGATGCTACATGCAATAAAAATAACTGTAAGGAAGGATAGAAGTGAAAATCAGGGCATTTTAAAACAAAAGCTGAGAGGATTAATCACCAGAGATACTTATTAAAGGACTGTTAAAGTATGGATTTCAGACAGAGAGAATGTGATTCTTCATAAAAATTTCAGTAATATTTTATCTGTGATGTTAAAAAGCAATGAAAGTAGTACACATGTGGACAAATGTTAATAGATATTGATTACATAAAACAATAATAACGTTTGTTGTATATTTTTAAATAGAAATAAAATGCTAGACATAATGCCGTGAGACAAAAATCACATAGGTTTTAAAAGGTGTTCATAGGTAATGATAATCCAAGAAGAAAATACAAGATTTTATTAATTTTATACTTTGGTTAGTTATGTGTGCTGCTAATTTTTTTCAGACATAGTCATAAAAGGGAGTGCATAACTAAACAGAAAAAAATCACAAAATAGGATCATAGATATAAACCTATATTGTATTAAATATAAAAGACAATCCAGGGCTTCCCTGGTGGCACAGTGGTTGAGAGTCCGCCTGCCGATGCAGGGGGCGCGGGTTCGTGCCCCGGTCCGGGAGGATCCCGCGTGCTGCGGAGCGGCTGGGCCCGTGAGCCATGGCCGCTGAGCCTGCGCGTCCGGAGCCTGTGCTCTGCAACGGGAGAGGCCACAACAGTGAGAGGCCCGTGTACCACAAAAAAAAAAAAAAAAAAAAAAGAGAATCCAGGTAAAAGACAATCGTATTCATGCCAGAATAAAAAAGCAAATGCTATTTATAAAGGATCCACATAAAGCATAAGATACAAAAAGGTTGAGATTCAAATTCTACATGTCAGACAAAATAGATTGTATAGAATAAAATACACTGACAATTGAGATAATTACTTTAGCATGATAAGTTTCAAATGACCAAGAAGATATAAGCATTTAATATGTATGCCTTTAAAAACACAACCTCAATTTATAGAACAAATTTACTGGCTTATAAACAATAAACAAATTTGAAAAAGTTAAAACTAAAAAAAAAATTAAATATTATTCAAGTGTGGCAGAATTTTTCTGTGATTGACTGAATGAGAAATTGAAATGTGTCACCTATATTTCAAATCAAAACATGTGACCCAGAGATTGAACTTATTATCAAAGCCTAATGAATTCCCTCTAAACTCATTTTTGACTAATTAAAAAAAAGAAAATTAAAAGATAGTAATTACATCACAAATTAGCAATATGTTGCCTTTGTCATTAAAAATCATCTGTAAAACAGAAAAAAAAATGCATAGCCTTCGATGACTTGAAATTTTCTTCATGCATGATTATGAATTGCATGTATATTGATAATCTAAATCTAGGTGTGCTGCTTTACATTAATACATGGACTCAGTTTCAGTTACAATATTGACTGTTGGGGAAAAGCTGAAGGCTCCTGATTCTGGGTATCTCTGCTTCTTCAACATTTAGAGCCAGCATAAAATATAAATACGGACAATCCTACTCTTTATCATGACCAAAGTACCTGCTGAACCAGCTAGCCCACCGGGCCTGATGATTAAGCAGAGATGGTCAGTGATGGCATGGCAGACTTTTCACTTAGAATCATGTATTTTTTCAAAGTGTTCCTTTTATTATCTGTCCTAAAGCTCATCTATTTTTAACTGCTCAGATTTATTATAAATGGAGTAGCAAAGCTTATAAGGTCATGCAACCCTTGATTACAATTGCAGAAAATCAACCCAGATTCATTTTAATGAGGTACATAATATCTTAGTGGATTTTTTATCTTTCTTTTCTCCCTTCCTTTTCTTTCTTTCTTTTTCTTTTTTTCTTTCTTTCTTTCTTTCTTTCTTTCTTTCTTTCTTTCTTTCTTTCTTTCTTTCTTTCTTTCTTTCTTCCTTCTTTCCTTCCTTCCTTCCTTCTTTCCTTCCTTCTTTCCTTCTTTCTTTCTTTCTTTCTTTCTTTCTTTCTTTCTCTTTCTTTCTTCTTTCCTTCCTTCCTTCCTTCTTTCTTCCTTTCTTCCTTCCTTTCTTTCTTTCTTTCTTTCTTTCTTTCTTTCTTTCTTTCTTTCTTTCTTTCTTTCTTTCTTTCTTTCTTTCTTTCTTTCTTTCTTTCTTTCTTTCTTTTCCTTGAGGTGCTGTTTCATCTCATCACAAGCTTTTCAAAATTCAAGGTTTATTAATTGGTTGGAAAATTCTTCAGTTTATGTCTCCTGACCCTGCTCCTTCAAATTTCTGCATGGAGTAAGAAAAGTGAGAGTCATTCTAAGAAACCAGAACAGACAGATTCATAGTGAACACTCAGAATTAAAAATGTACCTATAAAAAGCAGGTCATAGGTTTTCAGGTTTATTTTCCTTCTGCTAAATCCATCACCACAATATGCAAATAAGAGAGATGACTGCAGTCAAGTGACTTACCACTGATAATGGGAAAAGAGAAAACAACTGTCTGATTATGGAAGGAAGATGGACCACTACCAGCAAAAAACCTGAAAATTTTTTCAATTAATTGTGGGTTTTGTTTGAGTTGTATGAAACTACTTGTGGGGAAGTTTTATTATCCACCATATTAATTTAACTGAGCAATTCATTTGGCCATTTGTTGACACAGGAAATGTGAAAGAGGAAGTAAAAAATTATGTTTAAGATTGATGATCATTTTTACATACTCAGAATGCCAGGTAGACAACTGGGTGAATGAATATACAATAGTTAAAGTGAATCATATGGGCCAGCTACCAAAACTTTTTACCACAACTGTAGCCTCATATGATCCTAAGGAAAATTTGAATAAATAAGTAAGTGTCAATATATACAAATTATTCCCTTCATGAAGAATTAGATTGTCTCACTCTTTCTGACCACCATATCTTATGAAAAAGGTATCAAGACAGACTAAGCTTTACTTTTTAGTGGGGTTTCCCAAGCATTAGCTTTGCTAATAATCCCTCATTTTAACACCAGGCCATACTTAAATAATTATTTCTATTATTATTATTAAAATCTCATTATTCTTATAACTTAGCCTAGTATTTCTTTTAAATACTGTATGATAGATGGTACTGACCCAAAGTAAGTTTAGAATTGGTGTTTTATAATGTAAGCACATATCACCTTTTACAGAAGGTCTATTATCAACAACAGCAAGAAGATCCTATATTCAATTTTTAATTGGTCACCATATTTGCTATAATTATCTTTACATGTAATTCATATATATTTAGTCAGAATGTTATAGTATTGGGAATACTAGATATTGAGTGCAAACATTTCAATATATAGATGAAGAATCTAAAGCCCCAAGAAGTGACACTGGTGGCAAAATAAAAAAAAGGTATCCAATTCTCTTGATCTCTAATCTAGTATTTTTTTTTTTTTTACCAAATATTAGTTTTGGTTATCAACCTAGAAGAGAGTAGCAAAAACAGAAGAAAGACCCAAAATAGTAAATGTCAATCACCCCAAAAGTCAGGGTATGAGGGTGAGTTTCACCTACTAAAATATAACTTTTTAAAAAAGACCAAAATTATGTGCATGAAGACAAAGATTAACAGAGCCAGATCATAAACTGAAAACATAGAGAGAGCAGAGAAAGGGATTTTTATTTTTCTACCCCATTCTAGAATAATACAAACGAGAGCACTTTTAAAATATTAAATAAGTTAATTGGAGGCAAACATTATAGTACACCTATTATTTTAATGGTAAAGTATGTCCAGTATAATGACCCATCGAAAAGCAATGAGTTGAGGATATTATGAACTTAGCACTACATTTAGTGGTGACATGAGTGTGTGTTCACTGGCTTACAATAGATTGTAAGCCAAACTCAAAAAAATAAAAACTTGTGAAATAGTTTTCTAAATAACTGTCAATTCACATGACATTATTTTATTAGAGCCACTGTGGTTCTAAACATCTTATTCAAACAGCTAAAATCAGCCTTACTGAATGATGCGAACAGAAAGGTTTTCAATGGGGACTGATAAAAAGTTATATGAAGGGAGAGAAGAGGATATTCCAATGAAGGAAAGAGAATGGGCAAGGTTGAGTAGACAGCAAGAGGGCACAAAGAAGACAGCCCAGTCCACAGTAGAAAATATACGCTGAAGGCATTCAGAGTGAGCAATAGAAAGGCAGTTAGCAGGGCAGCCCAGGTAATCTAACTGGAGGTGTCTGTATTTCATATGTGATAAATACCTGAGAGATTAGTAAGGGAGTGAGGATTTTTGTAGGATATTGGTAAGTTTGTGTGCTCAAATCATTCCTTGATAACTCTGTCAGAATTCTGGGCTACATGGATTTTGATATTAAATTTAATGTCAAAGAATATTCTCTTCCATGCTTTCAATTGACATAATTAGCTATCCACTCAAATTTTTCCTTGATTGGACTATTTAAATATCTAAGAAGTACTCACCTTAAGTTGGTGATTATTGTTAGTCTTATATCAATATTTAAATACATGTATTTAATGTATGTCAGAAGAAACAATATCAGTGCAGACATTACACTAAAGTGAGACAAATAATCATGTTGACTGTCCAAAGCTCAGAAAACTCAGGCATATTTTCTCTTTTGCTCTTTTACAGGATACATGATATTTGTTAAATTAATATTCATAATTGATATATTTGCCCAGATATTCCACTCCTAGATGTTTGTCCCATAGACAGTAAAACAAGGATTCATTACGTCTTTGTATAAGAATGTTCATAGCAACTTCATTCATAATAGCCTGAAACAGGAAAGAACACAAATGTGTATAAACAGGAGAATGGATGAAAAAATTTTGGCATATTAATACAACGGAGTACTACTTAAGAGTAAAAAAGAACAGACTACTGATACACTCAATACCATTACACAAAAATATTATCTGAGTCGAAGAAACTGGACATAACCATAAATAATGTATATGACATTCTACAATAAACAAAAGTTACCTATGATGTTAGAAATCAGGTCAGTAGCTGCTTCTGTGATGAAAGAGGTTGCCTGAGAAGGAGTACAAGAGGGCCTTCTGTGGGATTAGAACTCTTCTATATCTTGATACACATTCGTCAGCACACTAAAGATCTGGCAGTTTTCTGTAAAGTAAATTTCACCCTAATAAAAGTTAACATACATAGTTGTTTTTCTATGTGTATTTAACTTCCACTGGAACCTATATTGGACTAATTATTAGAGGGTTTGCCATTTTACTTTTCCGTCACTCTCTGGTTGATGAAGGGCTTAAAAGATTTTCTCTGTTATATGTAATGTGTATTTCTTTATTGTTTTGAGGTATTTGGGGAAATTGTTGTGGGCTTCCCTAAGAGAATAGTTGTTTTTATAAGATATATCTTACACATTTCTGAATTAAATTTATAATGGGATTTTACTTTTAAACATAATATTAATACTTCAGTTATGAAGTGAGTTATGAACAACAAAACCTCCTGACCATCCTTAAACTATTCAAATGTATCCACATTTCTCTTAATATAAGGTATAGCTTGGTATGCCTTTTCTTTATTTTTCCTTTTCCTCTTCACCACATGATGCTGTGCAGTTCAAGGCTAATATTACCTGTAATTACAGTTACAGGTAATTACTGTAATTACAGTTCCTTTTCTCAACATCTTGATCAACAACTTCAATGTTTTGGTCTTTTATTTCCTCAAATTCTGTGAGTCCAGCTCAGAAGGCATAGCATTACCATATTGTACTCAAGTAGTTAGATTTGGAGAATGAGTCCTAATAGTACTTTTTAATTTTAAGAAATTCGACATGTTCATATTATATGCTATAGAAGATTCCTCACTCATTTAAATGGTTCTGGTTATTAGTGAGGATTAAATAGAATGGCTTTTAGTGTACTCTCTAGAAGCTCAGTGAGAATAATGCCCTAGAAATTAGGACACCAAGCTTCTCTTCCCAGTTACATCACAAATTCCTGCCCAGCAGTTAATTCCATTCCTAGAACATGGTTTGTTCATATATAGAGAACGTTTGTATGAAAACTAAATTTAGGGTTCCTTCTGGCTCTAATTATAAGAGTGTGCTTATTATAGTTGGAGTTTAAAAGTGAAATAAAGCAATCTAAAGTTAAAGACTCCAAATGTGCACACTGTATATAAATATTTTGTGGTTAAAGGTAAAACATGTATTGAACAATGTTTAATGAATTAGATTTTCTCCAGTACAGTGTCACTGTCCTATATAAACCTTGTTTGCTTGCTTGTTTGTGTTTTTCTTCTTCAGTTTTATTGAGAAGCAATTAACATACAGCACTGTGTAAGTTTAAGGTGCACAACACATTGACATACGTCATGAAATGATAATCCCAATAAATTTAGTGAATATCCATCATCTCACATTGTTACAAAATTAAAAAAATAGAAAAATAAATTTTTTCCTTGTGATGAGAACTCGGGATTTACTCTCTTAACAACTTTCATATATAACATATAGCAGTGCTAATTATATTTATCATACTGTATATTACATCCCTAGTTCTTTTTTATCTTCTACCTGGAAGTTTGTACGTTTTGACTGCCTTTGTCCAACTCCCCCACCTCACACCCTGCACCTCCAGTAACCACAAATCTGATCTCTCTTTCTATGTTTGTTTGTTTTTAAAGTATAATTGACCTACAACTCTCTGTTAGTTCTTGTTACACAGCATAATGATATGATATTTCTATAAATTTCAAAATGATCACAAAATGATAAATCTAACTACGATCTGTCACCATACAAATATGTCACATAATTATTCTCTACATTCCCCAGACTGTACATTTCATACAGGTCCTCATTTATTTTGTAACTGGAAGTCTGTACCTCTTAATCTCTCACTATTTATTTTCCTCCCCTCATTCTCTCCTCTCTGGCAACCACTGGTTTGTTTTCTGTATCTATGAGTCTGTTTCTATTTTGTTATATTTGACTTTTTAATTTGTTTTTTAGATTCTACATATAGGTGAAATCACAGAGTATTTGCCTTTCTCTACCTGATTTATTGCACTTAGCCTAATGCACTCTAGGTCGATTCATGTTGTCATGAATGATAAGATTTCATTATTTTTCATACCTGAGAAATAGTCCACTCTGTGTGTGTGTGTGTGTGTGTGTGTGTGTGTGTGTGTGTATAATGCCCTTATCTATTCATCTATTTATGGGCAACAAGACTGCTTCCATATCTTGGTGATTGTAAATAATAATGCAATGGACATAGGGGTGCATATATCTTTTGAAATAGCATTTTTTTTCTTTGACTAAATACCCAGGAGTTAAATTGCTGGATTATATGGTAGTTCTATTTTTAATTTTTAGAGGAATCTCCATACTCTTTTCCATTGTGGCTGCACCATTTTACATCCCCACCAACAGTGCATGAGGGTTCCTGTTCCTCCACATCCTCACCAAAACTTGTTATTTGTTATTTTTGTGATAATATAGCCATTCTAAAAGATGTAAGGTGATATCTCATTGATTTGATTTGTATTCCCCAGATGTTTAGTGATGTTGAGTATCTTTTCATGTGACTGCTAGTCATCTGTATGCCTTCTTTGGAAAAAATGTCTATTCAGATTCTCTATCCTTTTCTAAAAATCAGTTTGCTTGTTTATTTATTTATTTTATGTTGAATTGTAAGAGTTTTTTTTAACATTTTGGATATTAACCCCTTATCAGATATATTGTGTGCAAATATCTTCTCCCATTCAGTAGGTGGCCTTTTCATTTTGTTAATAGTTTCCTTCACTCTGCAAAACCTCTTTAGTTTGATGTAGTCTCATTTGTTTATTTTTGCTTCTGTTTCCCTTGCCTGAGGAGCCATACTCAAAAAAATATTACTAAGACCTATATCAAAGAGAGCACCATCTATATTTTCTTCTACACGTTTTATGTTTCCAGGTCTTAGATTTGCTTTTAATTTATTTTGAATTTATTTTTGTGCATCATGTGAATGAGTGTTCAGTTTCATTCTTTTGCATGTAGCTGTCCAGTTTTTCCAACATCACTTATTGGAGAGGTGTCTTTTCTTCATTGTATATTCTTGCCTCTTTTGTCATAGATTAATTGCTTATAAAATGTGAGTTCAATTCTGGGTTCTCTATTCTGTTTCATTGATCTAAGTACCTGGGTTTTTTTTGGGTTTTTTTTTTGGCCAGGACCATACTGTTTTAATTACTGTAGCTTTGTAGTATAGTTTGAAATCAGGAAGCATGATACCTCCAGCTTTGTTCTTCTTTCCAAAGATTGTTTTGGCTATTTGGGGTCTATTTTGTTTCCATATAAATTTTGGAATTATTTATTCTAGTTCTCTAAAAAAAAAAATGCCATTGCTATTTTGATTGAGATTGCAATGAATCTGTAGATTGCCTTGGGGAGTATTGTCATTTTAACAATATTAATCATTCCACTCCATGAATACAGTATACCTTTCCATCTGTTTGTGTCATCAATTTTTTCATCTGTGTCTTATATAGAGATTTCTGAGTGCAGGTCTTTTACATCTTTTGTTAGCAGACCAATATCACTGATGGATACAGATGCAAAAATCCTCAACAAGATATTGGCAAACAGAATTAAACAACACATTAAAAGGATTATACACTGTGATCAAGAGGGATTTACCCCAGGGATGCAAGGATGGTCCAATATCCATAAATCAATCAATGTGATACAACACATTAACAAATTGAAAGATAAAAATTATATAATCATCTCAACAGATGCAGAAAGAACTTTTAACAAAATTCAATATTCATTTATGATGAACACTCTCAATCAAGTTGGTATACAGGGAACATACCTCAACACAATAAAGGCCTTTATGACAGGTCCACAGCAAACATCATACTTAATGGTGAAAAGCTGCAATATTTCCTTTAAGATCAGGAATGAGACAAGGATGCTCACTTTGACGATTTACTCAATACAGAACTGGAAGTCCTAGTCACAACAATTAGACAAGAAGAAAAAATTAAAGGAATTCAAATTGGAAAGGAAGAAGTAAAACTGTTACTTTTTGCAGATGACATGATATATAGAAAATCCCAAGCACAACAAAAATAAATTACTAGAACTCATCAATGAATTTGGTAAAGTTGTAGGATATAAAATTAATATACAGAAATCCATTGCATTTATACACACAAACTATCAGAAAGAGAAATTAAGAAAATAGACACATTTATAATCACATCAAAAAAAAATCTAGGTGTATAAAACTTGTTGGTCATCAAATATAAGGATCTGAAAAGTAGACACTAACATCACTTTTTTCAAGGAATCTTACAACTTGAAATGCTATTGATTAAAGATACATTAAATACACAACTGTGGGCACATATTTTTAATTATCAATAAATCAATAGGTTAAATTAACACTAAGCAAGGGCAAGAATAAATGTGAATTGTTATTCATGATGTAAAAATTATTAAATTAACAAACAAACAAATAAAAACTGTATGGTTTGTGTTCTTCAGAATAGATCTTAAACAAAGATTTAAGTGAAAGTAATTCATTTTGGAGGGAATCTCTGGAGGGAACAGGGAGCAGAGAAAGAATGGCAGTTAATCAAACATGCAAAATTAGACCAGTTACTATTGTGGCAAGTGGAGCTCCATCCCACAGGGGAACTCTGGGAGCCAGTGTATCACACACTTCTGAAATATTCCAACACAGGTGTAAGGCAGCATCATATATATTCCTCCAGTCTCCTCAGTTGTTTGAAGGCAGATTCTGGAGCACTCACTCTTCAGCAGGCCCAGTTTGCCCTATGATTGTTATGAGAATGCTCTTGTAGCCAAAAAGCAGCCTCACAGGCAGATTATCAGGGCTTCACAGCAATATGCCTTCTGTGAGTAGATGTGACTGTTAAGAGGATATGGTTGCACACCAACAGCTACATCAGAATAAGTTGAGTCCACAGCAACAGTCATCTTGGATCAGGTGAGATTTCAAGTGCATGAATTGATGAAAATGCATAAGTTGATTTTCAGTGAAGAGTTTAAGACTAGTCATAGAATAAGTTTGAAATATTTCAATACCCCTTTTACTGGAAAACACCAACCCCGGTATATTAGACAAAATAAACTTACTTTTTTCCTCATAGCTGAAAAACTATTGATGAAAGAAAATCGATTCATTTTCTTGAAATTGATACCAAGCAGGACACTGTGGGGTTCCTGGACACAAAAGCGTTTCTGTGTCTCCCATTTCTTGATTACAGGAAATAGGCTACATTCAGCCTCCTTGACCTTTCCTGAGTTCCAACTAGTAAGTTCAAAGAGGGAAGGAGTGTGAAAACAGTCAAAAGAAACAATAGTGCAGCTTTGGGATAGGTTGCTGATTCCCTCTCAAGGGATAAACATTACAATATCTTTAGCTGTTTTGCAGGTACTGAAATCCCCACCAGGTGGAAGAAGTTAAAGGAATGCTGCCCACAAGCATGTAGACCGCAGACCAGTTGGAACCAGTTGATAATGCTGACTCCCACTTGCCTCACCACCAACAAATCAGAAGAATATTCACGAGCTGATCATGCTCTCTTTGAACCATTACTATAAAACTCCTAATAGGTCAGGACACACAGTTTTAAGGGCATTAGCCTGCTGTGTCTCCCTTTGCCTGGCAAAGTAATAAAACTATTCTTTTCTACTTCACCCAAAACTCTTTCTCTGAGAATTAATTCAGTGTTGGAGTACAGAAATCAGATTTGGCTTCAAAATCACATCCCTGAATATTGTCTGGGCTGAACTATAATACAAATTTTCTCACTGTCGGGTAAGAATTTTACATTTTGTAGCAGAAATACCAGTGGTCCTCAAAGTGTGATATCCAAAGTAGTGGCAACAGCATCAACTGGGTACTTGTTAGAAATGAAAATTCTTGGGTTCCACTCTAGACTTACTGAAAATCAGGAACTCTGTGGGTTTGTTCTAGCTATCTGTTTTAACATACTCTCAAGGTGACTCTGACGATACTAAAGCCACTGATACCTTCTATTAAGATTTTATCTATATATAAATAGGAAATGGCATTTCTCTCATTCACCATCACCAAAAAAAAAATATGCTAGGTAAATTTTAAAAATGCACTGCATGCTGTATTTGTACTTTATGACTGATTTATATATATATATATATATATATATATATATATATACACACACACACACACACACACACATATATATATATACATAGAGAATAATATATACACATACATATATATTATAAACAATGTATATTTTATCCAAATATTTTTTTACTTATAGGTCAAAATATTAAAATGCATCCCATGTAAAAGTAATCAAATTTGTTAGCAACTTAGTAAACTAGATTAAAAACTGTGTTTAATTATATGTGACTTTCTGGAAGGCAATTTTTCTCTTTAGTCCTAAATTTCCTTAACTAAAGAAAAAGAGTCTTAAAGGTCCAGAGGAGGACCTTCAAGATGGCGGAAGAGTAAGACATGGAGATCACCTTCCTCCACACAAATATATAAAAAATACATCTACATGTAGAACAACTCCTAGAGAACACCTACTGAACACTGGCAGAAGACCTCAGAGTTCCCCAAAGGCAAGAAACTCTACACGAACCTGGGTAGGGTAAAAGAAAAAAGAAAAATACAGAGACAAAAGAATAGTGATGGGACCTGTACCTGTGGGAAGGAGCTGTGAAGGAGGAAAATATTCCACACACTAGGAAGCCCCTTTACTGGCAGAGACAGTGGATGGGTGCAGGGGGGATCTTTTGGAGCCACAGAGGAGAACATAGCAACAGGGGTGAAGAGGGCAAGTAGAGAGATTCCTGAAAAGAGGATCTGTGCCAAACATCATATACCAGCCTGAGAGGCTTGTCTGCTCATACACCTGTGCGGGTGAGGGCTTGGAGCTGAGGCTCGGACTTCAGAGGTCAGATCCCAGGGAGAGAACTGAGGTTGGCTGTGTGAACAGAGCCTGAAGCAGGCTAGTGCACCACAGATAAGCAGGAGGGAATCCAGGAAAATGTCTGGAACTGCCTAAGAGTCAAGAGACCATTGTTTTGGGGTGTGTGATGAGACGGGATTCAGAGTCCCACCTAAACTAGCTTCAGAGACAGACACGAGCCATGGCTATCAGTGCAGACACCAGAGATAGGCATGAAATGCTAACACTGCCACTGCAGCCACCAAGAATCCTGTGTGCAAGCACAGGTCATCATCCACACCTCCCCTACCAGGAGCCTGTGCAGCCTGCCACAGCCAGATTCCCATGATCCAGGGACAACTTCCCCAGGAGAACACACAACATGCTTCAGGCTATTGCAATGGTATGCTGGCCTCTGCCGCTGCAGTCTTGCCCCACATTCTGTACCCCTTCATCCTCCTGAGCCTGAGCGAGCCAGAGCCCCCTAATCAGCTGCTCCATTAACCCCTCCTGTCTGAGTGAAGAACAGACACCAGAGAGAGACCTACATGCAGAGGCAGGGCCAAATACAAAGCTGAATGCCAGGAGCTGCACAAACAAAGAAGTGAAGGGGAAATTCTCCATGCAGCTCAGAAGCAGCAGATTAAATCTCCACAATCAACTTGATGTATGCTGCATCTGTGGAATACCTGAATAAGCAATGAATCATCCCAAAATTGAGGTGGTGGACTTTGGGAGCAACTGTAGACTTGGGGTTTGCTGTATGCGACTGATTAGTTTCTGATTTATATGTTTGTATTCGTTTAGTTTTTAGTGCTTTTTATCATTGGTGGATTTGTTTACAGTTTGGCTGCTCTCTTATTTTATTTATTACTTTTTAATTTTTTTACTTAAAAATATTTAAAATTTCCTTATTTTACAAAATTTATTTATTTTATTAATTTTTTTCTTTCTTTTTTTCAACATTTTCTTCTGAGCTATGTGACTGATAGGGTGTTGGTGCTCCAGCTGGGTGTCAGGTCTGAACCTCTGAAGTGGGAGAGCCAAATACAGGACACTGGACCATCAGAGACCTCCTGGCCCCATGTAATATAAATCAGTGAGAGCCCTCCCAGAGATCTCTGTCTCAACGCTAAGACCCAGCTCCACTCAACAACCAGCAAACTCCAGTGCTGGACACTCCATGCCAAACAACTAGCAAGACAGGAACACAAATGTGCCCATTAGCAGAGAGGCTGCCAAAAATCACACTAATTCACAGACACCCCAAAACACACCACTGGATGCAGCCACGCCTACCAAAAAGACAAAATACAACATCATCCACCAGAACAAAGGCACAAGTCCCCTGCATCAGGAAGCCTACACAACCCATTGAACCACACTTACCCACTGGGGGCAGACACCAAATATAATGGAAACTATGAACTTTCAGCCTTCAAAAAGGAGACCCCAAATACAGCTAAACAAAATGAGAAGACAAAGAAATACACAGCAGATGAAGGAGCAAAGTAAAAACCCACGAGATCAAACAAATGAAGAGGAAATAGGCAGTCTACTTGGAAAAGAATTCAGAGTAATGATAGTTGAGTTGATCGAAAATCTTGGAAATAAAATAGAAAGAACACAAGAAACATTTAACAAGGACCTAGAAAAACTAAAGAGCAAACAATGATGAACAATACAATAAATGAAATTAAAAATTCTATAGAAGGAACCAATAGCAGAATAACTGAGAAAAAAGAATGGATAAGTGACTGGGAAGATGAAATAGTGGAACTAACTACTGCAGAGCAGAATAAAGAAAAAAGAATGAAAGGAATTGAGGACAGTCTCAGAGACATCTGGGAAAACATTAAACACACCAACATTCAAAATATAGGGATCCCAGAAGAAGAAGAGAAAAAGAATGGGTATGAAAAAAATATATGAAGATATTATAGTTGAAAATTTCCCTAATATGGGAAAGAAAATAGTGAATCAAGTCCAGGAAGCACAGAGAGTCCCATACAGGATAAAACTAAGGAGAAACACACCAAGCCACATATTAATCAAACTATCAAATATTAAATACAAAGAAAAAATATTAAAAGCAGCAAGGGAAAAGCAACAAATAACATAAAGGGGAATCCCAATAAGGTTAACAGCTGATCTTTCAGCAGAAACTCTGCAAACCAGAAGGGAGTGGCAGAACATATTTAGAGTGATGAAAAGGAAAACCCTGCAACCAAGATTACTCTACCCAGAAAGTAACTCATTCAGATTCGATGAAGAAATTAAAATCTTTTCAGAAAAGCAAAAGCTAAGAGAATTCAACACCACGAAACCAGCTTTACAACAAATGCTAAAGGAAATACTCTAGGAAGGAAACACAACAGAAGGAAAAGACCTACAATAACAAACCCAAAACAATTAAGAAAATGGTAAGAGGAACAGACATATCAATAATTACCTTAAATGTAAATGGATTAAAAACTCCAACCAAAATACATAGACTGGCTGAATGGATACAAAAACAAGACCCATATATATGCTGTCTAAAAGAGACACACTTCAGACCTAGGGACACATACACACTGAAAGGGAGGGGATGGAAAAAGATATTCCATGCAAATGGAAATCAAAAGAAAGCTGGAGTAGCAATTCTCATATCAGACAAAATAGACTTTAAACTAAAGACTATTAGAAGAGACAAAGAAAGACACTACATACTGATCAAGGGATCCATCCAAGAAGAAGATATGACAATCATAAATATATCTGCACCCAATAAAGGAGCACCTCAATACATAAGGTAAGTGCTAATATCCATAAATGGGAAATTGACAGTAATACAATCATATTAGGGGGATTTAACACCTCACTTTCACCAATGGGCATACCATCCAAAATGAAAATAAATAAGGAAACACAAGGTTTAAATGATACATTAAACAAGATTTACTTAATTGATACTTATAGGACATTCCATCCAAAAACATCAGAATACACAATCTTCTCAAGTGCTCATGGAACATTCTGCAGGATAGATCATACCTTGAGTCACAAAACAAGCCCTGGTAAGTTTTAGAAAATTGAAAACATATCAAGTATCTTTTCGGACAACAATGTTATGAGACTAGATATCAATTACAGGAAAACAACTGTAAAAAATACACATACATGGAGGCTAATCAACATGCTACAAAATAACCAAGAGATCACTGAAGAAATCAAAGAGGAAAATACCTAGAAACAAATGGCAATGAAAACTTGATGAAGCAAAACCTATGGGATGCAGCAAAATCAGTTCTAAGATGGAAGATTATAGCAATACAATCCTATCTCAAGAAACAAGAGAAATATCAAATAAACCACATAAACTTACACATAAAGCAATTAGGGAAAGAAAAAAAAGAAAAAAATAAACAAAACACAAAAGTAGAAATGAAAAAGGAGAAATATCAACTGGCACTGCAGAAATACAAAAGATCATGAGACATTACTACAAGCAACTATATGCCAATAAAAAGGAAAACCTGGAAGAAATGGACATATTCATAGAAAAGCACAACCTTCTGAGATTGAACCAGGAAGAAATAGAAAATATAAACAGACCAGTCACAAGCACTGAAATTGAAACTGTGGTTAAATTCTTCCAGCAAACAAAAGCCCAAGACCAGATGGCTTCACAGGCGAATTCTATAAAACATTTAGTGAGGAGCTAACACTTCTCCTTCCCAAACACTTCCAAAATCTAGCAGAGAGAGGAATACTCCTAAGCTCATTGTACAAGGCCACCATCACCCTGATACCAAAACCGGACAAAGAGGTCACAAAAAAAGAAAACTACAGGCCAATATCACTGATGGACATAAATGGAAAAATCATCAACAAAATACTAGCAACAGAATCCAGCAGCACATTAAAAGGAACAGACACCATGATCAAGTGGGTTTTTTTCCCAGGAATACAAGGATTCTTCAATATAAACAAATCAATCAATGTGATACACCATATTAACAAACTGAAGAAAAAAATACATATGACAATCTCAACACATGCAGAAAAAGCTTTCAACAAAATTCAACACCCATTTATGATAAAAGCTAATCAGAACGTAGGAATAGAGGGAATTTACCTCAACATAATAAAGGCCCTATATGACAAACCCACAGCCAACATTGTTTTCAATGATGAAAAACTGAAAACATTTCCTCCTAGATCAGGAACAAGACAAGGTTTTCCACTATCACCACTATTATTCAATATAGATTTGGAAGTTTTAGCCTCAGCAATCAGAGAAGAAAAATAAATAAAAGAATCCAAATCGGAAAAGAAGAAATAAAACTGTCACTGTTTGCAGATGACATGATACTAATCATAGAGAACCCTAAAAATGCTAATCAATGAATTTGGTAAAGTAGCAGTATACAAAATTAATTCACAGAAGTCTCCTGCATTCCTCTGCAATAATGATGAAGAACCTGAAAGGGAAATTAAGGAAACAATCCCATTTACCATTGTAACAAAAAGAATAAAATACCTAGGAATAAACCTACTTAAGGAGGTGAAAGACCTGTATGAAGAAAACTATAAGACACTGATGAAAGAAATTAAAGATGATAAAAACAGATGGAGAGATATACCATGTTGTTGGATTGGAAGAATCAACATTGGGAAAATGACTAGTACCCAAAGCAATCTACAGATTCATTGCAATCCCTATCAAACTACCAATGGCATTTTTCACAGAAGTAGAACAAAAAATGTCATAACTTTTATGGAAACACAATTGACCCTGAATAGCCAAAGCAATCTTGAGAAAGAAAAATGGAGCTGGAGGGATCAGGCTCCCAGACTTCAGACTATACCACAAAGTTACAGTAACTAAGACAGTATGGTACTGGCACAAACACAGAAATATAGATCAATGGAACAGGATAGAAAGCCCAGATATAAACCCATGCAAAAATGGTCACCTTATTTTTGACAAAGGAGGCAAGAATATACAATGGAGAAAAGAGAGCCTATTCAATAAGTGGTGCTGGGAAAACTGGACAGCTACATGTAAAAGATTGAAATTAGAACACTCCCTAACACCATACACAAAAATAAACTCCAAATGTATTAAAGATCTAAACATAAGGCCAGACACTATAAAACTCTTAGAAAAAAACATAGGCAGAACACTCTATGACATAAGTCACAGCAAGATCCTTTTTGACCCACCTCCTAGAGAAATGGAAATAAAAAGAAAAATAAACAAATGGGACCTAATGAAACTTCAAAGCTTTTTCACAGCCAAGGAAACCATAAACTAGATGAAAAAACAACACTCAGAATGTGAGAATATATATGCAAAGGAAGCAAGTGACAAAGGATTAATCTCCAAAATTTACAAGCAGCTCAAGCAGCTCAATATGCAATAAACAAACAACCAAATCCAAAAATTGGCAGAAGACCTAAATAGACATTTCTCCAAAGAAGACATACAGATTATCACCTTACACCTGTCAGAATGGTCATCATTAAAAAATCAACAAACAATAAATTTTGGAGGGGGTGTGGAGAAAAGGGAACCCTCTTGCACTGTTGGTTGGAATGTAAATTGATATAATCCCTATAGAGTACAGTATGGAGGTTTCTTAAAAAACTAAAAATAGAACTACCATATGACCCAGCAATCCCACTACTGGGCATATACCCTGAGAAAACCATAATTCAAAAAGTGTCATGTACCACAATATTCATTGCAGTTCTCTTTACAATAGCCGGGACATGGAAGCAGCCTACATGTCCATCGACAGATGAATAGATAAAGAAGATGTGGCACATATATACAATGGAATATTACTCAGCCTTAAAAATAAATGAAATTGAGTTCTTTTTAGTGAGGTGGTTGGACCTAGAGTCTGTCATACAGAGTGAAGTAAGTCAGAAAGAGGAAAACAAATACCGTATGCTAACATGTATATATGGAATCTAAAAAATAAAAATGAAGAACCTAGGGACTGTACAGGAATAAAGATGCAGAGGCAGAGAACGGACTTGAAGACACAGGGAGGGGGAGGGTTAAGCTTGGACGAAGTGATGGAGTGGCATGGACATAATACACTACCAAATGTAAAATAGATAGCTAGTGGGACACAGCCACTTAGCACAGGGAGATCAGCTCGGTGCTTTGTGACCACCTAGCGGGATGGGACAGGGAGAGTGGGAGGGAGACACAATATGGAGGGGTTATGGGTATATATGTATGCGTATAGCTGATTCATTTTGTTTTACAGAGAAACTAACACAACACTGTAAAGCAATTATTCTCCAATAAAGATGTTAAACTATAAAAAAAATTCTGTCCAGCTCAATATTTTTCTGCTGAAATGACTAATTGTAATTTTGTATATATAGCCCTCCACATTTCTAACTCCATTCCTGCACAATTGTTTTAAGAAAGAGAATAAATCAGAAATATATATAATCTGGGGTTTGAATGATAGAAAACTTTTTTCCTTTATGCATCAGCTAGTATGCCAAAGTCTTGAAACTGATAGTCTTTAATTGAAGCTCATTGACCCTTGGTCTGAGAAGGTGCAATCTGTGAGCTGGCACTCTCCAAGACTCTTAAAGACTGAGTCATCTTCTTGGGGCCAGAATATCCTGGCAGACGAGATCTAAGAATCAGGCAGCTGCAAAGAGAGGCTTCTCTAGGCTCTGCACTGCTTGCCTTGGCAACTCCTTTCCTGACCTATCAGAGCTTAGCTTTTCTGACCTATCAAAGCTACTTCTAATATTTAACTAACATTTTCCCTGATGCAGCTTCATTACATTACAAGATGTTCTCTTCTTTACAGTGTGAGTCACCCTCACCATCTTAAGGAGATGCTTAAGGAGGTGCAGTTGCGTCTAAATAAGCCACAGTGTAGTTTCCAACTGATGCACTGCAGCTCATTTCTCCCCTGCAGCGAAGGAAGTAACTTTGAAAAGGACAGAATCATTCTTCTTGCCACGAAGTGTCATCACTGCAAAGCTCTATGGTAAGCTAGTGGTCAGTCTGAGCAATCAGGTTCATTTGGTGATTCATATGATTGATTTTCAAGTATTACCAGGACTGTTAGAGATAAGAATATATAAGCAAACAAAAAGAGAGCCTGCATCATGGCAACCTATAAATTCAGCTAATTGTCTATTTTGAGGCAATTGAAGAGACTGTCTCTTAACTAAGTGTTCTCTAGTCAAAAATCACCTAATAGATTGTAATAACATACTAAATGCTTTCTTAGTAAATGATCAAAATAGTCAAAGCTTGAACACACACTTGACTCCTGTAAATGTCTGAAATACTTCCTAAAGAAAAGCCTGGGTTTTATTCGCAGAAGAACCAGGAAGGGTGGAGATGCTCTATCTCAGGTGGCAGGGTCATTTCAAGCCACTCAGATCTTCTCTTACATATTTTAAGAGTCATGCATACAAGTAGAGTTGACAGGCAAAATATTTAATTTTATTTGTATTTGCTAAATCTGTCAATCTGACAAGTCATAGTCTTCTTACTTAAAACTGAGAAAAGAGACAAAGAGAACAATCACAGAATAAATAATTTGCATAGAAATACACACTTTATAAAAAAAAGTTTTCCAATTATTTATTTCCTCCTATATGAGGTAAACTTTACTTTTTTTGACAGTTGGCGAAATAGAGAGATTGAATGATTTGATAAAGGTCCTGAACAGTAGTAACAGGACTAACGCTCATAGCTTTTGATGCTGAGAGAGTATTCTACTCTGCCATGAGTCTCTAAAACTAGCTTACAGGTTGTGGATGGTTCTTATCTGCCCAACATCCAATATTTCTTCACCCAGGATATAAGACTGATAGTTTCTATGGAAAGCCATCCTCACTTTATTTTTGAACTGGAAGTTTGGTTGCGACTCACCCAACTACTAACTCCAGAGTTGACCATTATTAGCTTAATGTATCAAGATATCCCATCACAGTGAACATGACAAATGGTGCAGTGGGGTGCTCATGATCTAAGCTGCTCTAACTGTGAAGTGAACTTCAGAATTTTTTTTCTGAACTAGAAACAAGGAAGCTCTTAGCCTCAGTAGATACTGACAGCCAGGTGGAATCCATAAGGGAAAGTGCAGACAATGAAAGGAAGACAAAGGAATTAGAGATGAGAAATGTAAGGAGATAAACCAACTACTGTTCCCAATGTATAAGACCTCACTTGGTCTTGAACATGTTCACCTTAACTTTTACTGGACCATATTCTCACTCACTCTCACCACAGCTTATGTCTTCTCTACTCTGGGGCTTCTTTAAATGTAATTTGCAGTTCTCTCCCAGTTTACTTCCTTTATTTTCTATCTTTGAGATGATAACCTCTGAACACTTGAATATAAAAACCAAAAAGGAGCATGGAAAACAATCTTGCTTATAGAACAAAGAAACATAGATTTCATTTTTACAGAAGGACAGCTAGAGATAGTGTTATTAACTTATTGCCAATTCAAGTTGACCTTACCATACAGCACAATCCCTGTTTTAAAAGTCTTTCTCCAGATTACAGTTTCTTCCTCTTCAAGGATTGTTTTCTGGCTGATACTAAATTCAATGACCTCTTGGTCAAACAGCCCCTATTACTGTGTATCCTAGCATAGAAGGAACTGACTTAAGGGCAAACAGGTGTTTTAGTCAGACAGGAAGTTGGTGCTGTTCATGGAAATAACTGACTATGCAGCCATATTTCTGGGGTAGTCGCAGTCAAATGCTCCTCTTATTTGACTAGATAAATGTCAGGGCCAAAAACAAAATTTAGGCTGATGTTGAAAGTGAGACACACACACACACACACACACACACACACACACACACACATTGTGTTGGTGTATATGTATATATATATATATATATATGTATATATATATACATTCATTGTGCTGGTATTCTATTTCTGTTATGAAAGTAAATGCATTAAATACATTAAATACACTATCCTGAATTATAGTACTTAGATAAAAGGTACATTTAGATTTCAAGAGATCATATCTTTCTTTGAGCCCTTTAACACTATTTGACACTTATTTATATTATATTTTCTCTTACACGTTGGTTGACTTGCATTATTTAAACTTGCAAAATTCATCAACTGGGATTTTTCACTTCTCTTATATCCTCCAAAATGCTTAGTACAGACATATGCCTAGTACAGAGGGACAAAAAGCATTGATCCTTGTGTTTGAACACCTGAATGTAAATTGTCTCCCTAATACTTATGAGCTCTTACCTTATTTATTCTGTTCTGTCATCTATAAAATGGAAATAACAGTGACTGTTCCTCAGACTTCACTGAGTAGCTGAGGATCTAATAAAATAACACATGTAGGTTTATACTTCAATGCAAAACTGTGCATTGGTTAAAGCATGCCCTTCTGATCTCTCAGATTATAGCCCAGTTCATTATTTTACACCTCTTTGTAAATTGTAGGTAACTGATAAATAGACAAACTATCTTTTCCAGTTGTGTTTCCATTGACTTCCTTCCCCACTGTGGAAAAAAACAGTCTCCATCTATTTGTTGTTCCATGTAAATTTGTGGGATTTTTTTGTTTGTTTGTTTGTTTTTACTTTTCCTTTGAACAATGATATTATCCATCTGATTCTCTCATTTGAGAAATATCAAACCTTTAACATTGTTCATTTTTTTATATCTGCAAGAGAGTCATAATTGTATCGTTTTCTGAAGACTATTTTTTTAACGGTTTCAGAGATCTTCCACCGAGGTGCCTAATGGATTCACCTACCACAACCAGGTAACCTTCCTCAACAAAGGAGGACACCTTGTGGGTAGTTCCTTCCCAGGCACATCTTTTCTTAGTTCTCAGAGTTGACTCCAAAGATGTAAGAGAACTTTAATGATGACTCTCTGTTTCTCTAATGTTAATATTACTCTCATACTAAGTTTGTGTTCTTCCTTTTCTTTCTTTTATTTTTCCTAATAAGTTATTCCCTGTTGCTGGCAGCAATGTTTGGGGATTTAGCTTTATAGTCTGATTATTTGATTTTATGTTGGGTAAGAGACAACAGAGACTCTGTTTTACTAATCTTTGTGATTAGGAGTTGGGTTTCATGGTCTGACCATTTGGCGATTTCTAGTCTGTTAGATGAGAGACAACAGAGAATCTAGTTTGTAAATCGTTTCTGTTCATCTGTTTTGAGCTAGAATCAACTATGATATATATATATATATTCTGCTGGGAAGGAGGTCGGCTCTATGGTAGACTAGTAAGATTTTGTGGTTCTTTATTTACTCTTGGTCCTTGGCTGATTTTAGAATTGAAGCTCTATATTTGTCTGTATGTTCCATTGTCTATAACTCAGGCCCTTATCTCTGATTGTATAAATGTGTAATGTTTTTCTACTTTTAGATGATATAGATAAATTAGACTCTAAAATTTCTTAAAGGGGGCTTCCCTGGTGGCGCAGTGGTTGAGAGTCTGCCTGCCGATGCACGGGATGAGGGTTCGTGCCCCGGTCCGGGAAGATCCCACATGCCGCGTAGTGGCTAGACCCATGAGCCATGGCCACTGAGCCTGCGCGTCTGGAGCCTGTGCTCCGCAACGGGAGAGGCCACAACAGTGAGAGGCCCGCGTACCAAAAAAAAAAAAAAAAAAAAAATCTCTTAAAGGAACTTGTTCTTGCTGGCTTATAGAGATAAATAAACACTTATATAAACTGAATATTCCTAACATTTCCAGAAAATAAGGAAATTGAACTTTAATAGGCAAAAAAACGTATTTTTACAAAAAACAATTTAGAAATATTTTTTAAATTTAAGGGAACATAATTTAGATAAGTTTGGCAAATGAGACTACTTAAATATTTTTGTATATTTGAGCTCTGAAAATATAATGAAAATAGCTCTGTTATCTGATTTATCAGTGTTAAATATAATGCAAGTGTACATTCTTCTTTGTGTTTGTTTTTCTTAAAGTAATACAATTTACTGATCAAATAATCTAGGATTACTTTTACATAATGTCCAAGATTATGAAAAATGTAAACCTGTGTTTTGAATCTTTATTCAAATTAATTTATTCCAACAGTAATCTTGCTTTGTAGTTGTCAGCTTGAAGAAAATTTCTAAGATCTTCAGATGGCTTAAATCCTTGGACTGATATTAGATCAAGTTAATTAGTTCACATTTGTTAGATACTTAGATCATTTCTGAGTAAGACAGAACACTGGAACATTGATTATTAAGCATGAGTCTTAAGTTTATGTTCTTTTGCTTCTTATTTTTAGTTACCTAGAGGTTCAATCTTTGGGTCTGTTGATGACTGTGTTTATCATTGCCACTTTGAGTACCTGCTCTCTGAGAGATATATGTGGCTACAGAAAGCCAGGGGGTGTGTGTGTGTGTGTGTGTGTGTGTGTGTGTGTGTGTGTGTGTGTGTGGTCTCTGCTACTCTGCTGTAAATTGCTGGTGTCTGACAGTTCACAATCATCCACCTCCATTTTTCTCAGTGAAATGGAAGTTACTTTAGTTAAAAGTTCTAGTTACTGTAAGTAAATGAGAGTGGACTAGGATTAATAATCGCAGAAACAGACAACTTTCTATGTAAAGTGACAAGATGTGTTCTTCTTTAGCAAGATAATAGTTTTGTTCTAAAGTGAAGTAACTGTTCCACAATAAAAAGGAGGGTGGAGAAGGAAAAAAGTCTCAATGGGTATAGAAATTTGTAAAACGTTCAGAGAAAGGGAATTTTATTTGCTTTTGATAATAGTGTGTGCAAATAATGAGTGTGAAAAAGCTATGAAATATGATAAAATCTTAGCAAAGTTTGCTCAGTTTTGATGAGCTTGAGTTCTTAAATTGCTGTGTGTTGACCTTGGCCTAAGGTATGTCATTCTGTGTAATCTATACAGATTTTGTGTTTTAGCAGAATAATTTTCTGTGCTTTGTGTTCACTTTATTATAATCTTGATTGTTTAAAATAACAACAAAGGCTTCTTACTAATGAAAGAGTTAAGGTTCTTTCCAATCATGTTACTTTTTATGTTTATTTTTAAATGTTTCATTATCACTTTCAAATGAGTAAAGAAGTATTTCTATCTTAAGTGTTCAAATATCATGAAAACTGTTTACTTTTTGGCATTCCCAAAATTGAATCCTAAATGTAAAATGAAATAAAATAAAATAAAACTAAAAAGACATTTTTTGCACTAAAAAAATATTGTGATTTCCCAGAGGGTTCCTGAAAAATCACATTTGTTGAAGCTTATAAAGTCAGGTGCCAGAAATAATTAGATTTATTTGATATGCTAATATTAATATTTATGGGAGGAGTTGTCAAATCTAAAGAGATGCCTCTTTTTACCTAGATTAAATTTTCAGGGGTATATTGCTGTTAATATAAGGAAACTATACCCTGTGTGGGATGTACCTAGAGATGGTTAATGCCTTAGCTCTCCCAGACATGCTTCTATTTATCAGAGTTCTGGCTCTACTTTGCCTTATGATATTAGGCAACAATGTTTTCTTATTCTTTGTCTCCATGTCTGGTCCCTATGGACTTTGGAACTACTTACTGAATATTCATATTTCATGGCTGTATGTTTATTTGCATAGATTCAATAAGAATTTACCATTTTTTTCCAGGACATAATTTGAGACATTGATTACATGGCCAAGTCTTTGTCTAGAGTGTCGTATTTGAGAATGTTGCTCATTTAATCAGCTCTTTTTTAAAAATAGATCTTTACTGGAGTATAATTTCTTCACAATACTGTGTTAGTTTCTGCTGTACAACATAATGAATCAGCCATATGCATACATATATCACCACATCCCCTATCTCTTGAGCCTCCTTCCCACCCTCCCTATCCCACCACTCTAGCTGATCTCCCTGTGCTATGTGGCTGCTTTGCACAGGCTATTTTACATTTTGTAGTGTATATATGTCGATGTTACTCTCACTTCACCCCAGCTTCCCCCTCCCAGCCCCCATGTCCTAAAGTCCATTCTCTATGTCTACATCTTTATTCCTGCCCTGCCACTTGGTTCATCAGTACCTTTTTTTTTTTTTTTTAGATTCCATATATATGTGTTAGCATATGGTATTTGTTTTTCTCTTTCTGACTTACTTCATTCTCTATGACAGACTCTAGGTCCAACCTCTGCACTACAAATAACTCAATTTCATTTATTTTTAAGGCTGAGTAATATTTCATTGTATATATGTGTCATATCTTCTTTAACCATTCATCTGTCAATGGACACGTAGGTTGCTTCCATGTCCTGGCTATTGTAAATAGTGCTGCAATGAACATTGTGGTACATGACTCTTTTTGAATTATGGTTTACTCAGGGTAGATGCCCAGTAGTGGGATTGCTGGGTCATATGGTAGTTCTATTTTTAGGTTTGAAGGAACTTCCATACTGTACTCCATAGTGGTTGTATGAATTTACATTCCCACCAACAGTGCAGGACGGTTCCCTTTTCACCACACCCTTTCCAGCGTTTATTGTTTGTAGATTTTTTTTGATAATGGCCATTCAAACTGGTGTAAGTTGATACCTCATTGTAGTTTTGATTTTCATTTCTCTAATAATTAGTGATGTTGAGAATCTTTTCATGTGCCTCTTGGCCATTTATATGTCTTCTTTGGTGAAAGGTCTATTTATGTCTTCTGCCCATTTTTTAATTGGATTGTTTGTTTTTATTTTTTTATATTGAGCTACATGAACTGTTTGTAAATTTTGGAGATTAATCCTTTGCCTGTTGTTTCATTTGCAAAATTTTCTCCCATTCTGAGGGTTGTCTTTTCATCTTGTTTATGGTTTCCTTTGCTCTGAAAAGCTTTTAAGTTTCATTAGGTCCCATTTGTTTATTTTTGTTTCTGTCATTCTAGGTGGTGGGTCAAAAAAGTTCTTGCTGTGGTTTATGTCAAAGAGTGTTTTTCCTATATTTTCCTCTAAGAGTTTTATAGTGTCTGTTCTTAAATTTAGGTCTTTAATCCATTTGTGTTTATTTTTGTATACAGTATTAAGGAGTGTCCTAATTTCATTCTTTTACATGTATCTGTCCAGTTTTCCCAACACCACTTATTGAAGAGGCTGTCTTTTCTCCACTGTATGTTCTTTCCTCCTTTGTCGTATATTGGGTGAACACATGTGCATGGGCTTATCTCTGGGTTTTCTATCCTGTATCATTGATGAATATTTCTGTTTTTGTGCCAGTATGTGTAGCATACTGTCTTGATTACTGCAGCTTTGTAGTATAGTTTGAAGTCAGGGAGCCTGATTTCTCCAGCTCCATTCTTCTTTCTCATGATTACTTTGGCTATTTGGGGTCTTTTGTGTTTCCATACGAATTGTAAAAGTTTTTTGTTCTAATTCTAGGAAGAATGCCATTGCTAGTTTGATAGGGATTGCATTGAATCTGTAGATTACTTTGGATAGTATAGTCATTTTCACAAGATTCATTCTTCCAATCCAAGAACATGGTATATTTCTCCATCTGTTTATGTCATCTTTGATTTCTTTCATCAGTGTCTTATAGTTTTCTGCATACAGGTCTTTTGTCTCCCTAAGTAGATTTATTCCTAGGTAATTTATTATTTTTGTTGCAATGGTAAATGGGATTATTTCCTTAATTTCTCTCTCTGATTTTTCATCATAAATGTATAGGAATGCCAGGGATTTCTGTGACTTAATTTTTTATCCTGCAAATTTACCAAATTCATTGATTAGTTCTAGTAGTTTTCTTGTGGCATCTCTAGGATTTTCTACGTATAGTATCATGTCATCTGCACAGTGACAGTTTTACTTTTTCTTTTCCAACTTGTATTCCTTTTATTTCTTTTTCTTTTCTGATTGCCGTGGATAGGACTTCCAAGACTATGTTGAATAAGAGTGGCAAGAGTAGATAACCTTGTCTTGTTCCTGATCTTAGAGGAAATGCTTTCAGTTTTTCACCATTGAGTATGATGTTTGTTGGGGTTTTTCATATATGGCCTTTATAATGTTGAGGTAGTTTCCCTCTATAGCCATTTTCTGGAGAGTTATTACCATTAATGGGTGTTGAATTTTATCAAAAGATTTTCCTGCATCTATTGAGATGATAATATGATTTTTATTCCTCAATTTGTTTATATGGTGTATCCCATTGATTTATTTGCATTTATTGAGGAATCCTTGCATCCCTGGGGTAAATCCCACTGGAT
The DNA here is from genome assembly GCF_951394435.1 of Stenella coeruleoalba. Taxonomy (NCBI): domain Eukaryota; kingdom Metazoa; phylum Chordata; class Mammalia; order Artiodactyla; family Delphinidae; genus Stenella; species Stenella coeruleoalba. Next base: position 35,312,560 of record NC_137160.1, on the reverse strand, counting down.
CATGGTGTATGATCCTTTTAATGTGTTGTTGGATTCTGTTTGCTAGTATTTTGTTGAGGATTTTTGCATCTATGTTCATCAGTGATATTGGTCTCTATTTTTGTGTGTGTGTGTGATATATTTTCTTGGTTTCGGTATCAGTGTGATGGTGGCTTCATAGAATGAATATGGGAATGTTTCTCCCTCTGCAATTTTTTTGGAAGAGTTTGAGAAGGATTGGTGTAGGCTCTTCTCTAAACATTTGATAGAATTCACCTGTGAAGCCATCTAGTCCTGGACTTTTGTTTGTGGGAAAATTTTTAATTACAGTTTCAATTTCATTACTTGTTATAGGTCTGTTTATATTTTCTAATTCTTCCTGGTTCAATCTCAGAAAATTGTATCTTTCCAAGGTTTTCTCCATTTCTTCATGGTTATCCATTTTATTGACATATAGTTGTTTGTAGTAGTCCCTTATAATCCTTTGTATTTCTGCAGTGTCATTTGTGATTTCTCCTTTTTATTTCTAATTTTATTGACTTGCGTCCTCTCCCTTTTTTTCTTGATGAGTCTGGCTAAGGGTTTATCATTTTTGTATATCTTCTCAAAGGACCAGCTTTTAGTTTTATTGATGTTTTCTATTGTTTTCTTTGTTTCTATGTCATTTATTTTTGCTCTGAATTTTATGATTTCTTTCCTTCTAGTGACTTTGGGTTTTCTTTGTTCTTCTTTCTCTAGTTGCTTTAGATATAGGGTTAGATTATTTATTTGAGATTTTTCTTGTTTCTTGAGGTGAGATTTAATTGCTATAAACATCCCTCTAGAACGGCTTTTGCTGCATCCTGTAGGATTTGGGTCATCGTGTTTTCATTGTCATTTGTTTCTATGTAGTTTTTATTTCTTCTCTGATTTACTCATTGATCTCTTGGTTATTTACTGGTGCACTCTTTAACCTCCATGTATTTGTGTTTTTACAGTCTTTTTCCTGTATTTTATTTCCAATCTCATAGAGCTGTGGTCAGAAAAGATGCCTGGTATAATTTCAATTTTCTTAAATTTTCCAAGGCTTAATTTCTGACCTAAGATGTGATCTGTCCTGGAGAATGTTCTGTGTGCACTTGAGAAGAAAGTGTATTTGCCACTTTTGGGTGGAATGTTCTGTAAATATCAATTAAATCTATCTGGTCTATTTTGTCATATAAAGCTTGTGTATCCTTATTTATTTTCTGTTTGTATGATCTGTCCATTGGTGTAGGTGGAGTGTTGAAGTCCCCTACTATTATTGTGTTACTGTAAATTTCCACTTTCATGTTAGTTAATATTTGCCTTATGTATTGAGGTGCTCCTATGTTGGGTGCATAAACATTTATAATTGTTATTTCTTCTTATTGGATTGATTCCTTGATCATTATGTAGTGTCCTTCCTTATCTCTTGTAACATTCTTTATTTTAAAGTCTATTTTATCTGATATGACTATTACTACTCCAGCTTTCTTTTGATTTCCATTTCCATGGAATATCTTTTTTCCATTCCTTAGCGTTCAGTGTGTTTGTTTCCCTAGGTCTGAAGTGGTTCTCTTGTAGACAGCATATATATGGGTCTTGTATCCATTCAGCAAGACTGTGTCTTTTGTTTGGGGCACATAATCCACTTACATTCAAGGTTATTATCAATATGTATGTTCCTATTACCATATTCTTAATTGTTTTGGGTTTGTTTTTGTTTGTCTTTTTCTTCTCTTTTGTCTCCCACCTGGAGAAGATTCTTTAACATTTGTTGTAAAGCTGGTTTTGTGGTGCTGAATTCTCTTAGCTTTTGCTTGTTTGAAGGTTTTTGATTTCTCTGTCAAATCTGAATGAGTAGAGAAATCTTTGTTGTAGGTTTTTCTCTTTCATCACTTTAATATTATCCTGTCCCTTCCTTCTGGCCTGCAGAGTTTCTGCTGAAAAATCAGCTGATAACCTTAGGGGGATTCCTTTGTATGTCATTTTTTTGATTTTCCCTTGCTGCTTTAAATATTTTTTCTTTGAATTTAATTTTTGTTAGTTTGATTAATATGTGTCTTGGTGTATTTCTCCTAGCTTTTATCCTGTATGGGACTTTCTGTGCTTCCTGGACTTGGGTGACTATTTCCTTTCCCATGTAAGGAAAATTTTCCACTCTTATATCTTCAAATATTTCCTCAGACCGTTTCTTTTTATCTTCTTCTTCTGGGACCCCGATAATTTGAGTATTGGTGTGTTTAGTGTTGTCCCAGAATTCTCTGAGATTGTCTTCAATTATTTTCATTTTTTTTCTTTATTCTGCTCCTCAGAAGTTATTTCCACCATTTTGTTTTCCACCTCCCTTATTTGTTCTGCCTCTGTTATTCTGTCATTAATTCCTTCTAGTGTATTTTTCATTTCAGTTGTGTTGTTCATCTCTGTTTGTTCTTTAGTTCTTCTAGATCTTTGTTAAACATTTCTTGTATTTTCTCAGTCTGTGCCTCCATTCTATTTCCAAGATTCTGCAACATTTTTACTATTATTACTCTGAATTCTTTTTTTTTTAAATTTTATTTATTGTTTTATACAGCAAGTTCGTATTAGTTATCCATTTTATACATATTAGTGTATATATGTCAATCCCAACCTCCCAAGCATCATACCATCACTACCCTGCCACTTTGCCCCCTTGGTGCCCATACGTTTGTTCTCTATATCTCTGTCTCAATTTCTGCCCTGCAAACTGGTTCATCTGTACCATTTTTCTAGGTTCCACACATATTTGTTAATATACAATACTTGTTTTTCTTTCTTACTTATGTCACATTGTATGACAGTCTCCAGATCCATCTACGTCTCTACAAATGACCCAATTTCGTTCTTCTTATGGCTGAGTAATATTCCATTGAATATGTGTACCACATCTTCTTTATCCATTCATCTGTCGATGGGCTTATAGGTTGCTTCCATGACCTGGCTAGTGTAATAGTGCTGCAATGAACACTGGGGTGCATGTGACTTTTTGAATTATGGTTTTCTCTGGGTATATGCCCAGTAGTGGAATTGCTGGGTCATATGGTAATTCTATTTTTAGTTTTTTAAGGAATCTCCATACTGTTCTCCATAATGGCTGCATCAATTTGCTTTCCCACCAACAGTGCAAGAGGATACCCATTTCTTCACACCCACTCCAGCAATTGTTGTTTGTAGATTTTCTGATGATGCCCATTCTAACTGGTGTGAGGTGATACCTCATTGTAGTTTTGATTTGGAGTTCTCTAATAATTAGGGATATTGAGCAGCTTCATGTGCTTCTTGGCCATTTGTATGTCTTCATTGGAGAAATGTCTATTTAGGTGTTCTGCCGATTTTTGGATTGGGTTTTTCTCTTTTTTAATATTGAGCTACATAAGCTGTTTATATATTTTGGAGATTAATCATTTATCTGTTGATTCATTAGCAAATATTTTCTCCCATCTTAAAAGTTGGCTTTTCATCTTGTTTGTAGTTTCCTTTTCTTTGTAAAAGCTTTTAAGTTTCATTAGATCCCATTTGTTTATTTTTGTTTTTATTTCCTTTACTCTAGGAGGTGGATCAACAAAATTCTTTCTGTGACTTATGTCAAAGAGTGTTCTTCCTATGTCTTCCTCTACGAGTTTTATAGGGTCTGGTTTTACATTTAGGTCTCTAATCCATTTTGAGTTTATTTTTGTGTATGGTATTAAGGAGTGTTCTAATATCATTCTTTTACATGCAGCTGTCCACTATTTCCAGCACCACTTATTGAACAGACTGTCTTTTCTCCATTGTATATCCTTTCCTCCTTTGTCATAGATTAGTTGACCACAGGTGTGTGTGTTTATCTCTGGGCTTTCTATCCTGTTCCATTGATCTATATTTCTGTTTTTGTGCCAGTACCATATTGTCTTGATTACTGTAGCTTTGTAATATAGTCTGAAGTCAAGGAGTCTGATTCCTCCAGCTCTATTTTCTTTCCCTCAAGACTGCTTTGGATATTTGGTGTCTTTTGTGTCTACATACAAATTTTAAGATTTTTTTGTTCTAGTTTTGTAAAAACTGCCATTGGTAACTTGATAGGGATTGCATTGAAACTCTGCTTTGGGTAGTATAGTTATTTTCAAAATATTGTTTCTTCCAATCCAAGAACATGGTATATCTCTACATCTGTTTGTGTCTTCTTTAATTTCTGTCATCAGTGTCTTATAGTTTTCTGCATACAGGTCTTTGTCTCCCTAGGTAGGTTTATTCCTAGGTATTTTATTCTTTTTGTTGTAATGATAAATGGGATTGTTTCCTTAATTTCTCTTTCAGATTTTTCATCATTAGTGTATAGGAATGCAAGAGATTTCTGTGCACTAATCTTGTATCCTGCAACTTTACCAAATCCATTGATTAGCTCTAGTAGTTTTCTGGTGGCATCTATAGATTTTCTATGTATAGTATCATGTCATCTGCAACCAGTGACAGTTTTACTTCTTCTTTTCCAATTTGTATCCCTTTCATTTCTTTTTCTTCCCTGATTGCCATGGCTAGGACTTCCAAAACTATGTTTAATAATAGTGGAGAGAGTGGACATCCTTTTCTTGGTCCTGATCTTAGAAGAAATGCTTTCAGTTTTTCACCATTGAGAGTGATGTTTGCTGTGGGTTTGTTGTATATGACCTTTGTTATGTTGAAATAGGTTCCCTCTATGTCCCATTTCTGGAGAGCTTTTATCATAAAAAGCTCTTATCAAAAGCTTTTATCAAAAAAAAACACCCATATCATGGGTGTTGAATTTTGTCAAAATCTTTTTCTGTTTCTACTGAGATGTTCATATGTTTTTATTCTTCAATTTGTCAATATGATGTATCACATTGATTGATTTGCATATATTGAAGAATCCTTGCATCCCTGGGATAAATTCCACTGGACCATTGTGTATGATCCTGTTAATGTGTTGTTGGATTCTGTTTGCTAGTATTTTGTTGAGGGTTTTTGCATCTATATTCATTAGTGATATTGGTCTATAATGTTCTTTTTTTGTTTTATCTTTGTCTGGTTTTGGTGTCAGGGTGATGGTGGCATCTTAGAATGAGTTTGGGATTGTTTCTTCCTCTGAAATTTTTTGGAAGAATTTGAGAGGCATGAGTGTTAGCTCTTCTCTAAATGTTTGATAGAATTCGCCTGTGAAGCCATCTGGTCCTGGACTTTTGTTTCTTCAAAGATTTTAAATCACTGTTTCAATTTTATTATTTGTGATTTGTCTGTTCATATTTTCTATGTCTTCCTGGTTCAATCTTAGAAGGTTATACCTTTCTAAGAATTTGTCCATTTCTTCCAGCTTGTCCATTTTATTGGCATAGAGTTGCTTGTCTGTTAGGATGCTTTGTATTTCTGCAATGTCTGTTGTAACTTCCCCCTTTTCATTTCTAAATTTATTGATTTGAGTCCTCTCCTTCTTTTTCTTGATGAGTCTGGATAATGGTTTATCAATTTTGTTTATCTTCTCAAAGAACCAGCTTTTAGTTTTATTGATCTTTGGTATTGTTTTCTTTGTTTCTATTTCATTTATTTCTGCTCTGATCTTTTTGATTTCTTTCTTTCTACTAACTATGTTTTTTGTTTGCTCTTCTTTAGTTACTTTAGGTGTAAAGTTAGACTGTTTATCTTGTGATTTTTCTTGTTTCTTGAGGTAGGCTTGTATTGCTATAAACTTCCCTCTTAGATATGCTTCTGCTGCATCCCATAGGTTTTGAATCATCGTGTTTTTGTTGTAATTTTTCTCTAGGTTTTTTTTTGATTTCTTCAGTGATCTCTTGGTTATTTAGTAATGTATTGTCTAACCTGCATGTGTTTGTGTTTTTTACATCTTTTTCCCTGTAATTGATTTCTAATCTCATAGTGTTGTGGTCAGAAAAGAAGCTTGATATGACTTCAATTTTCTTCAATTTACTGAGGCTCGTTTTGTGGCCCAAGATGTGATCTATCCTGGAGATTATTCCATGTACACTTCAGAAGGAAGTGTATTCTGCTGTTTTTGGATGTAATGTCCTATAAATATCAATTAAATCTACTGGTCTATTGTTTCATTTAAAGCTTATGTTTCCTTATTAATTTTCTTTTTGGATGATCTCTCCTTTGGTGTAACTGAGGTGTTAAAGTCCCCCATTATTATTGTGTTACTGTCAATTTCCTGTTAGAGCTGTTAGCAGTTGCCTTATGTATTGTTCTGCTCCTATTTGGGGTGCATATATATTTATAATTGTTTTATCTTCTTGGATTGATCCCTTGATCATTATGTAGTGTCCTTCCTTGTTCTTGTAACATTCTTTATTTTAAAGTCTATTTTATCTGATATGACCATTGCTACTCCAGCTTTCTTTTGATTTCCATTTGCATGGAATATCTTTTTCCAGCCCCTCCCTTTCAGTCTGTATGTGTCCCTAGGTCTGAAGTAGGTCTCTTGTAGACAACATATATATGGGTCTTGTTTTGTATCCATTCAGCAAGCTTGTGTGTTTTGGTCGGAGCATTTAATCCATTCACGTTTCAGGTAATTATCGATATATATGTTCCTATGACCATTTTCTTAATCGTTATGGGTTTGTTTTTGTAGGTTCTTTTCTTCTTTTGTGTTTCCCACTTAGAGAATTCCTTTAGCATTTCTTGTAGAACTGGTTTGGTTGTGCTGCATTCTCTTAGCTTTTGCTGGTCTGTAAAGCTTTTGATTTCTCTGTTGAATCTGAATGAAATCCTTGCTCGGTTGGGTAAACTTGGTTGTAGTTTCTTGCCTTTCATCACTTTAAATATGTCATGCACTCCCTTCTGGTTTGTAGAATTTCTGCTGAGAAATCACATGTTAACCTTATGGGAGTTCTCTTGTATGTTATTTGTTGTTTTTCCCTTCTTATTTTCAAGAATTTTTCTTTATCTTAATTTTTGTCAATTTGATTACTATGTATCTTGGCATGTTTCTCCTTGGGTTTATCTTGCCTGGGACTCTCTGCATTTCCTGGACTTGGGTGGCTAGTTCCTTTCCATGTTAGGGAAATTTTTGACTATAATCTCTTTAAATATTTTCTTGGGTCCTTTCTGTCTCTCTTCTCCTTCTGGGACCACTATAATGTGAATGTTGTTGTGTTTAATGTTTTCCAAGAGGTCTCTTAGGCTGTCATCATTTCTTTTCATTCTTTTTTCTTTATTATTTTCCGTGGCAGTGAATTCCACTATTCTGTCTTCCAGGTCACTTATCTGTTCTTCTGCCTCAGTTATTCTGCTATTGATTCATTCTAGCATATTTTTCATTTCAATTATTATATTGTTCATCTCTGTTTGTTTGTTCTTGAATTCTTCTAGGTGTTTGTTCTTGAATTCTTCTAGGTCTTTGTTAAATATTTCTTGCATTTTTTCGATCTTTGCCTTCCTTCTTTTTCCGAGGTCCTGGATGATCTTCACTATCATTATTCTGAATTGTTTTTCTGGGAGGTTTCCAATCTCCACTTAATTTAGTTGTTTTTCTAGGGCCTTATCTTGTTTCTTCATCTGGTACATACCCCTTTGCCTTTTCATGTTGTCTATCTTTCTGTGAATGTGCTTTTTGTTCCATAGGCTGCAGGATTGTAGTTCTTCTTGCTTCTGCTGCCTGCCCTCTTTGAATTCTTTTTCAGGTAGATTGCCTTTTTCCTCTTCATTTATTTGGTGTTGTAGGTTTTTAAATTGTTCCTTTATTTGTGACATTTTTTCGCCATCTCTTTTTTTTTTTTTTTTTTTTTAATGAGTGGTATTGTGTTCCTGTCTTACTGGTTGTTTGGCCTGAGGCTTCCATCGATGGAGTTTGTAGGCTGTTGAGTGGAGCTGAGTCTTGATGCTGAGATGAGGATCTTCAGGAGAACTCACTCCAATGAATATTCACTGGATTCTGAGGTTCTCTGTTTGTCTAGTGGTTTGGGCTTGGAGTTCCCACTGCAGGAGATTTGGCCTGGCCCCCGGCTCATGAACCAAGATCTTGAAAGCCATGAGAGACAGCAAAACAAACAAATAAACAAACAATAATAAATTAAAAAAATAAAATTAGCTAGGAAACTAACAGATATGTTAGAAAGAATATAAAAATGAAAATATAGATGAAACAACAACTGGAAGGAGAAACAGAACCACAGTCATAAAAAAGAGAAGAAAAAAATAAAGGTGAAAAAGGTCTTAGTTGTGGAGGATAGGGCCTAAACAGGGGCAGGGTTTGGGTGGTGAGTGGGGCCTATGATTAGGATGCATGGGCCTGGAAAAGGCCCTGGGTGGTGTAGAGGTTGGGGCTTGGGCTCAATGAAACCAAAGGGGCACAGACCTGTCTCCTGCTTCTGTTCTCAGAAGTCAGGGTACCTGGTCTCATCACTTAGCAGGTTTTCTGGGCTCAAGTGAGCAGGGCAAACATAGTCTGGTCCTCTCCTGCTCCTCCAGTCCTGGAGGTCCCCTCCTGCCTGCCTCTACTGCTATCCCTCGGCTTCCCTCCTATGCTCCCAGGACCAAAGTGGCCTGGAGGGACCCTTGGAGGGAATAGGAACCTGCCTGAGATCTGGGCTGACTTCCCTGGGCTGATTGGGTAGGAGAAACGCTTGGAATCCTCCACCCTAATCTGAGCTCCCGAGGGTACCTCCAGACATGGGAAAACCCCCCCCTGTCTCAGCCACGCCTCAGAGGTGCCAGTCCTGTCTGGCATCCACTCCTCCCCCACACTCAGTCTCCCCAAATCCTACCTGTTTACTGTGGTGTTCCTTCCATCTCCTTGGGCATCGAGGTCCCCCACCACCATCTGGCAGGCAAGCTACTTGTGGGGACATGCAAACTCTGCATCTTCCCACACAGCCATCTTGACTTCACCCTTATTTAATCAGCTCTGACCAGCCACTTCTAAGTAATTAAGTTTGACTTTATGGAGTCAATGTTTACGGATCTCTCTTGGGAAAAGTGGCTTGGTACCTGGTTTTTAGAGTTCTCATCCTTAAAAGTGAGTATGGAAGGTCACTTTCAGGCAGGTCCAGGAAGCCTAGAATATTATGGTACATGGCAAAGTGATGCATTTACTCAATTCATAGGTACTGTAAGTGAAATCTGGTAGAGGGTTTCTTGGCTTGGCTTTCTAGCCATAAAAGTGTTTTAAAAATCAAGTCTGACTCACTGACATAGAAAACAAACTTATGGTTACCAAAGAGGAAAATGGAGGGAAGGATAATTTAGGAGTTTGGGATTAACAGGTGCACACTACTATATATAAAATAGATAGACAACAAGACTTACTGCATAGCACAGGGAATTATATTCAATATCTTGTAATATCCTGTAATGGAAAAGAAGCTGAGAAAAGAATACATATATATATACATGTATTTATATAATACATACATATATGTATATATATATATATATATACACACATACAAAACTGAATCACTTTACTGTACACCTGAAACAACTAACACAACATTGTAAATCAACTGTACTTCAATAAAAACTAAAAATAAATCCAGTCTGAGATCCTTCACAAAAATTTCTAAAAAAGCAAATGTAAAAATGTCCATGTGGTATAGTAACATTTTCGATGTACCTATGTCAATAGTCAATAATCAGGCCAAATCTAATGAGATCAGTCTTATTTTGTAATCAAGAGAATTATTTGAGATTTTTTTATCAAAAGATAAGAGACTGTAGAAAAAAGATTATACTATAATGGAAAAATATACATTGCCTATATCACACTGTTCTGAATGGTCTGATTCTAGCCCTGTTCATTATATTATTGGGTCCCAGGACATGCTGCCCCAAAATATGTCTCAATGGCATATTGATTATTTTGAATTAAAGGTACTTAAGAAATGGCTGATGCAAGAAGAACACTTAGACCCTCCCCACGTCTCCCTGAAAACAGGAAACAATTCTCCCACGTGAAAGGTACACTCCCTGTACTGGGAGGTAGAAAGACATCCTTATCATAGGGAATTCTGGAATGAAAAACCTGTATAAAGAAATCATGTTACTTCTTTACTAATTTACTACCCAAGCCCAAACTTTCCTTAAATTTCTTATTTATTAAGCACCCAAACCTAAGTTCCTTTGTCCTGTCAATTCCTCTCAAATGTATTGCTTCTTTGTCAAAAAAGCATAAAAACTGCCTTCTCTGGCCACGCCTTAGGGTACTTCTATGAATCATTCCTGCTAAGCATTGGCTAGATAATACTTACTTAATATCTGTTCTGCAAGATGCTCTACTGGGTGCCAGGAAGATGGAAATAAAAATGAATTTCAAGGAGTTTACAGTCAAACTATGTAAAAGGACATACACCTTGGAATATTATTAGATGTCAAATGAAAATAGGTGACATCACTGGATGTTTAATGTTTACTATGAGCCCAGTGTTATTTGGTGTGAGTTATAAGTATTACAATTTTCACCACAACTTTAAAAGGCAGGTATATTATTGTTCCATTTTACAGATGGAGAAACTGAGGCATAGTGTCTGTCTGTAACCTGTCTAAAGTAACATAGCTAGTGAACAGGCTTGCTAGGGTGTGAATCCAGGAGGTCTGATTGAGAAGCATATGTTTTTAGCCACTTTACACATGGGAGAGACCATGTCTGCCTGCTTAGGAGCCAGGAGTATTATGTCCCAATGAACTGGGTCTCCCTAAATGGCTTCAAAAAGGAAGAATTTATACTGGAATTTTAAGGATGGATAAAATGTGTAGGAATACACAGTAGGAGGGACAAGGACATTGAGCAACTTGAGGGACAAATTGTTGGGATACAGGAGTTCATTATTTTGAAATCTGACCATCCATCCTCTGCTATCCTCATTCTTCATCTCCATCTCACTTCATTTCTGAGTTTACGTCTACTCACAGCTGCAGAATGAAGCTCTGCATCATGAGGGATGATTTAAGCCTCTGTAGGCTGGGTATGAGAGATGAGTATGAGAGCTTATACCCTCTTCCTGCCATCCTGGGGGAAGGGATTGAGTCCAGAGGAACTATGATATGAAAAACCATGGAATCTACAGCTTTCATTTCTACCTTATACAATTTCAGTAATACATGAGTTACCTAAAACTGTTAATTTCATATTTTTAAAATGCAAAATAAGAAAAGGTCTCACAAAGAATTATGCTTATATACTTTATAAACTCCAGAAGCAGAGAGAGGTGAGGTGACTCATGTGCTAGACTGTGTTTCTATGTTAAAAGCTAACCTCCCGGGCTTCCCTGGTGGCGCAGTCATTGAGGGTCCACCTGCCGATGCAGGGGACGCGGGTTCGTGACCCGGTCCGGGAGGATCCCACATGTTGCAGAGCGGCTGGGCCCGTGGGCCATGATTGCTGGGCCTGCGCGTCTGGAGTCTGTGCTCCACAATGAGAGGGGCCACAGTGGTGGGAGGCCCGTGTACCACAAAAAAAAAAAAAAAATCTAACCTTCCTTACTTCAACCTCTTTATGGAGAGTGTGGCCTAATCGCCCAGTAAGAATTCTAGAATCCACTTCATTTCCAATACACCTGGTGAAAAATAATCACAGAACCACAAAATTTTAGACCAGGAAGAAATGACAAGAATGATGTTATTTATTATATTAATGAGGAAAATGACTTCTCCAAATCACAGCTCTGGCTGGTGACAGGCGCATGATTGGAAAAATTTCCTCTGAAAATATATTTCTTAATGTATGTAAAGCTTATATGTCACCTAATCATGCATGCCTTGCATGGTGACCCTGATGTCCACTTCAAATTGACATTATTTTTGATAACACAGTTTTCAGTAATCCTGTAAACTTCTAGAAAGACTCTACCCATCTGTTTTCATACCCCATAGCATCTAGCTGAGTGTCTTGCACCATCACTGCATTTGAAGAACAGACTGTGATGGGAAGCAGGAGGTGGGGGTTTAGTGGGGAGAGGAAGAGAAACCCGAATTACTTGCTTTTGGATAAAGATGTGAGAATCAGCAGATTCTTAATCTTGTGGCGTTCAATGGCTACTCCAAACCTAAAGATTTCTGTGTGGAGGAGATAGAATTTTAAAATTTACTTTAATCCTGACATCAAAAGGAAATCTGTGGAATGAAGCCTCCTTATTAAATGAAACTCACAATAAAAATAAATAAATAAAAGTTGGCATGAATACCCTTGCTAACAGAAGCTGCTGAATCTCCCACACCTCTTAGAGAGATTAATCCCTTCCTACAGGCCAAAATCTAATTATAAACCATTCTAATTAGTTAGGAAATAGAACGGCTGTTCCTTATTGAGGAAAAAGTCTAGGAAGAGATGCTACTACTGCATGAGAACATCAGAACAAGGCAAGGAATTTAGGTGTTAATGCAAATCCGTTGTCCTGTACCATAAAGCTTATTTGCTTGCATCAGTTGGCTATTGCCTATATATTTTTATGGGGCATCTGCAGTTTACTTTGCTGTTTTAAGTTCACTATAGTTGCAGTTTCATTGTAGCAAGCCTTTAAACCTAAAATAAGCATTATGTAAAATATTATTTTGACATGTTATTTTGTCTTTACATTAAATGGATCTTCAGGACTTTCAAGTGCTCTAGGGCAAAAAGAAGAAAATCTTCTAGGGAAAAGCCTTAATATTCCAGATATAATGAGTTTGTTTTACATTATCTTGCTTATTTTTTCCTCTGGACGATTTTCACTTGGACTCCTTTCATATCCCAGTTAGCAAAGGAATTGACCAGAACTAAGAACAGCCCTAGAGCAATAGCTAAAATTCTGCTGTGCTTGTCAGATACTGTCTGACCACTGATTACTGCCCAATGGGAATTTGTTTCCTTTATAAACTTTTTGGTGCGTTCTCATCACTGTTCAAACAGCCTTTCTCTCTCTCATGAGAAACTTCTGGATGGTATTGAGGAAAGTGTGAGCTTCTTAATTTTCTTTTTATTATTTTAAATCTTGGGTTTGTATGCTATTTTAAAGAGTGAGATGAAAAATAGGCCTCTTCATAATACAGAAATCAGGAAAACATCGCAATAATTGATGATACTAATATGATCTACCTGGAAACTTGCCTCAGGAAAATCAGCATGAATCAGGCTGTAGAAGTACAAAAAGAATCTGTACTTTTCCTTACCTTTCATCTATGGAAAATATGCAAATTCATTAATTCTGTGCTATGGGGAAAGCTTGGGATTAAGTAGATTGTATTAGTCAGAGTCTTATTAGGAAACAGAATTTACAGGCAATGAAGGGAAATTTTATAGAGGTATAGGCAGGTTTAGGGGAACAGAAAGAAGCTAGGAAGGCTCCACTTAGAGAACTGCAACAATCTCTTGCAACAATTGCACACGGAGACTGGCAGCCCTTCCTTAGGGCCAAAGGACTTCAGGGAGGCAATAGTGCTAGTGGTGCCCATTAGGAGCTGGAAATATGGAAGAAGGGATACAGTATAGGAGCACATGGTGGGGCAGAAGGGTATAGAGAAGTGTGTGTGTGTGTGTGTGTGTGTGTGTGTGTTGAGAGGTGGGGGTGAGTGCAAATGGAGAAAAACCAACACACAAGAAATGGGTCCATGTCTAGCAGGAATTCCCTAGATAGATTTCCTTTTGTCTATATAAAAAGGAAACTCAGAAATTATGAATTTCTATTTTATGCTTTAAATATTTCAAACTTTTTAAAAAAATATTTGCATCCTGGCCTTGATGATTCTCCGGTTTCTGCCGTTGCAAGCTTAGTGTCTGAAAGGGGGTGTCTCTTTAAATTTTGCAACATACATGCCTCACTCTCTTTATCTTCATTTATGTCCTGTGGGATGAAATAGTTTATAGGTAAGTTCAGGCGGGAGTAGATCTAATAGTGAGATTACAGGTGCAAACTCAGGATCCCAGTCACATAAGCCTGGGATGTGGAACTCTATTCAAAAATGCAAACATAAGGATCTAAACAGAAATAATTACTTTAACTGCCCCAGTATTCCTGATGCTGATATTGTAGTCATGTGAACTTCCTTCTCCCTGGCACTAAACATTTCAGGCACTTGCATGGCTTGGCCTTGAAACTCTTCTTTTTCTGCTTAATCTTCTCCGAACATTCTGCATCCCAGTTTCCATCCTGAGACTCCTAGTCCTCTTTAGAGGGTCAGCTTGAAAGTTCATCTGCATCTGTGATTCCTTTCTCAAAGAGAATCCTTAGCTGAAACAGAAATTCCTTTAAGACTCGGAAGATGCTATAATGAGTACCTATTATGCTAGATATAAAGTCAAATAACAAATAATCTGAATTGTGGCCTGGAATGCTGGTCATAATTTATGTTGTAACTTTATAGTTCTTCTCCTTCTGAAGACATAGTAGGACTGCACTTCCTTGCCCCTTTGAAATTGTGTATAGACATATTTCTCTGGCCAATGAAATATGATGGTAGGATATATGTGGCGTATTGAAGTGGAAGACTTTAGAACTAGCACATGGTTCCCCACATTTCCTTTGCGCTTCCAAAGTGTTCCAGATGTTGTTGGAGCTCCATAGACCTGCCTGGTTTTTTTTTGTTTTTTTTGCCTGAGTGGCATGCAGGATCTTAGTTCCCTAACCAGGGATGGGACCTGTGCCCCCTGCAGTGGAAGCACAGAGTCCTAACCACTGGAACACCAGGGAAGTCCTTGATATGCCTTTTTGAATGAGTAGAATGTGGAGTGAAGCCTCCCATTGACCCGAGATGGACATTTAAGCAAGTGAGACAGAACATTTTGTTTTAAGCCACTGAAATTACCCAATTATGATTAATACAGAAATTTTAAGAAATACCACTGTTATGGTCTTAATGTTTGGATCCCTACAAAAGCCATATGTTAAAATTTTAACCCCAATGTGATGGCTTTAGGAGATGGGGCCTTTGGGAGTTAATGAGGTCATGAGGGTGAAACCTTCATGAATGGATTTATTTCCCTTATAAGAATAGATATGAGAGCTTGCTTCCACTCTTTCTGTTTTCAGCCATCTACAAACCAGGAAGCTGGTTCTCACCACAACTCAACCATGCTGGCACCATGATCACAGACTCATAGTCTCCATAGATGTAAGAAATACATGTGTTGTGATAACCACCCAGTCTATGGTAATTTGTCCTAGCAACCCAAACTGACTAAGACTGCCAATATTGACTTTGATGGCATACTTTAAACCCCACTGGCTGAAAACAAAGAAAGAAAGAAACAAAAAACCTTTATCAAACAACGTCATCTAAAAGAGTGAACAAAAACAGCATAGTGGACCCTTAATAGGGACATCCTTCAAAGGTTGTTAGTAAAAATCAAATACTTCAGCATGAACAAAGACATGGCTGTGCTTTAGTGTATATGTGGTGAAAGAGGGGAGTGGAGGCCATGAAGGCATCTATTTGCCTGTAAGAGAAATTTTGAGATGGAGAACTGTTCTGGCAATATAAATGCATAAATAAAGCTCTTCCATAATATCAAGTGAGCAGAGTTCATAAAATCCTAGCATCAAAGGATAGAGGAAGATCTTCAAAGGTCACTTGGTTCATTCACCTCCTTTCAAGTAGGAGCACATCAAAACCATCCCAGAGAAATGAGAACCTACTCTATTTTTAAAGCTTTCTCTAGAAAAAGATTTTCTCTGACAGAACTGTTTTTCAGTTAGTGTTAAAATCTCTACTCTGAATGATATGCCTCACTCACAATCAGGACACTTAATATAACACTCAACATCTGTATTAGTTTCCCAGGGCAGCCATAACAAATTACCCCAAACTGGATAGCTTTAAACATAGAAATTTATTTTCTCACAGTTCTGGAGGCTAGAAGTCTGAAATCAAGATGTCAGCAGGTCCATGCCCCCTCTGAAGGCTCTAGCAAAAATTCTTTCTTGCCTTTTCCTCGCTTCTGGTGGCTCTCAGGTCCTTGGCTTTCTTGTCGTGTAGCTGTATCACTCCAGTTTCTGCCTCCATATTCACATGGCTTTCTTCCTTGTGTGTATCTGTGTGTCTTCATCTCTCCTTATATAACACCAGTCATTGGATTTCGGGCCCATCCTAAGACAGTATGAGCTCATCCTAACTTAACTCATTACAACTGCAAAGACTCGATTTACAAATAAGGTTATATTCTGAGGTTCTGAGTAGATACAGATTTTTTGAGGGTACTATTCAACACACCACAGCATCCTCTCTGTGCTACTTGTTCAGAGTCTGAGCGCATCAGTGATTTTTTTTTAATTGCACCCATAACTGATCTTTCTTGCACTCAATGTGAATTTTATAGTGTTGTTAATGGAGATGATTTTCATTTAATTATTTTTCTTGATGGTTTAAATTAATGCAAAATCATTTTCAAATGTCAGCATGAACATGGCCATTGCAGTGATGTTTGGTAGGAGGAGAGACATAAGCCTAAGACCCAGAAATTGAACTTGAAAAAGTAATAATATAGTCCCATTAGTTGATTAAATGGATGAAATGAGCACACTTGATACACACAATAAATCAAGATGTATCAATATTATGACATAATGCATAGTGTGGGGTTCTTTTGACCAAAAGTGATGCAAAAGTTGTAGAGAGAGGAAAAGTAGGAAATGCTGAAGTAATTAGGAAGATTTTAGGTAGGAAGGGGGAGACATAAGAGTAGATAGAATTTTATGAAAGGACACATATTATATTCCGTTGAGGGAACTACATGATAATGCAGTAGAATTGGCAAAGTCGTAGCAGTCAATGGAATTGATGGGCCATAGAGGCCTGGCCATAGAACATTTGTGATGACAATAGCTGGGCTTTGGTTTATAAAGATAAATCAGGGCCTGCATGTGGAAGACTTTCAATGTCAAGTTAACTTCAAGCATTATCCTATAGGTAATGAAGAGGCCCTGGAAGTATTTGAACCCTTAAAAGGACATGATATAGATGATGGAGGAGACAATGAACTTGGTGATAAGACTGAAGTTTATGTTTTATGTATGGGAAACTAAAGATTGTTGCAATGGTCCAGGAGAGTTATACGGGCTTCTTATTGAATAATGGGAAACAATAACATGGATGTTAGCACATGGAAATTATTTGATCCAGAGAAGATATGCCACTGAGGGATTTGTGTTGTTTTCTAGTTATGGTCTATGAGAAAACTCACTTTCCTTTCCCAGGTATTCCTTCATTCCTCAAGACAGAACATCAGTATCACTGCCAATGTGTGGAATCTGCTGCTTAGGCTGCTCTCCACTAAACCTGAGTTTCATTTAAGAAAATAAAGAAAAGTACATTCTCAGCCTTCTTTGTTGGAAAAAAAATTTCCTTATTCAGCAAAAGATAATGTAAGGTTGTCCTGTTAACTCAGCCTTGCAGAAAATATTTCTATCAGTTGGCATGAGCTTTGTTCCTTTCACCTCAGGCAGGTGGTAAAGGCATTTTGCAAAGGAGGATTCCAAATTAGGTTAAGCACCAAAATAGGGAAATGGCCTTTTTCACCCTGGTGGGGAGAGATTGGACTGCTGAAGTATATCCAAATTCACCTCTTAAAGCTGCCATGTTTCAGTGCAGCTCTTTGGAGAATAAAAATGGAGAGAAATGTTGACTTTGATGCCTTTCAAACATTCTTTTCATTGGCCATGCCCTAAAGTTCTGGGACCTGGACACCTCTTTAAATGATCACCTGCCTTATTCCAGCCAGACTTTGCTTTCTCTTGGCTGTCTAATGCCACTTCCTTCTAAAAGTAATGGATGCTTTTCATCCCAGGGGCATGTGCACATGAACAAAGTCTTCTTGGAGGTAGAAACTTTCATAAGACACAAAAAGGTAACATTTAAGTGGTGAAATACCAGATCCCAGAGTGTGTATGTGATAGTATTAGCTATTTTCTTAACTTCATAATACATAATTTGATGAATTTACTTTTTTAGTCATTATCCAAAGTAAGTAGACTTATTCAAATTGTGTCATGTGACTGTAGTTCATTTTCACAAATGTATACTATTCCACTGTGTTATTATACTACAAATTGTATTCTCTTGTTGATGAGAATTTGTGTGTGTGTGTGTGTGTGTGTTTCCCTGGGTTTTTGCTTTTATAAATAGTGCTGCTATTAACATTCTGTTGTATATGTTCTGATGCATATGTGCAAGCATTTTCTCCTGGGTTATGTATGAAAGAGTCAGATTGCTGAGGTTATATTTTACATAAATGTTCAATTTTACATGATAATATCGATCCATTTTTCAAAGCGGTTGTAGTAGTTCTTACTCCCACCAGCACTGTTTAAAAGATCCTATTGATCTTTCAACATTTGGTAATACAGACATTAATTTTTGCCAGTCAAATGGCACTATATATCACCCTGCTTTGTGTTTTATTTGCATTACTCTTATTACCAAGGCATCTGAGTACCTCTTTCATGTATTTAATGATCGTATGTGTTTCCTCGCTGTACCTATATTTCAGTGAGTATGCCAAATTATCTTTAGGTCTAGTGCTCCTTCTTAGTGTATTGTCTGGGTTACAAAAGGCTGGAAACTCATTTTCATTTCTTTTGATTTTCCCAAACAGTGTCCACAGAAGTCTTGCCAGCAGTAGTTTACGCTATAAGATGAATGGCTTCTGTGACTTCCTGTGTCTCCCAATCAGAAAGCCTATAGGAAGAGCTAGAGTTTGTTCGATGCTCTGCTGGGCACAGCATGCCGTGTTACCTAATTCCTGTATTTTAGGGACTTGAAATTTTGAACAGACAGTCACATTAATTTAAACTCTCACCATTTCACTTACTACTTGTCAGTATATTTTTTTCTTCCAGGTTTTGTTTTATTCTGCCCAAAGTGGAAATGTTGTAATTTTCATTTATAACCCTCAAAAACCTGAGACAATTATTAACACTTATTTTTAAATATATTAATAATACTTTTTATTTTTAATAATAAACAAAATGTGGAAAAGATTACTCTGACATATTAAAAGTGGTCATCTCCAGGCAAACGTTTCAACTGCTCATTTGACTTCTCAGATACAGCCTCTGTCTGACCACTTTCTGTATCACAGAGACTGAAGATGTATACCACATTCAAGATTCCTGAATTATACTTCAATTTGAGGCTTTGCAGAATCTAACTTCAAAGTTATTCAAAAGAAGAACTTTGTGGGTTACCCAACTTCAAAGTGTACTTGAGATTATTTAACATCATTAAACAGAGCAATCTAAGAGACATAGACACAGGCTAAAGTCAAAGCAATTTTAAAGACATCACACAGGATTGTCTTTGCTATTACTTTTCCTCTCAGATTACTAAGGCCTAGAAC
This sequence comes from Stenella coeruleoalba, assembly GCF_951394435.1. Lineage (NCBI taxonomy): Eukaryota > Metazoa > Chordata > Mammalia > Artiodactyla > Delphinidae > Stenella > Stenella coeruleoalba. The sequence goes on along the minus strand of NC_137160.1, from coordinate 35,293,305 downwards.
ATGTTACAGGGTGTGTGTGTGTGAGGGGGGGCTAGGGGTTTAATGCACAGTTTGCCCTTATCATTTCCTTAGCTTTCTTTGCTCTTTCTTAAATGTTCCTTGATATATCTACCTCCAGTTCATTGACTAAGCATATGAATTTCTTTTCAAACAAATACAAGAGCCTATTTCCAGAAGTCATACTATGAGGCACAGCTGTCACAACATCTGACAGATATTCATAGTCAAGGATACGACCTAGCAGATCTGAATGCACTCTCTCATTTTTCTCATATTTTAACATTTATCTCTCCTTCATTCAGTAGCATTTGTCACCCTGCCTCTATCCATGGCAACCCTTCTTATTTCAACACTCTCACTCTTATCCACAAACTAAATTTACATTTCTTGCAGTTAATAAATTTTGCTTGTTGAGAAACATTACTTCAAGAAGACTGAAGCCCAATGAACTCTCAAAGACAAGACTTTCAGAAGAAAGAGCCCTCCATTTCGTTATAGCCTAGAAAAGACAAGAACAAATAAAAAAAAAAAAGGCTATACATCAATCTGGGAGGTTGCTCTGCTTAATCTTATCTATCTATCAAAGAGCATTGGTAGAGCATTGGAGGAGGTGTAGAGCAATGAGCCCTCTGAGTTGAGTCTAACTCTGCAAAACTGTATGGGGGTGTGAATTTATTGCATATGGAATATAAAACTGTTGGTTCAGTGTGATATTCAAATATATAGTATATATTTAATTGTGTCCCATTTCAGATGTTTTCTTCAGTTAGTTAAAATTATAGAAATTTATGGAAGCAAAAGACTTCCTAGATTATTTGTTCATGATCCTTACTTGCAAAGTAGGGTGACCATACAATTTATTATCAAAATATGGATACTTTTGAGAATGAAAACGGATATTATTAATAATTAGGCATTGACAGCAGGCATAAACAGGCACTATGACAAGCAATAAGGCACAAATAGTCACCCTAGTCTTAAGGTATAGGGGAGTTAAGTGGCTTAGTCACATGTCTTGTAAGTGCCACACAACACCAGAAGCCAGGCTCCTAGAATCTCATTAGGAATGCATTGGAATTGAGTGAGCTACAATCTGAAAGTGTGCATTGATCATTTTACCTAAGGTCTGAAGATGAGTCACATCTAACCACTGACCTAAGATAAATGGAATTAATGTTGCAACTGCATTCTCCTATCTTCTCACTAGACTTAAGATGGTAAAGGATTCTGACAGCATGTCTTCCCCTTGGGCAAATCAAACCAAGCTGACATGATCCACTCTGATATGGTAAACTTGTTAATGAGAAGCATGATGACCTTCTGCACATATGTACTCATCTCACCAACTCTCTGGGTGCAGGATAGGTGTGTCCTGGGTATGATACAGTGAAGAGTAATCAGTTGAGGTGTTCTTCATCCTTCATTTTTCCTGTTTCCCTATTTAGCACTGTTAATGAAAGGTATGTTTGTTATTCTTGATTCTGTTGTCTTTAGCATGTACTGAACACCTACTGGGTACCAGAAATATGCTAGGGAGTTTCACATACATCACTGTTACTTAGTATATTTTGAGATTTGAATAATTTTTCTTACCAATGATTCATATGAATATGTTTTTGCATCTTATAGCCTGCCTGCCTCAGTATGGGTCCTAAGGTCACATGGAAAACCCCCTACAAGGCTCTTTCTGCCAGTTTTCTCATAGTCAGGGAAAGACTTCCTAAATTTTCTGTTTCAGAAATGACTCCAGTCATATTCCTACCTTCACTCACAAAAATAAAGCAAAAAGTGAAATGCCTGCTATTTAAGAACAGTGAAGACACACTTGGGTTTTTTTAGATACATTTTGTCAAAGGAAATTTGTAGAGGAGGAGTGCAGGATGAGTCTTTTGTTCATTATGGCAAAATCTATTGAAGAGTTATGGGGGGGAAACCCTTCCCTAGACCTCACAGGGAACCTGCCCGAAAGAACATTAAAATCTGTGAGAAGGAATAATTCAAGGACATAAGTGACTGTATCATAAGGAGCAGGTATGTTGTAACATAAACAAATTCAAAGACTGTGTTTTCAAAGTTTCATGTAGCAAGAAGGAGACAAATTTTTCATAGAGAAAATTAAATTTAAGGTGGGACTTGAAGAAATGAGTAAAATTCTGACAGACAAATACAAGGCAAGAAACTTTTCAAGCAGAAATAAATAGCATGAATTGCAGCATAGAAACAGGAAAACATACAAAAGATATGACTAGGGAATAGACAAAATCAAACCTTAGCTGGAATTTGGGAGGAAAAAGCCAATGGTGCAAGATTAATGGTAAGTCAAATCACTTGCAAATCTCTTCTCAGGAAAAATGTAAAAGACACATTCTAGCATATTCAAAACAAACACTATTTTTTTAAATACAACTTCTAAGACATGAAGCTTTATTCTTTGTAAATCTGTGTCATGAACATTATTTCATTTAAATTTCATAACATATCTATGGTATAGGCAAGGCCATTATTTCCATTTTGTGGGTTGGATAGCTGAGATAAACAGAGGTTTATTGTTACCCTGGTGGGATGGATAATTCTCTCTCCTTCCTTCCCTCTTCCACTAGAAGCAAAGTGCTTAGTCCAAGAGCAATACCTTTTCACATGCAGGAGGCTTGTTTTCCTGTTGAGATTTTATTTGAGTTTTGAAAGTGGGACAATGTATTTGTCATGAAACTTCATTGGATTAAGCTGCTGCTTCAACCATGCTAATAAAACCACTGCACTCAAAATGTGAGCAGAACTTTGCTAACTCCAAACTGCTACTGCCAAGCCATCTCATCAGTCCACCTGCCATGCTCCTAGCATTTCAGTCCCAGCTCCTAGGCCCAGTAGAATAAATATCAGCTCTGGCTTCAGGCCTTGGCCTCTTCTACACTGATGCTGCTGCCTACAGACCTCTTTGCCATCTTCAGGCCCATCACTCATCCCCCCTAATGCCATTGACCAGGTTCTGAGCTCACAGAGACCATTGTGCAGATGGGATCAGTATGAATGTCAAAGTGGCAAATTAAAGCAAATGTCGATGGGAAAAAAAGGTGTGGATGAGAACCCTGGACCCAAATATAATGGGGGTTCAGAAATATTAAAACTGCTAATTAGTGATATTGGAACCATCCTCATTGGCTAAATAATAAATAAAAATTTATCTGAGTTGGTTTTACAAGTATATTTAATTCAGGGAATATGGCAAAATGCAATGGATTCACCTAGTTTTAATCTCTGGTGCTCATAGGCAGGTGTATGAAGTAGCAGGACCATATGTTATTTTCATGTAATTAGCATGTAATTTACACTCTTTAATTTAGACTTCACAGTTTGTTCTCAGTCTCTTTTTAAGTGAAAACTTCTTTAATTTTCCTCTTTGGGGATGATTTTGTTTACCTCTTCCCATGTTTTGTTTTTTTCCCCAAGTCTTAACAGAAATACTCAGGTGGAAGAATGTATCATGGGATCAACATGATACAGAGCAAGCCTCCTAGGCTTAAGTTAGTGAACATAATGAATGTTCTCAGCTCTCTGAATTCCCCCTTCCCCAAATCTATTCAGAGAGCAATCATAAAAGGACATGATAGTCAGCTGGAGTGGGAAATATACTCCTTTGGCATAGGATTACCTAGTTTTGCAGTTCTTTATGTTTCAAGCAAAGGAGTGAATATCTGAGTTTCAACTGTCCATGGCAATCTCATGTGAGTAACAATTACGGTCTTTGTTCCTCATATCTTGACAGGAGCAAATGAGATAGGACATGCAAATACTTTGATGAATATTGATCCTGTCTTTATTTTGTTGATTTTTTTTCATATGGAACTTTCCATTGATTTTTACTTTTTAAAATATTACACTGAAATAAATATTTATCTTGATTACTAAATATTTTTGTGCCCCCTAAATTTTGTTTTTGAGTAAACGCCTTAATTGCCTCATTCTAGTCCTCAACCTGGGCAAGTGCTACTTGGTGGTACAGCCATAAAAAGGTTTCAGCCAACCAGATACTGCTGCAAAAGGATAGCTGAAAAGAGCTATTGAGTGCACCAGATGTCTTGGTCAGTTCAGAAGAAACACTGGCACCCTAGGACACGTCAAAAAAAATATTGACACTGTTAACACAACGTTGTTAATCCTGAAGCTCTCTCCAGAAGAAATGACTAAATCTGGCCACTCGTTTCCCTTGAGGATGAAGCCCCAACTTCTTAGTAAAACTTCCAAAATCCACTGCAGTATGGCCCTCTGCTGCCCTTTTAGCATTAACTCTTAAATCCACAATTTATCTGTCCATTCAGTTGCACGTCATTACTGCTCAGATCCCACCCTTAATTCAAATTCTATGTTCTTGACTTCCTTGTTCATTGTTCCTGCAATTTCTTTCTTTTTTTTTTTTTTTTTGTCCTATTGAGCAGAGAAAAAATACTAACCAGCTTGCAATTTTGAACTGAATCTTTACTTATCTGCCAGGCCTTTCCAGATGATTGCAGTCCAAGATGCCCTACCTTCCTAATATACATCATTGTAGTTTTGATTTGCATTTCTCTAATGATTAGTGATGTTGAGCATTGTTTCACGTGTTTGTTGGCTATCTGTACATCTTCTCTGGAGAAATGTCTATTTAGGTCTTCTGCCCATTTTTGGATTGGGTTGTTTTTTTGATATTGAGCTGCATGAGCTGCTTGTAAATTTTGGAGATTAATCCTTTGTCAGTTGCTTCATTTGCAAATATTTTCCCTCATTCTGAGGGCTGTTTTTTTGTCTTGTTTATGGTTTCCTTTGCTGTGCAAAAGCTTTGAAGTTTCATTAAGTCCCATTTGTTTATTTTTGTTTTTATTTTCATTTCTCTAGGAGGTGGGTCAAAAAGGATCTTGCTGTGATTTATGTCATAGAGTATTCTGCCTATCTTTTCCTCTAAGAGTTTTATAGTGTCTGGCCTTACATTTAGGTCTTTATCCCATTTTTAGTTTATTTTTGTGTAAACACGCATGTGTTTTATTTTAATGTTTCTCCAATGAGATGGTAAAGTCCCAAAAGGCAGAGAACATGTCTTAGGATTTAATTCTCCACTATGAATTTTTACCTATGAATTCTTATGCACACACTCATTCACTCACATGCACATTTTCTCTCTTTATGAAGATCTATATCTATAACACTCTCATATATTTCAAGCTTTATCATTCATATCATATAATTTTTATCTTCAAGCATTTAATTTAGGTTATGGTTATACCTTGTTCTAAATTCTTTCCAGTGGTTTCTTATGAATTAGTTGAGTTCCCTAACTTGAATATTAGCTCCTCTATGGCAGGAAATATGATCTTCCCTTCTTTTGGTCATCTTTACTAACCTGCAAAGGCCACTGTATGTTTCTGACAATGTACAGCTCAGACTCCTGAGTAAATAAACAGATACCTCTGGGTGGAGTAGGGGAAAAAAAAACAAACAAACTATCATTAACTTTACCATGGGTATTCTACCTAAAGTTGCTCCATATTTGAGGAATTCATTCTTCATAACTTGATTAAATGTTTGCCTTCACTGTGAATTTTCCTGAACTGTGTAGATAGTTGCTAAATGAATTTTATAGGCTAAATCAATTTTCTGATGTACAGACAAAAAACTAACAGGAAACTTTAGAATCATATATCTTTCCTTTATATTCTAATTTTTTTTAACATCCTATTTACAGAGTATAAACTCTCAGGAACTCTTTTGATGTTTCATAACACTTATAAGAAAAGCCATCTCATAAGCTGTGCTCATTTTCATCAAGAGTTAACCAAGGAAGAAAAACATGGTAATGGAGGGTGTTGGTAAAGTACATCTATAATCAAACATCAAAAAATGCAAGTTATTCTCAAACTAGAATAGGATCCCAACAACAGAGCAATGCAGGGGGTTGCAAGAATAGTGGTCAATCTATTAATACTGTCATGGTTGTCAGGCATTATTTGTATCATGTTTATCTCTAACTTTCTTACAAATTGTTTTTCAGACTCCATGAGTTGCTGTGAAACCATTCTTCCAGAAGGAAATATGATTTCCTAAATCCAGTCAAGTGAGCTCACTTTAACAAGAAATATGAAAGAGCCCTTAAAGATGAATTCTTATTCTGAAATTTTACTTCCAAATTTGCATTGCATCATCTTAACGTATGCAGGTTTTAACTGGAGCATCACTTTTCTCCCATAGTGGGATTCATCTTTCTTATTAGTGTGTTCCCATTTCTTTATATTTTCAAGCAAATTATTAAATGAACCAGTGGTGTATGGGATATACTGTCTCATAAGCACCAATTTTAAAATTTTCTGGAATATTGAAAGCCAGTCATTAAAGGCATCTATTCTTAAAAATTAAATTACATTCACTTTTCTTAAATATATTATATTAAAAACAAACAAAAAATACACACCACATATCTTCCTGAATATTTTACTGCATGTTACTATTTACACTTTTGAGGATAGTTATGTTTATTCTGCTTCTACTGTGGAAAAGCCATATAATGGTGTGCTACTGCTCACCTCTTCCCAATCCCACATTCAGTTGCATCATATCCGTAGTTTGAAATTCACAGAAACCAGCAAACACTACAAATTAGGGCTTGATTTATTGCTTGTTGACTGATAGTCTTGAATTAAAAAAGTGATGGAGCAAGCATTATTAACACAGATTAAACTTTGACAGTGTCATGCCAGTAGCCTTTACATTGTGAATAGCACAAAAACTGAGGAAATATTTTTCCAGTATTGAAACTATTATCCAAATTAAGTAAAGAATGTCATTTCTGAAGGTGAAGTTTCTGTATGTCTTCATTATTTTTGTTTATTCTTACTTGTAAACAGACACAAAGTATCAACTAACAGTCCAAACTGTATTCATTAATCATTTGTAACCATAGATTGACCTCAGCTATAAGAGATCAGCAAAATCAACACACCATTCTAAGAGTATCAGTTGCCTATATGGAATCTGCAATAAGTAGTATATATTTTGTTATAATTTGTAACTTACATGCCGAACATATTTACTTTTAAAATTTATAAGATAAATATGTATGTGTACACATACACACACACACACACATACACAAGGTTTGGGTTTTTTGGAGGGGAGGAGCCATACCACATGTTTAACATTTACCAGAACAGCACTGCTGATAACCAAAGTATTATCAGATAATTAAAACTTTTATCTAATAAAGATATAAGACGTGACATCCTCATCAACCCCACGGATATATTTTGATTGGATTAGTGAATTTTGGATGTCTTAAAAAGTTTCATATAATTAGGCTTTATTGGTGAAATCATAGTAGGGAAATTTCCTATTATTGGATAGTAAGATTGGAGACCTTCTCCAGCGCCTTGAATCAAACCTTATAAAATTTGACTATGCATATGTTACTTAACTAGTAACAGAGGATCAGAAAACAAGTGTATAATTTGGTGTAATTTCTTATACAGCAAGAAAAAGACATGATCTTGACTCCCAGCTCAGTTATAGTTAAATGCTGTCTGTTGACAACTAATTTTACTTTTCTGCAAATGCAAAATAAAGGAATTACATGATTTTACTAGTTTCCAATCATCACTATGTATCAAAATAACCTGCAGCACTGTTCAAATCAAAGAATTGTTTTCCTCTAACAAGATCTACTGAAATGGAAACTCTTGAAGTGGTGCCAAGAAATTGGATCATTTTAATGATCCCATATGGCTTTTATGCTGGATCTGGAACCCCTCTATCTCCAAAAGTCTTTGAAATCACACAGTCATAACAGTAAGCTGACTAGTTACAGGTGAGGGTGCCAGATATTTATATTTACACATTGTCCTGACTCATGGCTGTTTCTTCTCACACATACGTCTTTTTATTTAGCATTCTCTCCAAGTGATTTTTGTATCCTAATAATATCCCTACAACAGCATACATAATCAGTGTTGTTTGTAAGTAGTTATTTAGCTACTTATAAAGAAGCTAAATGTATGTATGCCAATATTTCTAAAATCTTATGCATAAAACTATGAGAAATCATGGCAAATCTTTATTAAAACCAAGATTTGCTATGGCTAAGGCACTCACCAGATCAATAGATTGATAACCATATAAATAAAAGAAAATGAGTTTTGATAAATTTGTTGATGTAACTTGGTTAGCTCTTAATTCTTTTTTTAATGTTCAGTGCTGCAATCATTCTAATCATTTAAAAAATGTTACTAACAGTGATACTGAAAATATCTCTTCATTTTCCCTTAGGTCTTATGATAGAATTCCTCATATTATGCATTATCATTATAACAAATATTTAGAAATTACTTTAAAATTTTGCACATATACCTCCCATAAATTATTATATATATATTTAATTTTTATATCAATCTCTAGCCAAAATATTATCTCCTATATTTTTTATGAAAGGTAACTAAAGCTCAGATAGTCATAATAGAGAATCAGTTACAGAGATAAACTCAAAAATACATAGGTAGCTCCAGATTGTGCCACAGAGTGCCAAGGGGAGGACTAGCAAGATATTGAAGAGGATAGAAAATCCCTTCTAATGGCTCATGAAACTTGTCACAGCCATGTGGCTGACTGGGTCTTGGTGCTCTGGCTGGGTGTTAGGTCTGAGTCTCTGAGGTGGGAGAGACAAGGCCTAGACATTGGACCACTGGAGACCTCCCAGCCCCATGTAATATCAATCAGCAAGAGCTCTCCCAGAGAGAGAATCCTAAAGATGCTACCAGAAAACTACTAGAGCTAACCAATGAATTTGGTAAAATAGCAAGATACAAAATTAATGCACAGAAATCTCTTGCATTCCTGTACACTAACGATGAAAAATCTGAAAGAGAAATTAAGGAAACATTCCCATTTACCATTGTAACAAAAAGAGTAAAATAACTAGGAATAAACCTACCTAAGGGGACAAAAAACCTGTACTCAGAAAACTATAATACACTGATGAAAGAGATTAAGGGCGATACAAAGAGTGGGAGAGATATACCATGTTCTTGGATTGGAAGAATCAACATTGTGAAAATGACTATACTGCCCAAAGCAATCTACAGATTGAATGCAATCCCTTCAAACTACAAAGAATTTTTCACAGAACTAGAACAAAAAATTTCACAATTTGTATGGAAACACAAAAGACCCCAAATAGCCAAAGCACACTTGAGAAAGAAAAACAGAGCTGGAGAAATCAGGCTTCATGGCTTCAGTCTATACAACAAATCTACAGTAATCAAGACAGTATGGTACTGGCACAAAAGCAGAAATATTAATCAATAGAACAAGATAGAAAGCCCAAGATAAGCCCATGCACATATGGTCACCTTATCTTTGATAAAGGAGGCAAGAATGAACAATGGAGAAAAAACAGCCTCTTCAATAAATTGTGCTGGGAAAACTGGACAGCTACATGTAAAAGAATGAAATTAAAGCACTTCCTAACACTGTACACAAAAATAAACTCAAAATAGATTAAAGACCTAAATGTAAGGACAGACACTACGAAACTCTTAGAGGAAAAAACAGGCAGAACTCTCTTTGACATAAATCACAGCAAGATCCATTTTTTTTTTTTGGCGGTATATGGGCCTCTCACTGTTGTGGCCTCTCCCATTGCAGAGCACAGGCTCAGGACACACAGGCTCAACGGCCATGGCTCAAGGGCCCAGCCACTCCGCGGCATGTGGGATCTTCCCAGACCGGGGCACGAATCCATGTCCCTGCATCGGCAGGTGGACTCTCAACCTCTGCGCCACCAGGGAAGCCCCAGCAAGATCCTTTTTGACCCACCTCCTAGAGAAATGGAAATAAAAACAAAAGTAAACAAATGAGACCTAATGAAACTTCAAAGCTTTATACGGCAAAGGAAACCATAAACCACAAAGACAACACACAGAATGGGAGGAAATAGTTGCAAAGGAAGCAAGTGACAAAGGATTAATTCCCAAAATATACAAGCAGCTCGTGTAGCTCAATATCAAAAAAGCAAACAATCTGATCCAAAAATGGGGAGAAATCCTAAATAGACATTTCTCCAAAGAAGATATACAGATTGCCATCAAACACTTGAAAGTATGCTCAACATCACTAATCTTTACAGAAATGCAAATCAAAACCACAAATAGGCATTACCTCACACCAGTCAGAATAGACATCATCAAAAGATCTACAAACAATAAATGCTGGAGAGGGTGTGGAGAGAACCACAATGTTCACTGCTCCACTATTTACAATACCCAGGACATGGAAGCAACCTAAGTGTTCATCAACAGGTGAATGGATAAAGAAGAAGAAACACATATATACAGTATTACTCAACCATGAAAACAAATGAAATTGAATTATTTATAGTGAGGTGGATGGACCTAGGGTCTGTCGTACAGAGTGAAGCAAGTCAGATAGAGAAAAACAAATACCGTATGCTAACACATATATATGTAATCAAAACAAAATGGTTCTGATGAACTTAGGTGCAGGACAGGAATAAAGATGCACCTCTCCTTGCTGAGGTGTAGTTTCTTATGCATCTTGAAGGAGGCTCAGACTGTCCTGTCCTGTAACAAATTTCAGACAGCATATTAGCAAGCATGGTAAAAAAATAATGGTGAACTGAATTAGTCCTGCCTCCTTAAATGTGGAATCACCTTTGATCTTAAGCATTGGGTGCTTCTTTACTTCTGTAGCCTTTGCTGTGCTGGCTTTTACCTGAATTTTCTGTGAAGCTCATAGGTTTCCACTGGAGTTGCTTACCTGTGTTGAAACCCAGTTAATTTGACTCACTCCTTGGCATCTGGGCTGGCTTTCTATAATCCCTGCCCTCACTGTTTTAACTTAAATACAGATTCATCACCTAGCACTAGAACTTTGCCTACTTATTTAAATATTGTACCATGTGATACATCTCTCCATGACTATGAAATTTCCTGCCTCATGGTATGCCCCTGTCAATACAAAATAAATTTGGATGGACTTTATGTCCTCTCCTTGGTCTGATTCAACTGGAACACAGCCCACATATAAAGGGATGCAGAAATTAGGATTATATATAATGTCATTTAATGTCTATTTCCCCAGCAAGACTATAATTTCTCTAGGGTCAGGGACCATGCTTGTTTCTTGTTCATTACTCTGTTTCAAAATTCTAACATAATGTCTCTACAGTAGGTTTTAAAAATTGTTGAATGTTATCATAATTAGAAGGAAGTTTTGTAATGATGTAATTCACTTAGTCTGTGTAGACATGGAAAATTCTAAAATGTGTGTGTATATATATATATATCTGTATATCTATGCTTATGGATATACACATAGATATATAAATTTGTTCTCTCTCAGTTATAGGCTATTAGCTAAGCTTACATTTGTATTAATCAGATTCATCTACATCATTACATACCAGCAAACAAAACAAAACTCAGTGGCTTAAAACACAGATATAATGTTTTTACTTATTATTCATATTACTCAGGTTGGTTAAAAGCTGTGCTGAGTGACATCCCCACTTGGAAGCAGTCTGTTGAAGAAGCCACTATTTAACATTGCTATCCCTGTGACATAGTGAATGAAGCTCTGTAGGGTCTCAGATGTATAACTGAGTTTTCTGGCCTTTACTACTCAATGGCCAGAGCTAGTTACATGGCCCCAATGAACCATAAACCCAAAAATACAATTCTACCATGTGCATAGGAAGAAAGAGAATTTCATGCATTTGGAAAATATCCCAATGTCAGCCAAAACATCTGCTCATGCAAAGTAGAGAAGATATGCAACAATTTAAAATACAACTTTAGTTTAAGAAATTTTGTCCTGGAATATGCTAATGATGAAATACAATATTTTAAACATCTCAAAAAATAGATATTTATTTTTAACATCTCAACTCTGTAAATATAGATATGAACTGAATCTCAGCTTAGATAAACAAGATCATTCAAACACAAGTCTCTTCCATTTTGGGAAAAATGCAATCCAAAAAATAATCATGCAGAGGGTTAACCTTCTCACTTAGATCAAGTCCAATCCCAGGGAAATATGAGACTTGGTCTGGAGCAAGAGGAGAAGGTAAAAACATTACCTCTGTACAAAGTATAGGAATAAAAGACCTGGAAATACATTATACAGAAATGCATGAAGGAATTAATGGTTGTAGTCAGAAGTCAGTTTAATACTTATTGAAAAGAAGGCATTATCCTCCATAATCAAAATTTAAGTACATTAGGTGTCAGTGTTAATTTCATGTTATTTCATAATTCTAACCATTGTTATGATAATTTAATAAAAAGAAAGGTTATTTTGCATGTCTGTGTAAATCAGCAACAGCTCCTACTTGGTTAGAGGGGATTTGAGGGGGTATTGATTCCTGTTAAGGAAGTACCAAATGTGAGGGGGTGATTTATCCTTTCTTACATAAAATCCTTTATCATTAAGGAACTCTAGATATACAAGTTCATCCTTTTTCCCCTTAGTTTTTTTTTTTAAATTACTTTGTTGAGGTATGATTGACATACAAAATACTGTACATATTTAATGTGTACAACCTGATGAGCTTGGAGGTAAGTATGTATCTGTTAAACCATCACCACATTCTATGCCATGAACAAATCCATCATCTTCAAAAGTTTTCTACTGCCCTCTTTATTCATGATGATGGTAAGAATGCTTAACTTAAGATCTATATTTTTAGCAAACTTTTAAGTATACAGTACAATTTTGTTAACTATGGGCATTTTGCAGCACAGTAGACCTCTAGTTTTTATTTATCTCATATAATTGAAATATTGTAACCTTTAACTAATACCTCCTCATCTTCCCCTCCTTCCAGAAATTGCCATTCTACTTTCTGCTTCTGAGTTGGACTATTTTAGATTCCTTATATAAATAATATCATGTAATATTATTCTTTATGTGTCTGGCTTATTTCACTTAGCAAAATTTTCTCCAGTTTCATCCATATTGTTATAAATGGCAGGATTTCCTTATTTTTTAAGATTGAAAAATATTTCATTGTATGTATATTTTTTATTCATTCTTCCACTAAATAGTTACGTTTCTTCGGTTATTCTGAATAATGCTGCAATGAACATGAGAATATGCATATCTCTTTGAGATCCTGATATTAACTCCTTTGGATCTATACTCAGAAGTAGAATTGCTGTATCATAGGGTACTTCTATTTGTAATATTTTAAGGGGCTTCCATACTGTTTTCCAAAATGAAGACACTAAGTTACAACTCCACAAATAATGTGCAAGGTGTCCTTTTCCTTACGTATTTGCCAATGTTTATTTTTTTAATTTTATTTTTTTAGAATAGCCATTCTAACAGATGTGGGGAGGTGGTATCTCATTGTGAGTTTGATTTGCATTTCCCTGATGACTAGTGAAATTGAGCACCTTTTCATGTACCTGCTGGACATTTGTATGTCTTCTTTTGAGAAATCTCTATTTGTTCCCTTGACCCATTTTTAATCAATGCTTTTTTGGTTTGTTTCGTTTTGGGTTTTTTTTTTTTTTGCTATTGAATTATATGAGTTCTTTATATATTTTGGACATTAACCTTTTATCAAATATATGTTTTGCAAATATTTTCTCACATTCTGTAGGTTGTATTTTCATTTTGTTGATTTTTTCCTTTGCTGTGCAGAAGTTGTTTAGTTTAGTTCAAAAAATCATTGCCAAAGACAATACCAAGAAGCTTTTCTGATATTTTCTTCTAGAAATTTTACAGTTTCAAATTTCATACTTAAGACATTAATCCATTTTGAATTAACTTTCTTGTATGGTGTATGATAAGGTTTTGTTTTGTTTTTTTCTTTCCTTTGCATGTGACTGTGCTATTTTCCCAACACTATTTATTGAAGAGGTGGTCATTTCCTGTCATGTATTCTTGGCATGCTTGTTGAAGATCAGTTGACTGTACATGCGTGACTTTATTTCTATGTTCTCTATTCTATTCCATTGGTGCCTATGTCTGTCCTTAAGCCAGTACCTTACTGTTTTGATTACTGTAGATTTGTAAAAAAAAATTGAAATCAGGAAGTAAGATAGCTTCAGAATGTTTCTCTTTTTCAAGATTATGTTGACTATTTGGGGTGTTTTTCATATGAATTTCGGGTTTCATATGAATCATTGTTTTCCCTAATTTTTGTACAAATTTCCTATGCAATTTTGATAGGAATTCAATTGAATCTGTAAATTGCTTTGAGTAGTAAGGATATTTTAACAATGTTAATTCTTCTAATCCATGGACATGGGATGGATTTCCATTTATTTGTATCTGCTTCATTTATCAGTGTTTTATAGTTTTCAACGTACAAGTTTTTTACTTCCTTGACTAAGTTTGTTTCTAAATGTTTTATTCTTTTTGATGCTACTGTAAATGAGAGTGTTTTCCTAATTTACTTTACAGATAGTCCATTGTTAGTGTATAAAAATGCACTGACTTTTGTATTTTTATTTTGTGTCTTTAATGTTACTGAATGTATTTATTAGTTCTAACAGTTTTGTTGTTGTTGTTATTGTTATGTTTGTGTGGAGTCCTTAGGGTTTTTTACATATAAGACCATATCATTTGCAAACGTATAATTTTATTTCTTTTTTTTGACTTTTTTTTTATTTTATTTTATGTTTTTTACATCTTTATTGGAGTATAATTGCTTTATAATGGTGTGTTAGTTTCTACTTTATAACAAAGTGAATCAGCTATATATATACATTCCCATATCTCCTCTCTCTTGTGTCTCCCTCCCACTCTCCTCATCCCACCCCTCTAGGTGTTCACAAAGCACTGAGCTGATCTCCCTCTGCTATGCAGCTGTTTCCCACTAGCTATCTATTTTACAATTGGTAGTGTATATATGTCCATGCCACTCTCTCACTTCATAGCAGCTTTTCTTTCCCCCACCCTGTATCCTCAAGTCCATTCTCTACATCTACATCTTTATTCCCATCCTACCCCTATGTTCATCAGAACCTTTTTTTTTTAATTTCATATATATGTATAAGCATATGGTATTTGTTTTTCCCTTTCTGACTTACTTCACTCTGTATGACAGACTCTAGGTCCATCCACCTCACTACAAATATCTCAATTTCACTTCCTTTTATGGCTAATATCCCGTTGTATATATGTGTCACATCTCCTTTATCCATTCATCTGTCGATGAACACTTAGGTTGTTTCCATGTCCTGGCTATTGCAAATAGTGCTGAAATGAACATTGTGGTACATGTCTCTTTTTAAATTATGGTTTTCTCAGGGTATATGTCCAATAGTGGGATTATTTCTTCCTTTCTGATTTGGATGCCCTTTCCCTTTTTTTTTTTTTTACCTAATTATTCTGGTTAGGATTTGTATAATATGAGCTATGTGAACAGAAGAAGTGAGAGTGGGCATCCTTGCCTTGTTCCAGATATTAGAGGAAATATTTTCAGTTTTTCATAATTAAATATGATATTTGCTGTGGCCTTTTCATACGTGGACTTTATTTTGTTGAGGTAAGTTTCTTCTATATCTAATTTGTGAGAGTTTTTATCATGAAAGGGTGTTGAATGTTACCAAATGGATTTAATGCAGCTATTGAGTTGATCATATGATTGTTATCCTTCATTCTGTTAAAGTGTGCATTATGCAGGTTTGCTGATGATGAAACATTCTTGCTTCCCTAGGGATAAATTTCACTTCATCATGGTGTATGATCCTTTAATGTGCTGTTGAATTTGGTTTGCTAATATTTTGTTGAGAATGTTTGCATCCATGTTCATCAGGGACATTGGCCTATAGTTTTCTTTTTTCATGGTGTCTTTATCTTTCTTCGGTATCAAGGTTATGCTGGCCTCATAAAATGAGTTTGGAAGCATTCCCTCTTCTTTTATTTTTTGGAAAAGTTTAAGAAGGTTTGGTATGGGACCTCCTTGGTGGCACTGTGGTTAAGAATCTGCCTTCCAATGCAGGGGACACGGGTCTGATCCCTGGTCCGGGAAGATCCCACATGCTGCAGAGAAACTAAGCCTGTGTGCCACAACTACTGAGCCCACATGTCGCAACTACTGAAGACTGTGCAACTAGAGTTTGTGCTCCATAACAAGAGAAGCCACCTCAATGAGAAGTCTGTGCAATGCAGTGAAGAGTAGCCTCTGCTCACTGCAACTAGAGAAAGCCTACACACAGCAACGAAGACCCAATGCAGCCAAAAATAAATAAATAAAATAAATATATTTTTTTAAAAGAAGAAGGTTTGGTATGAATAATTCTTCTTTAAATGTTTGGTAGAATTAATCAGTGAAGCCATCTGGCCCTGGACTTTTCATTATTGGAAGATTTTTGATTACTGATCCAATACCTTTATTTGTTATTGGTCTGTTCATGTTTTTTTTTTTTAATTTCTTCTTGAGTCAGTCTTGGCAGATTGTATGTTTCTAGGAATCTATTTCTTTTTGATTGTCCAGTTTGTTGGTATATTATTGTTAATAATAGTTTTACGATATTTTAGAAAATTATGTAGCTTCAGTGATAATGTCTCCTCTTCCATTTCTGATTTTACTGCAAGCCTGATAACTGTCTTCAATAGGAAAACAAATAAGAGCTGCATTTTTGAAAATGTGTGAGTATGAAATGTAAGGCAGAAAGGTGTGGAATTCAGCCTTGGACAAAGGGATTAAAAAGTTCTAGAAATTTCATCATCAAATTTTGATAAAATTTAACACCAGTTCATGATAAAAATTCTGAGTAAACTAAGAATAGAATGGAACTACCTCTACCTGATGAAAAAATCTACAGCTAATATCATACTTTATCTTAAAATATTGAATGTTTTTCTCCTAAAGTCTGGGAAAAAGGCAAGTACATGCCTTCTCAATCCTTCTATTCTTTGTTGCAGTGGAGGTATTAACTGTTGCAATAAGACAACAACGATATATAAAAAGCATAAATATTTAAAAGGAAGAATTAAAACCATTTCTATTTGCATATAACCTGCTTATTGGTGCAGATAATCCAAGGAAAATCTACAAAACAATTATTAGAACTAATAAATGGATTTATCAGCATTATACAATATAAGCTTTATATACAGAAAGCAAATGAAGATTTTTAAATTAGTGTTAAAAACATAAAAAAATAAACTTATAAAAGTATTCCATTTATAATAGCATCAAAATACATTAACGGTGTATGTATAAATTTAACAAAAGATGTACAAAACCTTTCTACTTAGAGCTACAATATATTATTAAATTATAAATTTTATTATTAAATTTTTATTATTAAATTATAAATTTATAAATTATGAAGGCCTGAATAAATGGTAAGACACGTTGTATTCAAGGAACAGAAGACTCAATATTGTTCAGATAAAAATGCTGTCCTATTTGAATGTAGATTTAACACAATTCTGATAAATATTCTAATAGGAACATAAAAATTGACAAACTTATTCCAAAATTGACATGGAAAGGAAAGGAACCAAGAATTCCCAAAGCAATCTAGAAAGAAAGAAAGAAAGAAAGAAAGAAAGAAAGAAAGAAAGAAAGAAAGAAAGAAAGAAAGAAAGAAAGAAAGAGAAAGGAAGAAAGAAAAAGAAAGGAAGGAAGAAAGAAAGTAAAAAAGAAAGAAAGAAAAAAAATAAATAAAGAGAACTTACACTACCTGATTCCAGTACATCATATAAAGCAGCAGCCTTCAACAAAGTGTAATATTGCAATAAAGATTGACTAATAGATAAAAGTACTGAATAGAGAATCCAGTAATAATTTCACGTTTATATGGTCATTTGCTTTGCAATTGAGGAGCCAAAGCATTTCAGTAAGTAATGAAAATCTTTGTCAACAAATGATGCTGGTATAGTTAGACATTCTTAATAGAAAATATATATCTATACCTATATAGATAGATAGATAGATAGATAGAAAAAATATATATCTATATCTCATACCATATATAATAATTAATTGAGAATGGATTTTAGAGCTAAACACAACAGCTAAAATCACAAAGATTTTAGACAAAAATAGAAGGGACTATTTCCTGACTTGGGAGTAGTCAAAGTTTTCTTAAGCAGGACAAATACAAATAATAATAAGATTTAAAAAAAAAAAAGAAATTATTACTTTTGGTTCATCAAATCTTATAGTACTATTAATCAAAATACACTGTTAAGAAAATGAATCAGCAAGTCACAAAGTGGGGTAAAATATTCAATAGAAAGGTATCTGCCAAACTACGGGTATCAAGAAGAGATAAAGAACTTCTTCAACCCCAAATTAAAAGACACTTAATTTGTTAGATGGAAAAATATTTGAAAAAATATGGAAATGACTTAAAAGCACATGGAAAAGTTCTCGGCACAAATTAGTCATCAGAGAAATTAAAATCTTGATGAGACACCAGTACTTACGCATAAACATTAAAGAGATAGTAAACAGTGAGTGTTGACAAAGATGTTGAGCAGCTAGAACTCATTGGTTTAGAGGTGGGGGCCCTGGGAGGGTTGGGATAGAGGCAGGGATTGACTAAGGAGGGTGTGGGAGTACTTTCTGGGGTGTAGCTGTTGTTCCATGTCTTCGTAAGTTAAGGGAATGGATTACAAAGATGTATCCATTCATCAAATCCAGTCAATGTATACTTAAGATCTCTTTAGATGTCTTAGCTCAAAAGGAAAAATCTATTAAAAAATTGAAATATAATTAATCATTTGAATGATGAAATACTAGGGGAAAGTGTATTGATAATTGAAATTTACTTTAAAATGCATCAAAAATCCTGATGGTTGATATAAGGAATTCACTGTAAAGCTCTTTCAACTTTTCTTTATGTTTAAAATATTTACCCTAGAACGTTTTTAAAAAGGTAAATATATAGCTCTAGCTAACAATCAATAGATCATTATATGTCCTTCATTATCTAAATGCTTTACATATATAAGCAATTTTAAACCTTACAAGGATACTTTAGGATGGAATCTGTCATTATTCTCTTTACAGAGGAAGAAACAGAAACACTGTTTAAATGAAAATTAACAGGGAATTCCCTGGTGATCCAGTGGTTAAGACTCTGTGTTTCCACTGCAGGGGCCACAGGTTCAATCCCTGGTTGGGGAACTAAGATCCTGCCTGCCATGTGGTACGCTCTCCCTTCCAAAAAAAAAAAAAAGACCAAACAAAGATAAGTCTTCATCTTTGTAATAAGGAATCTACATGAAATGGTATAGGATACATAGAAGAACAACGTGTATATTAAAGAGGTACAGATACTGGAAAGAAAAAAATTAGCCATTTTCTATTTTTTCTACATTGAAACTAGGTAACATAAGAGTGGATGATTCCCCCCCCCCCCGAGAGCATAATAACATGGGGAATTCAGACAATGGAGTGTTTGTTAGTTCTGAAATATAGTACCCTTTGACATATTAAGATGGCTCTTTTTAGGGATACCACCAACCAATTAATCTCATTAACAACTTTCTTCCCCATTTCACTGTCCCACTGGGTTACTTGTAACCCAACCTATAACCTGGAAAGTTTTGCAAAAACAGGAGTGCACTGGTTCAGCCTGGATAGAGTGGCCTGCAAAGAAATCTTTCCTAGGTCTCATTCCCCTACATGACTATCCATGTGTCCCCAATATCCTAAATATCATCAGAAAAACCACAACAAGCAATAGCATGAATGTGCTTCTCAAAATATGGTATCCAAACCAGCAGCAGCAGCTGGGAAACATGTTAGAAAAGAAACTCTCAGACCCTATTCTACACCTACTAAATTCTGGGAGTGGTGATCTGTGTATAAGCTCCAGAGAGTCTGATGCATGTTAAAATTTGAAAACCACTGATATATGAGAAGCCATTAGAGCTTTCTATACTCTCTTTTGCTGTCATTCAGAGCCATTCAACTTTACAGTGGGAGAAGTTTCTAAATCTGCAAGAAAATGACTGCAAAGTCAATTAGCAAGGCCTGGTCTGGTATAATTTCTCATATCTTTTTTTTACTTTTCTTCAACCTGTGCCACTCTCAGGGTATTTACTTCAAATGCCAGTTTCTCATTTTGGGCAATACCCTTTTAGATAACAAAGGTTGCGTCTGCATCATTGTTGTATTCTGTAGAGTAGAAAACCCACAGTAGGTCATCAATAAATATCAGTCAGATTAATAATTGAATCATTTAATAAATGAGTGACTGAGTATGCCCGCATGTGAGTGATGAATTTCTGACTGGGAACTTATTACCCTCTCAGGAGATAAAGAAAACATTCCCCATTGATTGGATCCATCCTGGAGAATAGCTAAGGTGTGAATAAATGCATGACACCTGATAATATCAGCTTAAGAGCCTTCCTTTATTAGGGATAAATCAGAAAGCATATGCTTTGGACTATTGCTCTGACCCTTCTCTCCGCACAGTATGTCACCTGCATGAGAGGAAGTATAACTGAAGAAGAGGGTATGACCACTTAGAGGTGGATCAGAGATCCAATCGCACTAGGGATTCTGACACCCAAATGCTGTCACATGTAACCTGGGTTCTGTTTGTTGTGAAAAAGGTTTTTTTTTTTTTTTTTATAACTTTCTTCTATTAATATAAAATTTAAATTATTTAATGTAATTTGTTATAGAACCAAAACTACATTTAAAAAATCAAGTTCATACTCTCAATAAGATGGTATCTATTGATGTTTAAAAAGTAAATTATTCATTTTTAATATAATACATACTTTCTTAAAAGGAAGAATAAAATTAATATTTCTAAGAGAAATTTTACCTCTCAACCATATTATTATCCTAATCTGCCCATACCCTGTTTCCTTTTCACTTTTAGAAAGAAACTAATTGAGTTGTCAGGTTGTGTAAGGAAAGAGAAAAGAGTCACCTTATATTTGCCAATCAAATCAAAGTAGGTTCCTTTAGTCAACACTCCCTTCTCTTTCTCAGATACAAAAGGAATATAAGGGCTGGGGAATCACATAATAGTTAATATTTAATGACTTTAAAACAATAAATATAAATTTGCTGATACACAACTTGATTTATCTTTCCCAATATTTTTTCAAACATTCTGACCATAAAATAGCCTGCATCACATAGGTCCAGAAAAAGTGGGAGAGAATGACATATTACATTGTATATAAAGCCAGACAAAACTACAATTTAATATAATATACAGAGATTCATTGATTTGTATAAATTCAATTAATTTTTATTAAATGACATCATTGTTATCAAGAGCATATACTGTTATATTTCTGACTGATATCTACTAAACATGATAATTTTTATTGTTCTAACTTTAATTTTGAGAAAGAACGTCTGGAAAGGTTTTCTGGAATGTTTCTCCACAAAAATTGCCCTGTATATAGATGGTTCCAGAGTTTGCTTACTGGTTCACCAATATCTTTGTTAGGGTCTTGTTCCATCTTCCCATTTTGTCCTTATAATTGAGTGATAATTTCTCTTGGTCACTAGACAGCTTCTACAGCAACCTTCATTGTGGCTGCATGAAAATGTCCAAAGAAAGGGGCATGGGTGAGAGTTCTTTTGTGTTTTTAATGGAGGTAAGCTTTTCCCAGAGACTTCCAGTAGACTTTGCCCCATGTCTTGTTGACTAGAATTGGTTCATATGGTCACTACTACAGAAAGAAAGGGCTGGGAACATGAGTATTTGGCATTTTCAGTCTCCATCTTGGGAGGCAGACTTGGAGAAGAAAAGAGAAAGGAATGGTGTCAACAAAACTGGCCAGTAGTAGAAGAATGTGTCACATTTCTTACTTATAAGAATGAAGTAACTACTGGTGCAATTTCAAGGTTAAAGACCATTAAAACATATTTTTTTAATAAGGAGGACTTCCTAGTAACCCTAAAATTATTTGTTACATTAGTCCTTCAATGGATCCTTTCCTTTCTATTACTGATTTTCATTTCATTATTTTTTCTGAGTTCTCCTTAATTCCTAGAATAAAAATGGAAAAGCAAAGGAGATGAAATGTGATTATGAAACTACAATAGGCAGTTACAAGTAAATATAGACTTAAAATTATGTCAAAAAGTCCACTCTTGCCTCCCCCAACAGAATAGTCTCTGGATTAAGGCAAGTTCCCGATCAGTAACTGTAACTGATAAGTGTAACAGAGAGAAACAGAATAGGTGAGTTTTCTTCCTTTGAGTTGAGATTTGACCCCCGTTTTTTGAAAATATTTAAATATTCTGTGCTCCCTTAAAGAAATAAGAAAAAACTTAACTATATGAAAGCAACTATATGTATGTGTATGCACATATCATAGAGACATAGTCCTGTGTGTATATATATATATATATATCAACAAAACATCACTCCCTTGATGACAGCTTGGTGAATATTTCTTTCCTTTAGCAAAATTCTGATGAACTGACATTTCAGGTTCATGCAAACAAATTCCCCATGGAATTAATTTATTATTTGTATCGTTATTCATATTACTCAGCCTGAGAATGATGCCTTCAAAATATTCCACTGCCCTTTGTTGTGTGCAAGTGTATGTGAATTTGATTAGCAAAGCTGCACACCTAATCTAAGTTTCCTTCTGAGCTTGTGCATTTAAAATAATTATAATAAAATCTATTAACTGCTTGTTACTGCAGGGGAAAAAGGCACTGCATCCAAGCTTCCACCTGCAACCATTGATTTTGAAGAGGTGAGTGACAGTTCCCTACTGCCTAAGTAGGTTATAACAAGCTAGCTTCAGGCTGCAACATCCAGTAGAGTGCAGGGGAGAAATGACTGGCCTCCAAACTTGTCTTAAGCCTCAAGAAAGAAGGAAAGGGTGGGGGGAATCTCTGCCAATAACTGCAGTGCCTGTTCTCGCATTCAGCAGTGGGAGCTTTGTAATTACCAACTCGCTTTAATTCCCGCTCACACCTTGGGGGGACAAGGCAGAGAACTCTCTCTAACAGATAGTAATAAAACTATTATTCATCTAATCATCCACAAACATATGTGTTTCTTTTGTAACGACTCAGTCACCCTCATCCCCATAAAACACACTCACACACATCAGCCAACTCATGCAAATGAAAACACAATAATGCAGATGACGTAAACCAAAAAACACACTGCTTTGCAGACATACAAAAATTCCACCTCACATTCATTATTTATACATATAATTCCAATGAATTCCTATCTACCCACCCACAATGGATAATCCCCCATATGTAGTGATGAGGAGAATCGACACTATTATTTATAGCTTTCAAATGAAATCACCCCTTTTGCTTTAGTGATCTGGAAGTTAGAGGTGAAAGTGCATTTCCAATTGGAAACTGGCCTCATTTCTCTCTTAGATTTTTCATTGGCCCATCTAGATGAGCTATAAGCCACACATCATCACTACTTGATTACAACCTTCTTTTTGTGTTTCATTGTGTGTGTATATCATGGTACAAAAAATTATCTGATTTATCTCTGTCCATTTCTGTCAAACAGACCTACACACATCTCTCCTTGTACCATGCTCCACAGGAATTGTATGTGTGCACACATATTATTTCTCCAGTATTTCTTATTAAAGAATAATAGGAAAATTCTCTCAACAGTGTGAGAGTATAAAACAATCAGATTATGATATGGTGTGGGGAGGGTACCAGATACATCAATACAGATTAGTGCTGCCCTCTAGAAAACAATTGGGAAAGATTTGCTTTTTTTACAAAACTAAAGTTTTATACCTTCGGTTTATTTTTTTAAAAAATCATATTGACAAAAATACTGACCAACTAAATTAAATTTGATTCAAAATGATATACCTTGTTAGTTTTAAAACTTGTCTCTTAATAAATGTTCAGCATTTTTAAATGAAATTTATGTTTAAATATTTTTTTACCATTGTGGTTTCTCAAGGGAATGTGCCATTGACTGTTACATAAATTTAATTGTATGCAACTATAAATATATTCTTATTGGACATTTTAATAGATGCATCTGTATGAGAAGAATATTCTAGAAAATTGGTACAGTTACATGGATAATTCAAAGAAATTATAACAACAATCACAATTACGATAATCAGTATTTCAACCAAGAGTAGGTTTGTAACAGAGGTTTGAATGGGCCAGTTAATTTCTGTAAACATATTATGACTTTTTCACAGGTAAACACACATATTCATACCTTTGGGCTATCTACACTATCTTAGAATTGTTGAAAGTTTTCACTATCCAATACTATTTCCATTGTTGTGCTACTATATTGTATTGAACGTAATTTTACAATAGACAAGTCAGCAGGATAAATTTACCAGAGATAAGCCTTTCCATTTATTTTCCTGAACTCCAGGAGGTGTCATCTATTTGAACATATCCTGACCTATGAATCTAGGAGAGTTAGCCAGTACACAAAAGGAACTCATAGGCGGTTCAATATCTTTTGTTTATCTTTGATAAGACCAGCATGACATCCCTATTTCCCTCCATAAGCATATGGAACTTTAAAGCTCAGAGTTTGAGATACATTGCAGTACTTGTTGCTTCCTATTCAGCCTTGGTCAAAGGAAACCAGAGGTTGATACCTTGATCAGTACAGCTGGGTGCACAAAGGAAAATCCTCATCTTAAATATGTCCATTAGACAGTGAGCAGGGATAATATAGGTAATAAATAAACCCTACAAAAACCTGTGGCTGTAGACAGTATAGCAATCGTTCATATTTTCATACATACATATATTTTAAAGGTACTTCTGCATTGCCTTAGTAAGATTGTTTTGCCCAATTTCGAATCATGAGAGAAATTACGACAATAATTACCATCTAATCTAATATTCACTGAACTCAGCATGTATTTGCCATTCATTTTGCCAAATGCTTCACAAGTGTTATTTTACTAAGTCCTCACAAAATAATCTGTGAGGCAGGTATTATTGTCGCTTCCATTTTAAAGATAAATACATAGAGGTTAAGAGTAAGTAACAATTCCAAGGGCACACTCCAGATAACTGACAAATCCAGACTGTCTTAGTTTGTGTTCCCTTACAAAGAAACCCATCAAAGATATGAGTAAAAGTAGTCAACTGGGAAGTTCAGGAAATAGTATTAGAGGAGAAGGGAATTGAGAAGATGAAGGGAAGGTGGTCAGTAGTAAATGCCTTATCTAATAAGCCATCATTATCCTTTACTGGAGATTTATCTTGTGGGGGAACTCTTGGAAACAGCAGACTACTTTCCTCAGACTTATCCAGTCTAGGTGGATGGGAACTGGAATGTGTATACATCAATTCTGCTGAGTTATTACTTGAGGGCTGCTGGGAGGAGTGGCAATTCCCCATAACCATAGTCAGAGTAACATTTCTTTGCTCCAGAGAAAGCCTCCAAACAAATGATGTAGATTCTGGTACTTATTTGCCAATCTTCCTATCTGCACTGAAATGGCAAGTTTCCAAGTAAATGGATCTGGGCATTGCAGCCAATTAAAATATAGATTTCAACAGTGGCTCCATGATTTTATCTAGGACAGAGTTAATCTGGTTGGTGTACTGGATGGTACATGTGTCATAAAGTGGCATTTGCATAACAAACATACTGTTTTTACTAGTATTTTTATTTGGGTTTGTTTTGATTATGAGAAAAGAACTAATAAAGATTTGGGAATTTTCAAAGCTTCAAGCGACCCCTTAAGCCATTGCGGCTTGGTTTGTGCCCAGATCTGTCTACAAAGCTCATGCACTTAACTACGGTACAAATATCTCTGATAAAAGCACATCTCTCAACTGGGGAAAGTTGACTCCAATATCTCCTTTCAGAGGCTCTCAGGCTTCTGAGAGCATGATGCCCTTCAGGCTTCCCTGCATGCATTAAAGATCCTAAAGGACTTTAGGCAGTGACTATAGTAGAAATGTACCCATTTGATCTGTTGGGAGAAGAAGAGGTCAGTGGCCTCAGGGGAAGACACTTATTAGCAAAACTAGCTCCCCTACTGATCTGACACAATAGTTGAAAATTCACCAGCTGGGTTTGGGTTCTTAGGGAAAAACATGTTGTCTGTGGGATTCCCCTCTGCCTGGTTGGTAATAGTTTCAATGTAACTTCTTCCATGAGAATTTGCATTTTATCACTTTATTGTAAATTAGATTTTTAGGTTAGCAAGTTTCTATAATTGTCCTGATGTCAAGAAATAAAAGATGGGGACATTATGATGGAGGTTACTCAAGAAGGAAAATACGGGAAGTGGCTCAAAGACAGTGAGTCCTATTTTGATGGTAATATATAGGCTCTTGGGCAGAATTAGAGCAAGTAGGAATTGCATCCAGAACAATGATTTCAGAACAAGAGTCTGGAAAATTATTGGGAAAGGTAGCCCTAAAAATAAATTCCACCTAGCTTTCAGGTTTTCCCAAGGGCAAACCTTTCTTTAAGACTTATCCTAGAGGATACTTATACAAATGGCAACTTAGACTCATGGACCACTGGGCATAAATATGACATGAGACCACAAAATTCAATTGTAATTACAGAAGAACCTGAAACCTTGAGAGGGTAAGTTAATTGTTCATAGGACTGGCGTAGATAAGGATTCCAGAGAAAGGGACCCTAATATTTCTCTGGTCCTTCTACTCATCCCTGTCCATGAATAGAATTACAAGTATATTTTTTTTTCTTTCAGATTTTCAACAAAAATATCGGGATAGATAGAAAGAAAAAAAATAAGTAAGAGCAATAAAAAGAAGAGAGATGGTCAGAGAAAGAAAAGGATAAACAAATAAGGCATCATGGCATGGTGGCTGTTCTGTTTGTAATTAGTAATTAGTGTATACTGCTTTTGAAAGAGCCTCAGATGAAAGGACTCTTGAGTGAGAGGTGCTTACCTTATGATCATAATATTAGAAATCAGCTACTGAAAGCTTTCAAGAGCTGGAGTCTCCCTTTTGGCTTTCAGCTGTACTCAAGGTTGAAATATCAGAGGTTGTATATTAGGGAGATGGGGGCCATCAAGTAGGCATTGAATAACTAATATCCTATAAAAGGTCATCTCAGGCAAGTATCAGAAAAACAAAAGGCTAGATGACTTCTAAATCTCACATATGTACAGATGTTTGAGCTGAAGGAGATTTTCCACTCAATGTAAATATTTTCTCATTTTGCTGTATTTTCTGGCTATGGATTTCTCTAGGGACTTTGATCCTATGGTGAAAGAATCAATTAAAAAATCATACAGGGCTTCCCTGGTTGGCGCAGTGGTTGAGAGTCTGCCTGCCGATGCAGGAGACATGGGTTCGTGCCCCGGTCCGGGAAGATCCCACATGCCGCGGAGCGGCTGGGCCCGTGAGCCATGGCCGCTGAGCCTGCGCGTCCGGAGCCTGTGCTCCGCAACAGGAGAGGCCACACAGTGAGAGGCCCGCATACCACAAAAAAAAACAAAAAAAAAAAACCAAAAAAAAAAAAATCATACAAGATGCCTACTGGTAGGAAAATTACTTACTCTAGAAATTAAAATCTGGAACACAACTTACAAATATTCTGGAAAATAAATGTCTCCATTCAATTCAATTTCACTCAATTTCATTCAGTTCACTTCTTCAACTATGTATATCATGACATATGACCATATCTGTGTTATGTGCTATGAGGGCTAAAGAACAAGTACTCACCTAATACCTACTTTTGAGGAGGTGCTAATTTAATTAGTGGGATCAGGCACAAACACAACAACCACCTGCCCAACATTGTGAAGTCAACACCATAGACCAAGGGAGAGATGTCAAGGTCAGAGAAATGGGGAGAATACATGGAGATGGTGGACCTCAAGTTGATGTTGAAGGATGAATTTGATTTGAAGGATGGAGTGAGGTCTTTCTGGATTGGGAGAACATGGCCAAAGGTAAATAAATCTGAAGAAGGGGTAAGAGTGAGATATGGTGAAAGTGAGTTATTAACATTAGGTAAGTTTAAACATCAACACCACTGCATACGAAGGTCCCATGTATTAATGAAAGCCAAATTAAGCACTTTTTGAAAGATGCACAAAATAAATGTAAAGACCTGAAAAGAAATTCATAAGTTAACAATACAGTGATTCAATATGAACTGTTTCTTAGAATTGTGCAATTAACGGTGGAGTGTGAAAGTTGGATAATTATACCTTTTCAAAAACAGCCTGATGACATGTGGAATCTTCTTAGAGGATGGAAAATATCTCTTGTTTTTGCTTCATGCACCTAGCAATAAACCACTGAGAACTGTGGCATTTTGATTTAGAGTCTTAGAAACCTCAGGATTCATTTCCAAATTTCACAGCCTGTGCTAACAATGGATAAACATTAATGAGGTATAGATATTAGGATAAAAATGTCTTTCAGTACGACATCTACCTGTGTTAGGGAAAGAATTGTGTTGTTCTTTTGTTCCGGTATTTCAGAATTGCTCAGCATTTCTGGGCATCTTTTATCTAAGAGCTGTATCTACACAAACACTGAAGTGAAAAGTTGGAGCAATTGCCTAGTATTTGAGACAAAACAAAGGACAAACTCAAAATAAACTTTAAAACAAACATTTTTAGATTGACTGTCCAGTCACCTTGGATGATTTGCCTATTTCACAATGGGCAAGTTCATTTTGTCTCTCTAATTAGGCACAAATGAAACTTCACCATTATTAGTCAATGGCAGCAGAGAACCATTAAAACCTACTAAAATAAATCCTAAAGAAAAGCAGTATTGAAGCACAAAGTTTATAACAAATCTAAATGCAAAATTTCATGTAAACTCTAGACTTCTCTAATTTTACTTTTGCTAACTAGAGTGATTATTAACTAGGAACACTTAACCCCTAAATCAGAAGCAGCCCACAGAGCTCAATAGCACTGGGCTTTTATTAATTTTGTTTGTTTACTTTTCATTTCTTGCCATAACTTGTTTTCTCTTAATAACATTAATAAAAATGAAATTGGACATTGTGATTGAAAAATAGTCTCCTGCTTTGAAAATAAATGTGTCCGCTTCACCTTGATACTTATTTTCACCAACGATAGGAGATCATTATCTGGTCAGAGAATTCAGTTCTGTCCTTGTTACACAAGTTATTTTTGGTCTTCGTTTCTAAGGAAAATTATTTGTCAGAAAATCTGTGTTGACCAGGTCTCAGCAGACCATGGAGGAAAGATCAAACATGACAGTGTGCTTAAGAATCATGAATTAAGCTTTACACAAAACACATACTTTACAGCTCTTTTCTGAATTCAATTAAATATAGACTTTGAGAGCCTCTCACCAGTAATAGACCTTTATATCATGTGATTAAACCTGTTGAATCTCTACTGTCTCTGATTTGTTTCATTAAATATGTTTCTAATTTTAACACTGTATTTCTGAGTTATTTTGGTTTACAACAATAGCACAATGTTGAATAGATGTCATATTGGTGGAATTTTTTATTTCATATTTTTCTGTAAACATTCCATGCATAATTAATTCATAATTTATTCTAATATCTTTAAGACATAAAGTCCTTAGAGTCTACATTGGTTCTGTTATTATTGTTGTTATTGTTATTACTCTTACTGCTGGTGACATGTATGTTTGGTGATTTTGAGTTAAGAATTATATTTTCTTAAAATTAATCTGTGGAATTCTGTACCTTTTACTCCAGAGAAGTTTTGCTTTGAGTTCTGTTGGGAGCAAGAGTGTGACCCTGGACTTACCACTCCTTTTATTCCCTTTGAGCAAACCAGATTAATTTTTCATCTCAAATTCAGCCCCTTAACATCACAGAAACCGTACACTTTTTCTGTGACTCCCAGAACTGGTACCGCTTACCATAGGGCTATTGTCTGCTCTGTGTGCAATTCCTTCTTGCTTCAAGTCACTATCATTTATTTATCTAGTTAGTTTTTAAATTTACTTATGTTTCCTTAGAGATTCATTTTGCTTTCTTATGAGCTCAGCAATACTATCTGAATTATGTTTGTAGGAATTTTTCCAGAATATTTCTTCAAATTTCTTAGTCCTCCATGTTTCTGCCGTACACGTATACAGATTCATTATTCTTCCTTAAAAAAAAAAAAAAGTCCCTAAATAGTCTTAATCACCTGGTCCTTGGAAGATGCTGAGTCCTTTTGTGTGCCAAATTAGTGATGACTGGGGAAAATATTTGTTTATTTTGAATTATATTGAGGGCAAGTGTGTGATTTCTGTGTCTTAAGCTAGACTCAAACTTAATTTGCATACAAATAAAACAGACAGTACCTTTAGAATTCTGATTTTTGAGTACACTAAGAGAGACACATTGAATGGTTTTAAGGACAACTTGAAAATGTGCATTTCTTATCAACACAGGTGATTCTGATTAAAAGTTTGTTCAAGGATCACACCTTGAGAGCCAACAGCATATACCTATCACATACCTGTGCTCTCTTTCACTGTTCCTTTACCTAGAATACCCTCAATTCCATCTCCTCCTTTTCCTATTGTTTTTCTTAACTCATCACTCCATTTTTCATGGTTAATTCTACTTACCTGATATCTCACCTCAAATACCACCACCTCCAGAATGCTTTCTTTCAATCCCTTCCAAAAAGTGATATTAATGTCTGTAGTATCTCATTGATGTACCTCTGCATTGTACAGGTTATTTAACAATATATGTTTATTCACTTGGTTCATCACCAGGTAAAGTGTTCATAGCAGACTTGATTTTCTTGTATTTAGTTTCTTACACTCAAACTTAGCAGA
This sequence comes from Stenella coeruleoalba, assembly GCF_951394435.1. Classification (NCBI taxonomy): domain Eukaryota; kingdom Metazoa; phylum Chordata; class Mammalia; order Artiodactyla; family Delphinidae; genus Stenella; species Stenella coeruleoalba. The sequence goes on along the minus strand of NC_137160.1, from coordinate 35,262,587 downwards.
TTGCACAATGCATTGCAGACACGCAATAAATATATTGTCATTGTGAATACTTCTTCTGACAGAAAAATAAAACACATAGAACACATTTCTTTGTTTGAAAACCTAATTCCATCCTAATAAATTGAAGTAATTTTAATATCAGAGACATAGCTATAGGAGATCCTAATCCTATTTTATATAGCTCCTGCAAGGAGTACACCATATCTATCTTTAGTCATCTGATTTTCTTAGAAACTATTGTAATAGGGAAAAAAAGAGACCTCTGTAAAACTGGGCTTAATTTTGAATACAGAAAGCACATGTGGGATTTATAGCCAACAAGCAAAATGTGGTGGTCTGTGTATGGAAAATTACTAAGAGGAAACATCAAGGGTAGGGAAATTCTTGCTAAACAAATTTAATAAGATTCTTGATGAAGATAACCCAGGGCTATCAGATATCCAGGGTGGGTGATGAGGATTTGATCAGATATCAAGGGTACGGGATTCCTGCTAAACTGACTTAGCAGGATCCTTGCTAAAATTGCACTCAGCAGGCTGAAGACAGGATCCAAGGATAAGGCCTAGTCAAAAAGAAGACTTAGAGGAGCTTTTCTAAGGTTTGGTGGAGGAGAGACTCTTTTTCAACTTTACTGATTTTTCTTAATGTTGTTTATTATAGCTGCTATCATATTATATTAAGCATCTAGGAGAAAAATTTACAGTTAAAACCATTACACATTTGTAATGGTTGCATTTATGTGCTCCCAAACACACTTCCAGAAAAACTGTAGCCAAAGGTTAATTTTCTATGTCAAAGGTGAATATTAGCTCTTTAAATTAAAGCATTGACAGTATATTCAGCATAGCTGAGGCACACAGTCTTTCATCTCTTTGCTGCTGCTGCATGTAGCAGCTTCCTTTGTGTAGAAAGATGAGTGTCTGACTTCAAAGGACTAGGATTCAGTAGGACTTCAAAGGTGATGTGACAGATGGTACATGAGGAAGCATGGCCCAATGCCTATTCTCACATTAAAAAGTGTTTTTTTAAACATGAACTCTGTTGACATTTATACATGATAATGAGTATGGCATTTCATCTGCCCATGATTCTCTGTTGTAGTCCCACGTTAGTTATCCACTGAACACGAAAGAATGCTGGGAGCCATCTTGAATAAATAGAAAGTTAGACAAAATGGCATTCAGCAACCTTTCAACAAATATCAGGCTTCATTTATGCTAGTGTCTTCTTGTCAATAAGGCAGACAATTCCAGGGTCATAAATAGCAATTATATGTAATTGATCCAATTCAATACCTCTTTACTGAATGCTGGTCATGCATGCAACATTATATTAACTGCTATTAGAAAGAGATTTATTTGAAAGAAGGATATTACATAGTACATACCAAAGGATATCTATGTGAGATTTTAAAGACACATACATGTGAAGAAATTTGGGGACTAGCCAAGGTGCTCAAATTGGGACTGGGACTTCACCAAGGGGAGATGCATGCAAAACATATTTGTCAGAGCTTTCACAGAGAACCCTCTGCTAGAAATCTCATATCAGGCAGCTGCTGAGTTACTCTCTATCCTAGGCAGGTAGAATTCATGAGGGAAAGAGAACTGGAGCAGAACCCAATAGAAAGGAAAAGATGCAAACAATACCTTAGTTTTCTGCAAAATCACAAAAAGACAATTTAAAATTGTTGACCTTGTTTTTTACTTTACATATTACTGAAATCCAAGCTAAAAGTTTTCAAAAGGAAAGGAAATATAACTTTCTATAATAGTACAGTTTTAAGGATTAGAAATTTAAATAAACCTTCCAGTTGTGTATTCTTATTGTGTTCCTGGCCATGGTAGGTTTGTAGGGAAAAGGGTAGCTGCAAAGTCTCAGTGTGCAGTTATTTCCCCTCCTTCCCTACACACAAACACAGCAACAGTAACTAACACATTCTTCATTTTTCTTAAAGCATGAAATGCAAAGATCATTCATACCACAGAGCTTATGCATATGGACTATTTAAATTGTTTTCAGTTGATATTAAAAAAAATATCATTCTTAATTCATTTGGCATTTCATTATTTTGATTCATCTAAATAAATGAATTCTGAAAGGTTACTGTGGTGATACCTATCAAGCCTCTTATCTGGAGATAAATGTGTCATAAGACCAAGAAAAAGTTGTTACTGTCACCCTTGAAGTCAACCTTGTCAAAAAGAAATGTAGACAGTGTTCCATAATCTTCAGTCTGAACTATCTTCCAGACATTCCCATCATCCTTCTCCCAATGTGGAAATACATCATTATGCTTAGCTAATGTTCAAAACATACCAGGCACACACAGTTTTTCAAACCAAGGGAATTATTGTGGCTACAATGGCCAGGAGGTGACACTGTCTTGAAAGAAGTATTTTGCTCAATGACCAAAATAAACAATCACCGTCTATGGAAAACTCCTTGAATATATTATAGGGTTATATTATGAAGGAAAATATACCCTATATTTATATGTAAAGCCAGCCTGAGGTTAAAGGAAAAAGTTTGTGGCAGAAAAAAATTAAAGTGGTCGTCATTCTTGAGCTGAAAAAGTGGTCCAGCTGGGAAAGAAACTTGTGTGTGAACTGACTTTTCCTGACTGCCATTGAAGTATTTGGGCAAAACACATCCTCATACATATTAGAGAAACTGAATATGAGGCATAATCTATCCCGGATGAAGACTGAATCCTCTCTAAATAAAACTAGTGAGTGTTTTCTTAACAAGTTAACTATTTTCAAGTTGCTGTATGTCTAAATACTGATGTACATCTGAATGTATTTATAATTTTAGCTACTGAAACTTCTTGATGAATATTTATAAAATTACCTAAAACATTGAAGGAGTAGTCTGCAGATCTGGGTTTTAGAACCTTTTCTAAACTTTAGAACTATATGAATTGAAAAAGTAAATTATACCGTGGCTTGTTTAATCACTAAAATTGTGTGGTCATATTAAATCTCCCTAATCCTTTCACGCATTTCTTTAACAAATATTGTATTGTATACAAAGTACTGAGCATAATTACAAAATAAATATACATAAAATTTGTTTTCATGGAGCTTATAATCTAGTGATGGAGACTAACATTTAACAATCATACCTATAAACATATAGATATGTTATTGCAGAGACTGGCAAACTGTTCACCAAGCAATTTTCTATTCTTACTAGACCACCAGCTATATCATGTCCATATTACCTTGCAGTTAGGTGGCCAGTATAATATAAATGAAAGTAATATGCACAACTTCCATTCCTGACCCAAACAACTTTCCCATGCATAAAATTGTGCACATATTTGTGATTTTTCATGATTTCTCAACATTTGCCATATTGACAAAAATGATATAGTGATTTTGGAATCATGTGTAGAAGATAGATGGTCACAAAATGAAATGACCCTGTGTCTTTAAATTACTGCCTGGAGAAAAGACACCTGCAGATAGGAACATCTACTTTGGACTTCATATTACTGGACATTTTGTATTAGTAGAAACAATTATAATTTTGAGTTAGATTGATTCTGTAGGTAATATTCAATAATCAGTATATTACCTAGCAAAATACAGAAGTTTGTACCTTCAAGTCAGTGGCTGCCATAATATAAAAATAAGAATAGTAAGATGTGTGGAACAGACTTAGTAGCTGAGTATTTGAGTGCTGAGCAGTGATAGAACATGTTTCATAAGCTAAAAAGTTGGAGATCCATTCTGTGCAGTGGCAAAATATTTGGTAAACCTCTCTTTGAAATAACTTGGAAGGAAGATCATGTGTGTATTGAGACTGCAGCTGTAAGGCAAGTTGTTAAAAAGAGCCTGAGATCTAGTGTGGGATAACAATTATTGCCTGCCTCCAATAAGATGTTATGATAAAGATGAGTTCAGGCAAAAATTCACTGATTTTCCAACAGAATTAGAAATTAATACAGATATTACCCTCCTTAAAGTGTTGGAAAAGCCAACAACTTCTGGACTCCGAAGAGAAAGAATGAAAGTAAACAGTGTACCATAAGACTTTTTAGCTGAAATAAAAGACTCAGCTCTGGATCAAATATCAAAGTAAGATTATTATTTTCATAAGAAGCCTTTCATTTCAGATAGTTTATGTCACCATTAAACTGAGACAGTGGTAAGGGAATGAGGAAGCAAATAAATTAATCAAGAATGAGAAATGTGCTAGAGAAAAACATGGGCAAAAGTACTGTCTACAACTGAAGGGTCTGAAGTTTTATCTTACTTAGAAGCTGACAGGTTGGTCATAGTTTCATGGATGCTAGCAGAAGATGCAAGAATTCTGAGCCAAAGGCAAAGAAATGTTTACTTATAGCAATAGCTATAGCTAAAGATTTAGGTTTTTATTTTTATTTATATTTATTTATTTTTTAACACCAATTCCCTGTGTCTCAGTTGTCACAGGGCAATGTAAAGACATCTGCATGCAAAGTGGGTTGCATTACAATACAGGAACCCTGAGCTTTGGAAATCCAAATATTTTATAATGAGTAATAAGTATGCCAGACCTGTGCTTGGTAAGAGATACCCTATCTTTAAGGCTATAAATAAGCCTGTTCTTTGGTTCAGAGCTAGACACTATCTCCAACTGCCAAGGCTCTTTACTACACAAACATCGTTGAAGAGACAGGCCAGGAGCAAAGGCAGTCCATGACTCTGGTGGCAAGATGTGTAGAATCATGACGTTCTTATGGAGAATGATTTTCCAACATGTAATGGTACATGAAAGTCTCTAAAAGCAAATAGATCAGAAACTTACCAAATTTTTGAGTGAATTATATTAACAAAGAAGCAACAAACCTAGATTGAAGATGAAAAACAATATTTTTATCCATTAGGAAAAAGCAAACAAAAAATAAATAACAACAACAAACTTTAGACCATCAAACTTTTGGAGAGTGAAAGTTCTGTGGAGATCCAAGGAGGACTTTTTGCAAAATTCCTACCTCTGATATGATTATGGGAATTAATGAAGAACAATTTATCTCCCAGAGTACAGACATAAGAGACATGAAGAATATTAAAAAGTGTTCCACCCAGAAACAGAATCAGTCTAATTAGGAAGTATCTCTATCTTTTGAACTCTTATATTTTGAAGATTTGTTTGTAAAGAAACAGCATTTATTACAACGTTGATAATTATTACATTATAAACATAGAAATTGAAATGATATTATAACTGAGGAAAGCAATTGAAATCAGGGGGTCAGATTCTTCTCCTCTGAAAATTAGCCCTGATCTTAGAAAGGTGAGTAGGAGTTGGCAAGAAGAACAGAGATAAAACTACTTAAGGTGATTAAATATACTGCATTAGAAAAATTCACAAATAAAACAGAGATGAAAAATAATCAAAAACAGAAAAAAAAGTAACTGAGCTCTAGGACATATTCAAGTAGCCTAATATATATGTAATTGGAGTCCCCTAAGAAAAGGAGGGGATTTAGAAAAATATTTGAAGAAATAATGGCCAGAATTTCCCCAATTTGTTGAAAAATATAAAGCCACACATTCAAGAAGTTCAATAAACCCCAAGCAAAAGACATATGAAAAAAATTACATTAAGAAATATGATTATCAAATTGTTCAAAACCACTTATAAAGAACAAGTTTTAAAAAGCACCTAAAAAATATTACTTCTTCCAAGAGGAAAAAATAAAAGTATGACAAAGATTTCTCTTCAGAAAAAAGCAGTTGAGAAAACAGGGAAAGTATCTTTAAAGCACTAGAAGAAACACTCTCAACCTAAAATTCTATAGTCAGCAAATATATCTTTTAAAAAGAGTGGAAATGTATAGCACTAAAATATTATATTAGAGAAAAATCATCTTCTCAAATTAATAAGATTACCCCTCAAGAAACAAACAAACAAAAAAAAAGGAAAACAAATTAAAAATAGAGCAAAGGAAATAATAAAAAGCAGAACTGAAATATAAAATAGAAAGCAGAAAAACAATAGAGAAAATCAATGAAACCAAAGGCCAATTCTTTGAAAATAATCAATAAAAATGATACACCTCTAGTCAGACTAATCAGCAAACAATTAGAAAAGACACAGATTAACAATAGCAGGGATGAGAGATGTAACATCAGTAATCTTTCTAGTGTTTTTTTTGTAGACAAAAATAAAACAATCATTATACCATTATTAAAAGAATAGAAAATATGAGGATCAAGTTTTAGCCAATATTCAATAATGTGGGTGAAATGAAAACATTTCTTGAGAAACATATAATACCAAACTAACTCAAAAACAAAAAGGAAGCTAAAACTGAATACCTCTATTTCCATAAAATAAATTGAATTTACAGTTTAAAACTATGCCACAAAGACACTCTAAGCTTAGATTTTATTGGCAATCTCTACCAAACATTTAAGGAAGATAGAATATCAATTCTACACAAACTACCAGAAAAATAAAGAGGGGGAAATAATTCTCAACTTATTCTATAAGACTAGCATTACCCTGGTAGCAAAAACAAAGACATTATAAGTAAAATAAAGTACAGAGCAACATCCCTCATGAACACAGATGAAAAACTTCTAAACAAAGTTTTAGCAAATAAAGGCCAAAAATATATAAAAATGATAATATAACATGACCAAGGGAGCTTTATTCCAGAGGTTCAGAATTTAACACTTGAAAAGTAATTCAAGTTAATTAATGAAATTAACAAACCAAAAAGAACAAAGAAAACATATAATTCAACATTCATTAATGATAAAACTCTGTTTCCTAAGGATTGAAGAAACTATCTTTGACTTGATAATGAAAACCTATATCTAACATTATACTTAATGTTTAAAGACATATATGCCCTTTAAAGAGTAATAATTTTTTAAAGACTAATGTTTCCTCTGATGATCAAAAACAAGAAAAAGATACAAGGGCCTACTGTATAGCACAGGGAACTAAACTTAATATTTTATAATAACCTTTAGGGGAAAAGAATCTGAAAAAAGAATGTATATATATATATATATATACACACACACACGTACATACATATGACTGAATCACTTTGCTGTACAAAATTATAAATCAGCTATACTTCAATAAAAAATGAATTGATTAATTTAAAAAAAAACAAGAAAAAGATGTCTACTTTCACCACATATATTCAACATGTGGTATAAATTATAACACGTGCAATAAGGAAAGAAAAAGAAATGAAAGACATCCAGATTAGAAAGGAAGAAATAAAAATGTCTTTATTTGCAGAAAGCTACATATCTATGTAGAATATCTGATATTACTACATAAAAGTTACCAGAACTAATAATTGCAGTTAGAAAGATTACAGGAACTAAGATTAATACAAAACATTTAATTTTATTTATGCATGATAGCAATGAAGAAACAAATTTAAATAAAAATACCATTTACAATAACATCAAACATATGAAATATTAGGAATAAATCTGATCAAATGTGTGTAAAACTATACATGGAAAACTTCAAAACTTTACTAACAAAAATTTATAAAGTCCAAAATTATTGGAGAGATGCACCTTGTTCATGGATTGCAAGGCTCTATATTGTTTTGATGTCAGTCTTCCCAAACTGAACTATAGATTCAACACAATGCCAAACAAAATCTCAGCAAACTTTTTTTTTTAAACTGATAAGCTGTTTCTAAAAAATATAAAAATTAGGGGAGGACCTTCAAGATGGCAGAGGAGTAAGCCATGGAGATCACCTTCCTCTCCACAAATACAACAAAAATACTTCTACAAGTGGAACATCTACAGAACACTTACTGAATGCTTGCAGAAGACCTCAGACTTCCCAAAAGGCAAGAAAATCCCTACGTACCTGGGTAGGGAAAAAGGAAAAAGAAAACACCGAGACAAAAGAATAGGGACAGGATCTACACCTCTGGGAGGGAGCTGTGAACAAGGAAAAGTTTCCACACACTAGGAAACCCTCTCACAAACAAGAGAGGCTTGTCTGCTCACCCACTGGGGCAGATGGGGTTTGGGAGCTGAGGCTCAGGCTTCAGAGGTCAGATCCCAGGGAGAGGACTGAGGTTGGCTGCGTGAACACAGCCTGAGGGGTTTGGTGTGTCACAGCTAGCCAGGAGAGAGTCCAGGAAAAAGACTGGAACTGCCTAAGAGGCAAGAGACCATTGTTTTGGTGTGTGAGAGGAGAGGGGATTCCATTCCTATGTGTCCAAAGTGGGCAGAGCACTGCCTAAGCAAGCTCCAGAGAAGAGTGCTAGCTGTGGCTATCAGCTAAGACCGCAGAGACGGGCATGACATGCTAAGGTGGCTGTGACTGCCATGAAGAATCCTGTGTGCAAGCACAGGTCACTATCTACACACCCCCACCCCTGGGAGCCTGTGAATCTTCCAAACTGCCAGGGTCACAAGATCTGGGACAACTTCCCTGTGAAAACACAAGGCGTGCCTCAGTCTGTTGCAATAGCCTGCTGGCCTCTGCCACTGCAGGCTTGCCCCACATTCCAATTATAACTACCATACCCCTCCCTCCCACCAGCCTGAGTGAGCCAGAGCCCCTTAATCAGCCGCTCCTTTAACCCCCTCCTTTCTTGGCAGGCCACAGATGCCTGAGGGCAACATACACGCAGAGGTGCGGCAAAACCAAAGCTGAAAGTTAGGAGCTGTGTAAACAAAGAAGAGAAAGGGACATTTCTCCATGTAGCCTCAGGAGCAGCTGATTAAATCCACACAACCAACTTGATGTACATGGCAACTGTGGAATACCTGAGTAGAAAACAAATCATCCCAAAATTAAGGCGGTAGACTTTATGAGCAACTGTACACTTGAGGTTTGCTGTCTGCAACTGATTTGTTTCTGAAATTTATGTTTATCTTAGTTTACTTTTTAGCATTTCTTATCATTGGTGGATTTGTTTATTGCTTTGGTTACTTCTTTTTTATACTATATTTTTTATGTTAAAATTTTTTCTTTTATTTAGTATTTTTAAAATTTTTATTTATTTCTATTTATGTTTTTCTCCCTTTTCTTCTGAGCCATGTGGCTGACAGGGTTTGGGTGCTCCAGCCTTCTGTCACGACAGAGCCTCTAAAGTGGGAGAGCTGAGTTCAGGACCTTGGACAACCAGAGACCTCCCAGATCCACTTAATATCAATCCACAAGAGCTCTCCCAGAATTCTCCATCTCAACATTAAGACCCCATTCTACCCAATGGTCAACAAACTCCAAGATGGATGCCCATGACAAACAAATAGTAAGACAGGAAAACAATCCCACCCATTAACAGAGAGTCTGCCTAAAATCATCACAAGTTCACAGACACCCCAAAACACACCACCAGACAGACAAGATCCAGCTCCACTCACGAGAACACAGGCAGCAGTAACCTCCACAAGGAAGCCTACACAAGACACTAAACCAACCTCACCCACTGGGGGAAGACACCAAAATAAACAGGAGCTATGAACATGCAGCCTGAAAAGGAGACCCAAAACACAGAAAGATAAACAAAATAAGAAGACAGAAAAATACACAGCAGATAAAGGAGCAAGGTAAAAACCCACCAGACCAAATAAATGAAGAGGAAATAGGCAGTCTACCTTGAAAAGAATTCTGAGTAATCACAGTAAAGATGATCCACAGTACTGGAAACAGAAGAGTAATAGAAATAGAAATAGAGAAAATACAAGAAGCATTTATCAAGGAACTAGAAAAACTAAAGAGCAAACAAACAATGATGAACAACACAATAAATGAGATTAAAAATTCTCTAGAGGGCTTCCCTGGTGGTGCAGTGGTTGAGAGTCCACCTGCCGATGCAGGGGACACAGGTTCATGTCCTAGTCCGGGAAGATCCCACATGCTGCGGAGCAGCTGGGCCCGTGCACCACGGCCACTGAGCTTGTGCATCCGGAGCCTGTGCTCTGCAACAGGAGAGGCCACATCAGTGAGAGGCCCACATACCTCAAAAAAAAAAAACTCTCTCAAAGGAATCAATAGCAGAATAATGTAGACAGAAGAACAGATAAGAATAAAGAAAAAAAGAATGAAAAGAATTGGGGATAGGCTCAGAGAATTCTGGGACAACATTAAATGCACCAACATTTGAATTATAGGGCTCCCAGAAGAAGAAGAGAAAAAGAACGGGTATGAGAAAATATTTGAAGAGATTATGGTTGAAAACTTCCCTAACATAGGAAAAGAAAGAATCAATCAAGTCCAGGAAGCACAGAAATCCATTACAGGATAAATCCAAGGAGAAACTAGCCAAGACACATATTAATCAAACTATCAAAAATTAAATACAAGGAAAAATATTAAAAGCAGCAAGGGAAAAACAACAAAAAACATACAAGGGAATCCCCGTAAGGTTAACAGCTGATATTTCAGCAGAAACACTGGAAGCCAGAAAGGATTGTCAGGACATATTTAAAGTGATGAAAGGAAAAAGCCTACAACCAAGATTATGCTACCTAGCAAGGATCTCATTCAGACTTGATGGAGAAATTTTAAAACTTTACAGACAAGCAAAAGCTAAGAGAATTCAGCACCGTCAAACCAGCTTTACAACAAATGCTAAAGGAACTTCTCTAGGCAAGAAACACAAGAGAAGGAAAAGACCTACAAAAACAAACCCCAAACAATTATGAAAATGGTAATAGGAACATACATATCGATAATTACCTTCAATGTAAATGGATTAAATGCTGCAACCAAAAGATATAGATTGGCTGAATGGATACAAAAACAAGACCCATATATATGCTGTCTATAAGAGAACCACTTCAGGCCTAAGGACACATACAGACTGAAAGTGAGGGGATAGAAAAAGATATTCCATGCAAATGGAAATCAAAAGAAAGCTGAAGTAGCATTTCTCATATCAGAAAAAACAAACTTTGAAATAAAGACTATTACAAGAGACAAAGACGGATGCTGCATAATGATCAACGGATCAATCCAAGAAGAAGATGTAACAATTGTAAATATTTATACACCCAACATAGGAGCACCTCAATACGTAAGGCAAATACTAACAGCCATAAAAGGGGAAATTGACAGTAACACATTCATAGTAGGGGGCTTTAACATCCCACTTTCACCAGCAGATAGGTCATCCAAAATTAAAATAAATAAGAAAATACAAGCTTGAAATGACATTTTAGACAAGACGGACTTAAACTGATATTTATAGGATATTCTACCCAAAAAAAAAAATATGCTTGTTTCTCAACTGCTCATGGAACAGTCTTCAGAATAGATAATAACTTGGGTCACAAATCAAGCCTTGGTAAATTTAAGAAAATTGAAATTGTACCAAGTATCTTTTCCAACCACCATGCTATGAGAATAGATATCAATTACAGAAAAAAAAATGTAATAAATCCAAACACATGGGGGCTAAATAATATGCTGCTAAATAACAAGAGATCACTGAAGAAATCAAAGAGGAAATCAAAAAATACCTAGAAACAAATGACAATGAAAACACGATGACCCAATCCTATGGAATAAAGCAAAAGCAGTTTTAAGAGGGAAGTTTACAGCAATAAAATCTTTTCTCATGAAACACGAAAAATCTCAAATAAACAACCTAATCTTACACCTAAAGCAATAAAAGAAATAAGAACTAAAAAAATACACATCTTGGGCTTCCCTGATGGCGCAGTGGTTGGGAGTCCGCCTGCCGATGCAGGGGACGCGGGTTCGTGCCTCGGTCCGGGAGGATCCCACATGCCGTGGAGCGGCTGGGCCCGTGGGCCATGGCCGCTGAGCCTGCGCGTCCCGCAACGGGAGAGGCCCGCGTACCACCAAAAAAAAAAAAAAAAAAAAATACACATCTTGCAGAAGGAAACAAATCATTAATATCAGATCAGAAAAAATGAAAAAGAAATGAAGGAAACAATAACAAAGTAAAGCTACAAGCTGTTTCTTTGAGAAGATAAACAAAATTGATAAACCATTAGCCAGACTCATCAAGAAAAACGGGGAAGATTCAAATAAACAGACTTAAAAATGAAAAAGGAGAAATAACAACTGACCCTGTAGAAATACAGAAGATAATGAGAAATTACTACAAGGAACTATATGCCAATAAAATGGACAACCTGGAAGAAACGGACAAATGCTTAGAAAAGCACACCTTTCCAAGACTGAACCAGGAAGAAATAGAAAATATAAACAGACCAACCACAAGCACTGAAATTGAAACTGAGATTTAAAATCTTCCGACAAACAAAAGCCCAGGACCAGATGGCTTTACAGGTGAATTTTTTTTTTTTTAACATCTTTATTAGGGTATAATTGCTTTACAAGGGTGTGTGAGTTTCTGCTTTATAATAAAGTGAATCAGTTATACATATACATATGTTCCCATATCTCTTCCCTCTTGTGTCTCCCTCCCTTCCACCCACCCTATCCCACCCCTCCACGTGGTCAAAAAGCACTGAGCTGATCTCCCTGTTCTATGTGGCTGCTTCCAACTAGCTATCTACCTTACGTTTGGTAGTGTATATATGTCCATGCCTCTCTCTCACTTTGTCACAGCTCACCCTTTCCCCTCCCCATATCCTCAAGTCCATTCTCTAGTAGGTCTGTGTCTTTATTCCTGTCTTACCCCTAGGTTTTACATGACATTTTTTTTCTTAAATTCGATATATATGTCTTAGCATATGGTATTTGTCTTTCTCTTTCTGACTTACTTCACTCTGTATGACAGACGCTAGGTCGATCCACCTCATTACAAATAGTTCAATTTCATTTCTTTTTATGGCTGAGTAATATTCCATTGTATATATGTGCCACATTTTCTTTATCCATTCATCCGATGATGGGCACTTAGGTTGTTTCCATCTCCAGGCTATTGTAAATAGAGCTGCAATGAATATTTTGGTACATGACTCTTTTTGAATTATGGTTTTCTCAGGGTATATGACTAGTAGTGGGATTGCTGGGTCATATGGTAGTTCTATTTGTAGTTTTTTTAAGGAACCTCCATACTATTCTCCATAGTGGCTGTACCAATTCACATTCTCACCAGCAGTGCAAGAGTGTTCCCTTTTCTCCACACCCTCTCCGGCATTTATTGTTTCTAGATTTTTTGATGATGGCCATTCTGACTGGTGTGAGATGATATCTCACTGTAGTTTTGATTTGCATTTCTGTAATGATTAATGATATTGAGCAATCTTTCATTTGTTTGTTGGCAGTCTGTATATTTTCTTTGGAGAAATGTCTATTTAGGTCTTCTGCCCATTTTTGGATTGGGTTGTTTGTTTGTTTGTTTGTTTGTTTTTGTTATTGAGCTGTAGGAGCTGCTTGTAAATTTTGGAAAATAATCCTTTGTCAGTTGCTTCATTTGCAAATATTTTCTCCCATTCTGAGGGTTGTCTTTTGGTCTTGTTTATGGTTTCCTTTGCTGTGCAAAAGCTTTGAAGTTTCATTAAGTCCCATTTGGTTATTTTTGTTTTTATTTCCATTTCTCTAGGAAGTGGGTCAAAAAGGATCTTTCTGTGATTTATGTCATAGAGTGTTCTGCCTATGATTTCCTCAAAGAGTTTGATAGGTTCTAGCCTTACATTTAGGTCTTTAATGCATTTTGAGCTTATTTTTGTGTATGGTGTTAGGGAGTGATCTAATCTCATGCTTTTACATGTACCTGTCCAGTTTTGCCAGCACCGGTTATTGAAGAGGCTGTTCTTTCTCCACTGTGCATTCCTGCCTCCTTTATCAAAGATAAGGTGACCATATGTGCATGGGTTTATCTCTGGGCTTTCTCTCCTGTTCCATTGATCTATCTTTCTGTTTTTGTGCCAGTACCATACTGTCTTGAATACTGTTGCTTTGTAGTATAGTCTGAAGTCAGGGAGCCTGATTCCTCCAGCTCCGTTGTTCATTCTCAAAATTGCTTTGGCTGTTCGGGGTCTTTTTTGCTTCCATACAAATTGTGAATTTTTTTGTTCTAGTTCTGTGAAAAATGCCAGTGGTAGTTTGACAGGGATTGCATTGAATCTGTAGATTGCTTTGTGTAGTAGAGTCATTTTCACAATGTTGATTTTTCCTATCCAAGAACATGGTATAACTCTCCATCTATTTGTATCATCTTTAATTTCTATCATCAGTGTCTTTTAATTTTCTGCATAGAGGTCTTTTGTCTCCTTAGGTAAGTTTATTCCTAGGTATTTTATTCTTTTTGTTGCAATGGTAAATGTGAGTGTTTTCTTGATTAGACTTTCAGATTTTTCATCATTAGTGTATAGGAATGCCAGAGATTTCTGTGCATTAATTTTTTACCCTGCAATGTTACCAAATTCATTGATTAACTCTAGTAGTTTTCTGGAAGCATCTTTAGGATTCTCTATGTATGGTATCATGTCATCTGCAAACAGTGACAGTTTTACTTGTTCTTTCCGATTTGGATTCCTTTTCTTTCCTTTACTTCTCTGATTGCTATGGCAAAAACTATGTTGAATAAGAGTGATGAGAGTGGGCAAACTTGTCTTGTTCCTGATCTCAGTGGAAATGCTTTCAGTTTTTCCCCATTGAGGATGATGTTGGCTGCGGGTTTGTCATATATGGCTTTTATTATGTTGAGGAAAGTTCCCTCTATGCCTACTTTCTGCAGGGTTTTTATCATAAATAGGTGTTGAATTTTGTTGAAAGCTTTCTCTGCATCTACTGAGATGATCATATGATTTTTCTCCTTCAATATGTTAACATAGTTTATCACATTGATTGATTTGCGTATATTGAAGAATCCTTGCATTCCTGGAATAAACCCCACTTGATCATGGTGTATGATCCTTTTAATGTGCTGTTGGATTCTGTTTGCTAGTATTTTGTTGAGGATTTTTGTATCTATGTTCATCAGTGATATTGGCCTGTAGTTCTCTTTCTTTGTGACATCCTTGTCTGTTTTGGTATCAAGGTGATGGTGGCCTCGTAGAAGGAATTTGGGAGTGTTCCTCCCTCCGCTATATTTTGGAAGAGTTTGAGAAGCATAGGTGTTAGCTCTTCTCTAAATGTTTGATAGAATTCGCCTGTGAAGGCATCTGGTCCTGGGCTTTTGTTTGTTGGAAGATTTTTAATCACAGTTTCAATTTCAGTGCTTGTGATTGGTCTGTTCATATTTCCTATTTCTTCCTGATTCAGTCTTGTCAGTTGTGCATTTCTAAGAATTTGTCCATTTCTTCCAGGTTCTGCCATTTTATTGGCATAGAGTTGCTTGTAGTAATCTCTCATGATCTTTTGTATTTCTGCAGTGTCAGTTGTTAGTTCTCCTTTTTTATTTCTAATTCTATTGATCTGAGTCTTCTCCCTTTTTTTCTTGATGAGTCTGGCTAATGATTTATCTATTTTGTATATCTTCTCAAAGAACCAGCTTTTAGTTTTATTGATCTTTGCTATCATTTCCTTCATTTCTTTTTCATTTTTTTCTGATCTGATTTTTATGATTTATTTCCTTCTGCTAACTTTGGGGATTTTTTGTTCTTCTTTCTCTAATTGCTTTAGGTACAAGGTTAGGTTGTTTATTCGAGATGTTTCCTGTTTCTTAAGGTGGACTTGTATTGCTATAAACTTCCCTCTTAGAACTGCTTTTGCTGCATCCCATAGGTTTTGGGTCATCATGTCTCCATTGTCAATTGTTTCTAGTTTTTTTTTTTTTTTTATTTCCTCTTTGATTTCTTCAGTGGTCACTTCGTTATTAAGTAGTGTATTGTTTAGCTTCCATGAGTTTGTATTTTTTTCAGATCTTTTCCTGTAATTGATATCTAGTTTCATAGTGTTGTGGTCGGGAAAGTTATTTGATACAATTTAAATTTTCTTAAATTTTCCAAGGCTTGATTTGTGACCCAAGATATGATCTATCCTGGAGAATCATCCATGAGCATTTGAGAGAAATGTGTATTCTGTTGTTTTTGGATGGAGTGTCTAATAAATATCAATTAAGTCCATCTTGTTTAATGTATCATTTAAAGCTTGTGTTTCCGTATTTATTTTCATTTTTGATGATCTGTCCATTGGTGAAAGTGGGGTGTTAAAGTTCCCTACTATGAATGTGTTACTGTCGATTTCTGCTTTTATGGCTGTTAGTATTTGCCTTACGTATTGAGGTGCTCCTATGTTGGGTGCATAAATAATTACAATTGTTATATCTTCTTCTTAGATCAATCCCTTGATCATTATGTAGTGTCCTTCTTTGTCTCTTCTAATAGTCTTTAGTTTAAAGTCTATTTTGTCTGATACGAGAATTGTTACTCCAGCTTTCTTTTGCTTTCCATTTGCATGGAATATCATTTTCCATCCCCTTACTTTCAGTCTGTATGTGTCTCTACATCTGAAGTGGTTTTCTTGTAGACAGCATATATATGGGTCTGGTATTTGTATCCATTGAGCCAATCTGTGTCTTTTGGTGGGAGCATTTAGTCCATTTATATTTAAGGTAATTATCGATATGTATGGTCCTCTTGCCATTTTCTAAATTGTTTTGGGTTCGTTATTGTAGGTATTTTCCTTCTCCTTTGTATTTTGCCTAGAGAAGTTCCTTTAGCATTTGTTGTAAAGCTGGTTTGGTGGTGCTGAACTCTCTCAGCTTTTGCTTGTCTGTAAAGGTTTTAATTTCTCCATCAAATCTGAATGAGATCCTTGCTGGGTAGAGTAATCTTGGTTGCACGTTTTTCTCCTTCATCACTTTAAATATGTCCTGCCACTCCTTTCTGGCTTGCAGAGTTTCTGCTGAAAGTTCAGCTGTTAACCTTATGGGGATTCCCTTGTGTGTTATTTGTTGTTTTTCCCTTGCTGCTTTTAATATGCTTTCTTTGTATTTAATTTTTGATAGTTTTATTCATATGTGTCTTGGCGTATTTCTCCTTGGGTTTATACTGTATGGGACTCTCTGTGCTTCCTGGACTTAACTATTTCCTTTCCCATATTAGGGAAGTTTTCAACTATAATCTCTTCGAATATTTTCTCAGTCCCTTTCTTTTTCTCTTCTTCTTCTGAAACCCCATATAATTCGAACGTTGGTGTGTTTAATGTTGTCCCAGAGGTCTCTGAGACTGTCCTCAGTTATTTTCATTCTTTTTTTCTTTATTCTGCTTTGCAGTAGTTATTTCCACTCTTTTATCTTCCAGGTCACTTATCCGTTCTTCTGCCTTAGTTATTCTGCTATTGATCCCATCTAGAGTATTTTTCATTTCACTTATTGTGTTATTCATCGTTGTTTGTTTCATCTTTAGTTCTCCTAAGTCCTTGTTAAATGTTTCTAGCATTTTTCTATTCTATTTCCAAGATTTTGGATCATCTTTACTATCATTATTCTGAACATCTTTTTCAGGTAGACTGCCTATTTCCTCTTCATTTGTCAGGTCTGGTGGGTTTTTATCTTGCTCCTTCATCTGCGGTGTGTTTTGCT
Organism: Stenella coeruleoalba; assembly: GCF_951394435.1. Taxonomy (NCBI): domain Eukaryota; kingdom Metazoa; phylum Chordata; class Mammalia; order Artiodactyla; family Delphinidae; genus Stenella; species Stenella coeruleoalba. Next base: position 35,245,177 of record NC_137160.1, on the reverse strand, counting down.
GTCTTCTCATTTTGCTTATCTTACTGTGTTTGGGGTCTCCTTTTCACAGGCTGAAGGTTCATAGTTCCTGTTGTTTTTTGTGTCTGTCCCCAGTGGCTAAGTTTGGTTCAGTGGGTTTTGTATGCTTCCTGCTGGAGGGGACTAATGCCTGTGTTCTGGTGCATGAGGCTGGTTCTTGTCTCTCTGGTGGGCAGGTCTATGTCCATGTGTGTTTTGGGGTGTCTGCGGACTTATGATTTTAAGCAGCCTCTCTGCTAATGGGTGGTGTTGTGTTCCTGTTTTCCTAGTTGTTTGGCATAGGGTGTCTGACACTGTAGCTTGCTGATCGTTGAGTGAAGCTGGGTGTTGGTGTTGGGATGGAGATCTCTGGGAGATTTTCACTGTTTGATACTATGTGGAGCTGGGAGGTCTTTTGTGGACCAACGTCCTGAAGTTGGCTCTCCCACCTCAGAGGCACAGCACTGACTCCTGGCTTCAGCACCAAGAGCCTTTCATCAACACGGCTCAGAATAAAAGGGAGAAAAAGTAGAGAGAAAGAATTAGTAGGAGTAGGAAGAGAGAAAGAAAGGAATGAAGGAAGGAAGGAAGGAAGGAAGAAAGAAAAGAGGAAAGAAAGAAAGAAATAAGGAAACAAGGAAAGAAAGAAAGAAAGGAGGGAGGGAGGGAGGGAGAAAGGGATGGTAGGAGGAAGGAAGGAAGGAGGGGAGGAAGGATAAAAAAGAAAGAAAGAAGATAAAGTAAAATAAAATAAAGTAAAATATAATAAAGTTATTAAATTAAAAATTAATTATTAAGAAAAAATATTTTTAAAAGATGGACAAATAGAACCTTAGGACAAATGGTGGAAGCAAAGCTATACAGACAAAATCTCATATAGAAGCATATACATACACACTCACAAAAAGAGGAAAAGGAGAAAGCATCATAAATCTTGCTCTCAAAGTCCACCTCCTCAATTTGGGATGATTCATTGTCTAAAGGAGGGAAGGAAGGAAAGAAAGAAAGAAGATAAAGTAAAATAAAATATAGTTATTAAATTTAAAAAATATTATTAAGAAAAAAAATTAAAAAAAAAACAAAAACGGATGGATAGAACCCTAGGACAAATGGTGGAAGCAAAGCTATACAGACAAAATCTCACACAGAAGCATACAAATACACACTCACAAAAAGAGGAAAAGGGGAGAAAATACTAAATTTTGCTCTCAAAGTCAACCGCCTCAATTTGGGGTGATTCGTTGTCTATTCATGTATTCCACAGATGCAGGGTACATCAAGTTGATTGTGGAGCTTTAATCCGCTGCTTCTGAGGCTGCTTGGAGAGATTTCCCTTTCTCTTCTTTGTTCTCGCAGCTCCCAGATTTAGGCCCCACCTCTGTGTGTAGGTCACCAAAGTGAGTCTGTTTTAAGCTCAGAAAGGATGCGGTCAAAGGAGCAGCTGATTCGGGGGCTCTGGCTCACTCAGGTGGGGGCAGGGAGGGACACGGAGTGCATGGTAAGCCTGTGGCAGCAGAGGCCAGTGTGACGTTGCACCAGCCTGAGGCTCGCAGTGCCTGGATCCCAGGAACCTGGCTGTGGCGGGCTACTCAGGCTCCCTGGAAGGGAGGTATGAATAGTGACCTGTGCTCACACACAGGCTTCTTGGTGGTGGCAGCAGCAGCCTTAGCATCTCCTGCCCGTCTCTGGGGCCCGTGCTTTTAGCCGCGGCTCGCACCAGTCTCTGGAGCTCCTTTAAGCAGAGCTCTTAATCCCCTCTCCCCTAGCACCAGGAAACAAAGAGGGAAGAAAAAGTCTCTTGCTTCTTCGGCAGCTCCAGACCTTTTCCCGGACTCCCTCCCGGCTAGCTATGGTGCACTAACCCTTTCAGGCTATGTTCACGTGCCAACCCCAGTCCTTTCCCTGCCTCAGCTTGAGGTCCGCCCGCCCCGGCGGGTAAGCAGACAATCCTCTCAGGCTGGTGAGTGCCGGTCGACACCAGTCCTCTGTGCGGGGTATCTCCTCACTTTGCCCTCTGCACCCCTGTTGCTGCACTCTCTTCCATGGTTCTGAAGCTCCCCCTCTCCGCCATCAACAGTCTCTGCCTGCGAAGGAGCTTCCTAGTGTGTTGAAACCTTTTCTCCTTCACAGCTCCCTCCCACTGGTGCAAGTCCCATCCCTATTCTTTTGTCTCTGTTTTCTTCTTTTTTTTTCTTTAGCCTTACCCAGGTACGTAGGGAGTTTCTTGCCTTTTGGGAGGTCTGAGGTCTTCTGCCAGAATTCAGTAGGTGTTCTGTAGGAGTTGTTCCACGTGTAGATGTATTTCTGGTGTATCTGTGGGGAGGAAGGTGATCTCCATGTCTTACTCTTCTGCCATCTTCCCCCTGTCCCTTTTACAGGTGAATTCTATCAAACATTTAAAGAAGAGATAACACCTATCCTTCTCAAGCTCTTCCAAAATATAGCAGAGGGAGGAACACTCCCAAACTCATTCTATGAGGTCACCATCACCCAGATACTGAAACCAGACAAAGATGTCACAAAAAAAAGAGAAAACTACAGGCCAATATCACTGATGAACATAGATGCAAACATCCTCAACAAAATACTAGCATATGGATCCAACAGCACATTTAAATTATCATACACCATGATCAAGTGGGGTTTATCCCAGGAATGTAAGCATTCTTCAATATACACAAATCAATCAATTTGATACACCATATAACCAATTAGACGGATTAAAAAACATATGATAATCTCAATAGATGCAGAAAAAGTTTTCAACAAAATTCAACACCAATTTATGATAAAAAACTCTCCAGAAAGTAGGCATGGAGGGAACCTCCCTCAACTTAAAAAAGGTCATATATGACAAACCCACAGCTAACATTGTTCTCAATGGTGAAAAAGTGAAACCATTTCCTCTAAGATCAGGAACAAGACAAGTTCACCACTATTATTCAACATAGTTTTGGAAGTTTTAGCCATAGAAATCAGATAAGAAAAAGAAATAAAACGAGTTCAACTTGGAAGAGAAGTAAAACTGTCATTGTTTGCAGATGACATGATACCATAGATAGAGAATCCTAAAGATGCTACCAGAGAACAATTAAAGCTAATCAATGAATTTGGTAAAGTAGCAGCATACAAAATGAATGCACAGAAATCTCTTGCATTTCTATACACTAATGATGAAAAATCTGAAAGAGAATTTAAGGAAACACTCTCATTTACCATTGCAGCAAAAAGAAAATACCTAGGAATAAACCTACCTAAGGAGACAAAATAACTGTATGGAGAAATCTATAAGATACTGATGAAAGAAATTAAAGACAATACAGATGTAGAGATATACCATGTCCTTGTATTGGAAGAATCAACATTGTGAAAATGACTATCCTACCCAAAGCAATCTGCAGATTCAAGGCAATAGGTATCAAACTACCAATGTAGTTGAAATTTAACAATTTTTATGGAAACACAAATGACCCTGAATAGCCAAAGCAAACTTAAGAAAGAAAAATGGAACTGGAGGAATCAGGCTCCCTGACTTCAGACTATACTACAAAGCTACATTAATCAAGACAGAATGGTCCTGGCACAAAAACAGAAATATAGATTGATGGAACAGGATAGAAAGCACAGAGATAAACCCATGCACATATGGTCATCTTATCTTTGATCAAGGAGGCAAGAATATACAATGGAGAAAAGACAGCCTCTTCAATAAGTGGTGCTAGGAAAACTGGACAGCTACATGTAAAAGAATGAAATTAGAACAATCCCTAACACCATACACAAAAATAAACTCAAAATGGATTAAAGACCTAAATGTAATGTCAGACACTATCAAACTCTTAGAGGAAAACATAGGCAGAACACTCTATGACATAAATCACAGCAATATCCTTTTTGACCCACCTCCTGGAGAAATGGAAATAAAAACAAAAGTAAACAAATGAGACCTAATGAAACTTAAAAGCTTTTGCACAGCAAAAGAAACCATAAACAAGATGTAAAGACAACCCTCAGAATGGGAGAAAATATTTACATTCAAAGCAACTGACAAAGGATTAATCTCCAAAATATACAAGTTGCTGATGCAGCTCAATATCAAAAGAACAAACAACCCAACTCAAAAATTAGCAGAAGACCTAAATAGACATCTATCCAAAGAAGATATACAAATTGCCAACAAACACATGAAAGGACGCTCAACATCACTAATTATTAGAACAATTGAAATCAAAACCACAATGAGGTATCACCTCACACCAGTCAGAATGGCCATCATCAAAAAATCTACAAACAATAAAGGCTGGGGATCGTGTGGAGAAAAGGGAACCCTCTTTCACTGTTGATGGGAATATAAATTGATACAGCCACTATGGAGAACTGTATGTAGATTTGTTAACAAAACTAAAAATTGAACTACCATATGACACAGTAATCCCACTACTGAGCATATACCCTGAGAACACCATAATTGAAAAAGAGACATGTACCACAATGGTCATTGCAGCTCTATTTACAGTAGCCAGGACATGGAAGTAACCTAAATGTCCATTGAGGGATGAATAGGTAAAGAAGATGTGGCACATATATACAATGGAATATTACTCAGCCGTAAAAAGAAATGAAATTGAGTTATTTGTAGTGAGTTGGATGGACCTAGAATCTGTAATACAGAGTTAAGTAAGTCAGAAGAGAAAATAAATACCTATGTTAACATGTATGGTATTAAAAAAGAAATGGTGCTGATGAACCTAGGGACAGAATGGGAATAAAAATGCAGTTGTAGAGAATGAACTTGAGGACACGGTGAGGTAAAAGGGTAAGCTTGGATGGAGTGAGAGAGTAGAACTGACATATATACACTACAAAATGTAAAATAGATAGCTAGTGGGAAGCAGTTGCATAGCACAGGGAGATCAGTTTGGTGCTTTGAAACCACCTAGAGGGATGGGATAGAGAGTGTGGGAGGGGGACTTAAGAGGAGATATGTGGATATATGTATACATACAGCTGATTCACTATGTTATACAGCAGAAACTAACCCAAAATTGTAAAGCAACTATACTCCAATAAAGATGTTAAAAAATAATAAAATAAATAAAAATTAGAAGGGCACAGAATAGCCCAAGCCAATCTGGTTAAGAAGAACAAGATGGGAAGGTTAACAGTATCAGATTTCAAGGCTTATTATAAAGCTACAGTAATAAATACAATGTGTTATTGGTAGAAAGGTAGAATAATAAAACAATTGAACAAAATAGAATCCACAAATATACCCACACATATACAACAATTGAATTTTGGCCATACTGCAAATGCAACTCAGTGAAGAACGGATACTTCTTTCAACAAATAATGTTTAAAATATTGAGTATTACTATACAAACTAATAAACTTTGATCCATATCTTGCATCACATACTGACAATTAACTCAGTGTCAATCATAGATCTAAAAGTAAAGCTAAACTATAAAACTCCTAGAAAGAAAAAATTTATTTCTACCCCTGGGTTAGGCAGAGATTTCTTAGCTATGACACCAAAAGCATGATACATAAAAGAAAATACTGATAAATTAGGATTCATCAAAATAATTAATTTCTGCTCTTTAAGATTCAGTGAGAAGAATGAAAAGATAAGTTATAGATGGGGAGAGAATATGTACAATCATATATGTGAGAAGAAAAAGACGTATTTGTAATACAAAATCTCTTAAAACTGAAATACAAGAATACAAATAACCCAATAAATGCTCAAGTGTTTTGAATAAACCCTATTCCAAAAAAGATATATTCTCAACATAATTAGCCATTACACTAATAGTATAATTAACAACACAATTATGTATCTCTACCTACTTACTAGAATGACTAAAATTAAAGACTAAAATACATGCCTAAACATCAACTATTGAAGAGAATATTGAGAAACTAGTGCTCTCATATTCTGCTGGTGAAAATGTAAAATAATGTGACTACTATAACCACCCTGAAAATAGTTTGACAGTTTCTTAACAAGATAAACATATAACTATCATATGATTCAGCTGTTCCAGTCTTAGTTATTTACTCAAGAGTAAAAAATATATATATCCAAAGACTTATGTATGGATGTTTATAATAGCTTTATTTTTAATAGACAAAAACAAGAAAAACACACAGATGTGTATCAACAGATAAATAGACAAACAAATAGTGGTATATCCATACAATGAAATATTATTCAGTGATAAAAACACTTACTGATATATACACAAGTGAATCTCAGAATAATTGAATAAAAAAACACCAGTCAAAAAAATGTCCCTATTGTATGATTACATTTCTATAAGTTTTAGAGAATGAAAATTAATCTATATTGACAGAAAGCAGAAAAGTGACTCCTTTGGATTGGAAGAGGGCCAGGAAGGAAGAATTATGAATGATCACAAGGAAACATTTGTGAGTGATGAATGTGTTTATTATTTTGGTGTGGTGATGGTTTCAAAAGTATATGCACGTCAAAACTTATTAAATTGTGTGCTATTTACAGTTGAGAGTATGTCAATTATACTTAATAAATATATTTTTTAAAGTACAATAAATACACAAAATAGCAGTTGCTATAAAGAGTAGAATCCCATAGTAAGATTTTTTACACTGCTGATCACCCAGTTTGGGTTGGAGTTTATTAATTTTATAGTGATGATAAATTGCACATTTGTTTACTTTTCTCTAGTACAAAAAAAATAAGATTGGAAACTGGCAAGGAGAAGGACATGGTTTCATAAATTCAGAGTTAGGGTTTCTAAAGTGCAGTGTGTATAAATCAGTGGCTTACAATAATAGCTGGTAGATACTCTAATATCAGGCTGATGGAGCATCTTCTAGTGTTGTGACAGAAGTAAAAACAGACTATGTGACATGTACTCTTAAAGCTTCCATTCAGAAGTGGCTTCTGTTCTCATGGTATTTGCCAAAGCAAGTCACCTGATTAATATCAGGTGATGGAGCATCTTCTAGTGTTGTGACAGAAGTAAAAACAGACTATGTGACGTGTACTCTTAAAGCTTCCATTCCGAAGTAGCTTCTGTTCTCATAGTATTTGCCAAAGTAAGTCACCTGATTAAGCCTGACATCAAGGGTAAAGATAAATATAAACTCACAGGATGGAGCATCATATAAACTCACAGGTTGCAGCACCACAAGTCAAATGGCCAAACATGATGCCAATGAGACAGGAATATATAAATAATTATAATGCATGACAGAACATGTGTTTAAATCCAATCTTCCCTTTTAATAAAAACTATTTACTTACCCCATCTCAAGAAGAAACCACAACTATCCAATCCAATTACAGTGTCAGATTCAAATCCAGGATCTTAGGATGGTATCTACATTAGACCCAGATATGTTTCTTTTAGCTCCAAAAATCATCTAGTCCCCTCATATGCATTGTTGAAATGAGAACATAATAACTGCAGTAAACACCCCCATCTGGAGAGGGGGAGTGGAGGCATGCAGTGTCAATGCTCTGTAGTAGCTCTGACATTCTGCTGAGCAGAATTATGAGAGGGCTTTGGGAGTATCCTTAAATAGCTGATTTTGCTGTCTGAAAAATCTCTCCCCATTCTACTCTTCTTTGGGGAGTACATACTTATTGCTGGCTGAAAAGCTCTCTCATCCTGCTTCTTCCATTTAGAAAACCGATGGTCATTTTCAACCTCTAATATTTAATCAGTGTTTCTTTAAGTTGTGGCTCTTTTTCAAAAAACTTATGTCTCAACTCTTATGTACTAGACAATTCTGTTCACCAGCAGTCACACACGCAATTCTTTTTGTAATATTTATCTCTCTTTTCACTTAGTCATGAGTACATTTTGATTTCCAAAGGCCTCCTTAGCTTTTACTTACTTGTATTGGTGGAAGTTGGCACCCTATTGCAGCTTCATTATTAGAAGCTCTTAAGTTTCTGGACACTTTCTAGTTACTTTTTCTCTTTTTTGCACTCAGCCCTTTTTGGTTTGTTTTTTCTTAAGTCATTTATTTCTTGTAGTCACTTGTCAAATATAGCTCATAGCAACGAAAGCACGCTAATACAATTCTAGCTCCCAGAATCAGCTTGTTTCAAAGACCAGGATCATATCTTCCAAAGTGACAATTTTATCATGTTTTACTATTTCATAATCACTTTTATTTCTTCAATAAGTGTTTCCTTAACTTTGCTACCATGTCCTGAGAGCAATATAATAGCTTTTAGGTATTTGGCTATAGCACAAGAGCATTCCTCTCCTGTTATCAATTTATACAGCAGTAAGCATAGGCTAAGTGATGCTTCAGTAGCCAACAGCTCCTCTATGCTCAGGAACCTGCAACAAAACAGTTTACTTGTTCAGTGTGGGACTGAGGTGGCTGTGTTTCTCAGTGTCTTCATTCATATGATGGAGTAATCTCTGTCTATGACATTGCCAGGTTCATGGCTGAGGAAAAATGAGTATAATGCTGTATATATATATAGTTACACACACCACTTTAGTTTCTATTCCTTGGCCAAAAGACAACAAGGAGGGAAAATAAAGTAAAACATAATCATTATCCTAGGAGAGTTAACAAATATTGTAAACTATTAAGCAGTCTACTGAAGGGTATTTTGGAAAGAAAGACCATCCCCGGATTGGAATGATAGAACATGGAATTTAAGTTGCGTAAGAAAGGATGTAAAGCAAGCAGGTGGAGGTATCTTAAATCAATGTATTGAGAACTATACTTGTCCTAAAATCAGCAGGTGTTATAATAGGGCTATTTGAGAAAAGGAGCTAGAAAATACATGAGAATTTCATTCGGGAAAAAAAAAAAGGTTAGCATTTTTTGGAGGAAGTATTCTCTGATTAAATCATAATATCTTTCTCTTGGATTTGGCATTCTATTATTTGTCAGTATCTTGGAAATTCTGATGTTTAAAATATGTCAATTTGAGTGCAATTAACGAATATTGGCATGCTGTTGTTATTCCCTAGTGGTTTTCAGAGAATTTTAACAATCAATATAGAGCTCTAAATATCTGTTTGAATGGACTGATAGATATTAATTGTAAAGACAACTGAAATTAGTGTATTGATCAGATAGAATTCTTTTTCATTTTTGAGGTACATTTGGCACCCTGATTGGGTTAATCCTACAGAAATCTCTAGAGTATAATCAGGTTGACAACTCTCCATTTCATTTTCACTCAATTGTCCCTTTAAAAAATAAATAAAAGTAAAATGTGAAGGCAATGCCCCAGAAATAATCTGATTACTAAATCAAGGGCTAGCTTTAGAAATTTTCTTAAGGCCTGAGGTTTTAAATCTTATTCAGCAAACATAATGCAAGTTTGCTCCAAATTTGCACTTCCTGAAAGACATAGAAAAGCAGCACTAGTTAAAAAAAAATTAATCCATAAATGTCATAATAAAGTCACAAAATAGCTTCTTTTTTCTCTATAGAAAAGATAACTGTGAGAAAGAATAAAGTAACTGAGAGGAATTCATTGTATTTCAAGACCAAGAAAACTTCAATTGTGCTATTTATTAGTTTACACTGTGACAGCTCTGCCCCTATTTAGAAGGACATAGAACCCATTGTGTAGCACCCCAGAAACATGGGACACTGGGAGAAAAAGGAAGCCATCATCTAGAAAACAAACACTGAAATGAATTGCTATTTGTCACCTTTCTAACTGTTCTATTGACCCTTAGTCCCCATCTACTCTGAGTGGTTTCATGCATGATTCTTAATAGAGTACAAAAGAAAAAAGCAATGCCTGCATTTTTAGAATGAGAGAGTCATCCTGCAAAGTTTGCCCCTTAAAGGTAAAGAATTGTAACTGTCATCTTTGTGGTTAAATTATTTTTCCTCTTGGAAATAAAAGAATGCTCTTTGAATGCAATTTTCTTTCTTTCTCATAAGCCATGAGTAATGAATGACAGATACTAACAAATGGAATTACACTCACTCTGCCTATCCTTAGATCAAAAACTCCAGAGGTAAATCAGTTTGCTAGCCATTTCCTCCAGCTTAGAACAGAGAGCATAAGCTTTACATAATTCCTGATAAACTGCCACCTCAGCATAATTAGGGGTATGAATAACCAGCTGATCAACTCGACAGTGTTGACATGATCTGTAGAACATATCAGTAATCCTGCCTGCACGCTACATCCAATCCATTTATGTCATCCTTTTCAAGAAGGTAAGGACATGGGTAGCTGGTGCATGTTATTTGCTTTTCACCAAAATATAGAATTTTTAAAGATCTATCATGAGCCAAAACTTTTTAACTTTTAATTCATGAACCATATTCAGCAAACATTTTTTTAAAATCCTACTAATGGGCAAATCATCAGGAGACACGTAGATGAAGAAAAACTTTATGGATACTTTTTGTTTCTATCAATTTTCCCATTGAGCCCAGCCTATAAGATAAGTATCTTGTGGATGAAGGATGGTGAAGGTCTCAATTCTGTTCACACAAGTGTAGGATGCTGGTTAAATACCCAAAAAGAACTGAAGGGCGTGGGAGACGACATCTTGCACAAGCAAATTCATGTAGGAGAGATATTTCCTAATGTTATCTATAGTACAAGTAGTGAGAGTTTTTTGTTTGTTTCACATTTATTTGTTTTGGTTTTCCTTCTTTAATGGAAAGAATGACTATATACTGAAACCACACTTTCTTCTCTTATTGACCCATACATTTCTGTGAGGTTTCAGACTTGGTTAAAGTTCAGTTTTACAGGCACAATTCATGTTTAAGCTTAGAAATATATTTTGACTAAAATTAGAGAAGTAGTCTATAAATGAATTATAGTAACCTGTATGGATATTCAATCCAAGATTCAGAACACATTTATGCTATTGTATAACCAAACTATATACTCAGTCATGCCCTGTCAATTGACACAGTGATCACTTTCTAGGGTTAGTTCACAGTGACATCTTACTTTAGGTGATTTTTTTCTTCCTTATTTTCCTTTTCTTTTTTCTTTATTTCTTTTCTTCTTCTTTTTTTTTTTTTGATGATCAATTTGAAGTGAATATTCCCACTACAAATTAATTCTCATTTCCTTAACAGACAGGTCAGTTTGTCTGAACCCATTTTCTATTAGTAATAACCCACCATTTGTTTGACTACATTAGTGCTAAATCAATATGCTACTCTTTGGATGTCACATAACTAAGCTTTATTAATAGTTGACCCCTATGAGATGTGGGATTACAAAAGGTTTTGGAAAGTAAAGAATTCTGAGATTTTATTGCAAAACAGTTTTTTGAAGGAATAACTACAGATCCTCATGAAAAATGAGGACTCATGAAAAAATGAAGTCCTTCCTGAAAAAATGAAGACTCAATGCTATTGAATTCTCAGTAATGATACATATGTTTTAGTTTGTTTTATTTTCTTGTATTGATTCTGTTTTTAAAATACCTTGATGAATTTGTGTTAAGCAATTCACTCTTTCTGACTAAGGAGTTTTCCGGATTCAGGAGTTATTCTGTCTGTGTCAGAATGGAAGCTTAATAATGAGTCGCACCCAAGAACCAAAGAGGAATTTAGCCTCATCAGACAATTGATGATGAAATTAAAAATGGTTAAAAAAATCTATTCAGCAACAGACCTAGATCATTTTTATTATATTTTAGAGCAGTAATTCTCAATATAAACTCCCATAGAAGGGATACCTACTAAAAGAAGTAATTCAAATGAAGGCCTTCATCTAATTCTCAGAATATTTAATAAATGTAAAATTTTTCTTAATTTTAACATTTCTTTCCACAATTTCCCCCTTAAAACATTAGAGTTGGTTATACCTGAACAAGCCTCTTAAACATATTGTATTTCCTCTCTTGAGGGAAGCATGAGTAATTGGTTGAGATGATAAAGTACATATACTAATATATGGCCATATGTATTTTTTTGTTCTTATAAATATACTTAAATTCATATAAATATTATTGATTTTTTATTATATTCAATACAAAGCAAAATGAATTTAGGGCTACATGTCTAATCTAAAAGCATTTTTTCCAGTTTTCCAGGTATTTGCTTATCTAAAACATGTCTTCCAATTCCTATTCCTTTAAATGTGTGGTCCAGGCTAAAACTGAGTATGTTCTTTTTGAAATAGCATTTAAATTAAAAGTGCTACATATAAAGATGGGCATAGTCATACAACTTCTCTACAAAGAATGAAATTTTCAAGATCAAGCTTGTAGGATTAATATAATCAACATTACAATAAATTTTGAATACTCATGATTACATTTTTACTGATGAGAATAACAAATTATGAGCAATTGATTGACCACCCAGAAATTGCCCTTAAAAAGAAGGAGAAAGAGACATAGCTAGAAAGAGGGAGAGGAGCTATTTGGAGACATGGTTCATTTCTATTGTCAATAAAATCTATTGCTATAATGTACATAGTCTACAATATTTTACTTTTTAAGAAAAAATAGTAGCTTACATTAGTATAGTTTTCATATTATTACAGTTACAAAAGCTGTGAAAATACATTATGTGATTACATAAATATTTATTAAAATAAATAGACATACACCTACATTTAAAATGTTTCTTCTCTTTTTTTCTTATAATTCCAAATGCTTTTTTGTGATTTTGTGATGACATTTGTTGTAATGAGATATATATATATATATATATATATATATATATATATATATATATACACACATACACACACACACAAGAAAATGAAGGTACTTACCAGTTTTTAAAAAGTGTCAAAAGTGAAAATTAGACACTTTTACTTTGCTAGGAGAAGTTAGCAGGAGTTGAACTAAATTCTTGGAAACATATATCTTAAAAACAAAAAACATATTAAGTAGTTGATGTGGTCTGAAAATATGTACTGGCAAATCAATTTAGCTCAATAACTAGCCAGAAACCCAAGGTCAATAAAGAGATATATTTAAGTTTTTATATCTTCTTAAAATTTGATTAGGTAATCTGCAAATACACATTAGAAATAATAGAATATACTGGTATGTCACTCCTCACTTATCCTACAAAGCTAGCAAATTAGTTTGTGATAACTTTATCTCCTGATTACATTATAGTAAGTTTTTGAAGCACATTCCTATAGCACAAAAAACAGAATGATACTTAAAAGGATGTGTAGTATGTAAGACACACATCTATCTATCTATCTATCTATCTATCTATCTATATGTTTATATATGCATATACACACACATACATATATTCATGTATATCTCACACGTTTATATACACACAATCCTGAAGAAAAAATTTTACATGTTAGCATACATCATCCATGTGTTTTTATCATGACACAGAAAAAGACTGGGCCAAAGCTTTCAGAAATCGAATGTGAACTCATTTTGAAATACCAGCAGTGTTTGAATTTTAAATTAACCTATTTACAATGAAACTATGCCTGCTGATTGCCATCATCTTCAGGAAAATTAACAGTAACGATCATTGGTGTCATAATGCAATTTCCCCGCAAAAATCACATAGGCTTCATTACTGTTTACATAAATTGCCATAAATACCAATTATGGCTGAACATAAAATGTAATGCTCTTTTTTTAATCATAATCAGACAATTGTTCTTCTAATTCATATGCTAAGGGAATAGGATTTTGATTCAACCTTTGTTGTGGAGGCAGTGTTTTGATGGTAGTTAGCTTTGCTCGAAGTGCTGGTTGGCTTCTGGTCAAATCACTCACTCTCCATTTGGATCATGTAGTCTTTGTCCCTGTTCGGCGTGTCCTCTAATACACTGAGAAGAACGTGGAGCTGTGCTAATGGCAGATGAGGGAGATATACACTGAAAGTGGCCTCTAGACTTCAGCCAATACGTGGCTTCCTGTGGGATTTATAACAACATTTGGTGTAATTACGCAGAGGCCCCCATAAAGGAATAATGCAATAACAGACCTGTTAGAGGAGCCCATTTGCAGTGCCGATTCCAGCTTCCCCCATAGGTCAGCAGAACAAATAGCCAGTAAAGACAATGCCCTGTTAAATGGCTAATTTTCAAAACAAATAAGTGTTAAGTTGCTGGCGGGGGGAGTAGAGGAAATGCCAAAAAGAAGAGATTCAATGTCCTCATCATTTTGGTCTCTAAGGACGAGATAAATCAGCTAGAAAGGTTATTCACACAGAAAGTCAGAGCAGGAGACAATTCTCTATGAGGACAAAAGCCTTGTCTTTGCTTTCCATCATCTGGCAAAGCAAAGGTGAGAATCACGCTGTTTGGGTCTATTTTATCTCACCGTAGAACACTTTCTACTTGTCTCCTTGGTTATTCTTTGGGCTTTCTTCTCCTCTTGTTTACTCCTAAAATTTTAAAATAAAGTCTGCTTGAAGTTTCCACCCTCTTCTGATTCAGAGCAATCCTTAACAATTAGAATCAGAAGAAAAATCACTCCATTGATTCTGTGAGCAAAGCTGTCCATGTGTGTTGATGACCGCACACAATTGCACGTGTCTGGGAGTGGTAGTGTTTGATCTGTCCCTCCCCACACCTCAAGATTGGGCCATCTCTGTTATTTTAATGAAGCCTGGCAATTTGTCCAAGTTCTACCTGATTCTATCCTAGTTGATTAAAGCAGGCTAAAGTGATACATCTAGTCAGGTTTAATGAAACAAAATTACAATTCTTGATCTAAGAAGAAAATAATAAATAAAACTGGTAGGGATTTCATCTGTGTGAGAAATCAAAGTGGAACAAATAGAAATCCAGTAAAATTAGCTGCTGTTGTTTCACTGTCTAAGCTGGGGAAATGTAAAAGGTAAGCAAACAGCATCAGTAGGGAAGAGAAAATGAGACTTCTACATTTTTTCATCTTTCATAATCTCATGCACTATCAGTAACAGGGTGAGACATTTTAATAAGGTGTGATCATCATTAAAAGGCAGATATTTATCTTATCAAAGTGCATTAAACTCTCAAAGGAAGCAGGAAAAAAGAGAGAGCGAGTGAGAGACTTTCACAAACTATTTAATGAAACACTATGGTTTTAGCTTTTCTTGATTATTTTTCTTTAAAAAAACAAAAAACCTGATGCTGGACAAAACTGGTTCCAAACACAGACTGCACCCGGGGCCCATGTATTTTGAGAAGTCTCTACTGTGTTCTGACTTTGTTTAATAATTTCTAATTATGTTCTACAACACTGAATTAAATATTTCTATCTCCATTGTGTGTACTTATTCATGAGCTGGGCATTAATCGTAAAACAATGTATCTTGTTTATTTATACCAGATATGAGAATTTATGTTGCTGTGTTCAGGGTTCCCAGCTAGGTCTTTATTTGTATACTGAGCCTCCTGGTTTTGCATGAAAATTGTTTCTGAGCTCTGGAGTTCATCTCCACTCTTGTGTTTAAAACAACAGCAGCAACAACTTGTTTAAAAAGAAGAATTTATGAATAACTAAGAGATTTCTGCTGTGGCTCCCTTGGTCTCTCACCAGCAGGTCAGTAGAGTATGTTTTGTGGACAAGAAAATTCAGTTTGGGATTTGCTTTACAGTTTAGGATGCTTTCTTCTTGCAAAAAAATCTGCCTGGGCCATGGAGAGCTTTTCTTCTGAAATATATTTGCATACTGCTAATTTTCTATTTATTTACTGAGTTTTAGAAACATATGAGTTTGTTGGGGTTAGGGGGAAAAATACTTCCAGTATGTCTTTCTGTGTCTGCCTTCATGTGATCTAAGTCAGTGATCATAATAATCCATGATATATTTTTTTGTTTTTATAAAGAATATCTTGTCTTGATCATTTTATTAGTATAATTGACAATATAATAAACCTAACTTATGGGTTAAATTTATACAAATTGTAAAAAGCCTTCCTCCTATGATGTCCCTTACCTTCCCAATTCTCCTGTACAGAGAAACAGTTTTATCAATTTCTGTGTTCTTTAAGTGATTTTTAATGTCTACAAAAACTGAAAATATATATTTCTTTTCCATTTTAATGACAATTCAGCATATTTACATCCTTCACGTTTTTCCTCACTTGACATTATATCTTGGAGATAGTTCCGTATCAGGATATATAAACCTCCTCATTCTTTTTTACAGCTGTATAATATTCCACTGTATGGATATGTGTAAAGCACTTAATAAAGAGCCATGTTTTATTTCTAATCTTAAACCTACTATACAGAGCACAATGATTGTCCCATAGGACTTCTTTAATTACCATTTGCATAGCTACACAGGATGAACAACTGGTTATGCATAGGAAATCTAGTGACAAGATTCTTTGCCAGTGTGATTGCAAATCAGATAAACATGGATCATTCTTAAGTCCTGTGCTTAAAGATAAAGGGTTACTGATTTAATTATTTTCAACATGGAGAAATAAATTAGTCTGTAAAAAGCATCAATGTGGGGAAAGTAGCTACATCTTTGCTATAAAACAGAGGAGGCACAATGGGGGCCCCACCAAGGCTTGTACCTGATGATCTAGCAAGAACACCTACTGAACCCTGTGGCCTGACTTCTTTCAAAACAATAACCACCTGGAGCTGAGTAGTACTGCCCTCTTCAGGCAAGAGCATGAGTACCAGAATTCTCCCAGAGGTACCCTGGATGACTTAAGTCATTACCTGCTTGGACCCAGTATGCATTTAAGTTTTCTATACCTGAACTCAAGTATTTAAACCCACAGAGAGACTTAGAGTCAAAAGTCTAACACCATGTAGGATGAGTGTTCCAATAATGGCAATGATTACTGAGATAGTAATACTAAGATACCTGGAGAACATAAATTCCTCATGTTACATAAGAGCAATATGAGCCCCATTGGGCATCTTCCCTCCTCCCAACAACTTCATATACATTTGGTTTTACTCAATCATACAGAAACCTGGTATCATTTCCAGGTCACAAGTGAAAACTTCTGGAACTGACAATACAGAAAAAAAATGAGGAAAAAATACAAGTGCATCATTATGAGGAGTCTAGTGCCAATCATATATGATGAGAAATTGTAACCATATTAGGCAAAATAATGTAGGGATACCAGAGGACTAAATCAATATGAACGTTGAAAGATGTCATACCTCCAATTTCTGTTCCAGCATGTAAGGAGCTTGGAAGTTGTCACTCCATCTAAGAACAAGTAAAAGGCTGAACAAACTGAAAATCAACAACCCTCCTTATATCTGTCAGATAACTGAGGTCACAGGGCAAGCAGCTTTCCCTAAAATTGTAGAAACAGACAAGCAGATACAAAGAATTACAACTTACTAGAGTAGGAACCCATGAGCCAAAGCTCCATGGGAACTAGGACCAAAGTAGGAAAACCTAAACAGGGGCTGCTGTATTCCTGGAAGCTCAGTATGGACAAGTCTGAGAGTTAAAACTTTCAGGGCCCCTGTCTTGGGCCAGAGGTACACAATTATGAGCCCTCCAGAAGAGCTTTTGTTTACTTCTAGGAAATCTATCAGTTTCTCTCAGTAAAGACTGGAGAAAAAGTCCCTCATTCTGCCTGCAGGGGAAGAG
This sequence comes from Stenella coeruleoalba, assembly GCF_951394435.1. Classification (NCBI taxonomy): domain Eukaryota; kingdom Metazoa; phylum Chordata; class Mammalia; order Artiodactyla; family Delphinidae; genus Stenella; species Stenella coeruleoalba. The sequence continues at coordinate 35,227,658 of NC_137160.1, read as the reverse complement.
AAAAAGTAACCATCTTGCCACAGCATTCTGTTCTTAACAAGGCTTGCCCTCAAGAGAAACTATTTACCTGAGCCTAACTGAAAGGGGTTTTGTCAGAGGTTAACCAAACTGGCAGAAGGGAAGTACCCAACTCACACTAGTCATCCTGTCCCATTGAAAGGAGTGAAAACCAAACCAAACCAAACAGAACAAAACTGAGAAGCATTTGTGAAGTTCATAGGCCAGGGGCACAGGTTCACTAAAAGACTGAGACCTGGGTATAAAAAACATGACTCTGGAACCAGCCTGCCTGGGGGCAGATTTCAACTTTCTTCCCTAGATGTATGATATGGGACATCACTATCATTGCTAAACATGTAAAGATTTTTGCATGGACATTCATTTTGGACACAAATGAAATATGGGACATTTAACATTTAAAAATTATTATTGTAGAGGAGACCTTCAAGATGGCGGAGGAATATGACATGGAGGTCACCTTTGTCCCCACAAATACATCAGAAATACATCTACATGTGGAACAACTCCTACAGAACACCTACTGAACCCTGTGGTGCAGAAGACCACAGACTTCCAAAAAGGCAAGGAAATCCCCCACATACCAGGGTAGAAAAAAGAAAAAAAAAAAGAGACAAAAGAATAGGGACAGGACCTGTGCCTCTGGGAGGGAGCTGTGAAGGAGGAAAAGTTTCCACACACTAGGAAACCCCTTCACTGGTAGGGACAAGGGTGTGGGGGAGCTCTGGAGCCACAGAGGAGAGCATAGCAACAGGGGTGCAGAGGGCAAAGTGGAGAGATTTCCACACAGAGGATAGGTGATGACCAGCACTCACTAGCCTGAGATGCTTGTCTGCTCAACTTCCGGGACAGATGGGGGCTGGGAGCTGAGGCTCAGGCTTCAGAGGTCAGACCCCAGGGAGAGGATGGGGGTTGACTGTGTGAACACAGCCTGAAGGGGGCTAGTTAATCAAAGCTAGCTGGGAGGGAGTACAGGAAAATGTCTGGAGCTGCTGAAGAGGCAAGAGACCATTGTCTCAGGGTGCACAAGGAGAGGGCCTTCCTGCTCCGTGTGCCCACAGATGACAGAGCAATGCCTAAGTGAGCTCCAGAGATGGGCATGAGCAGCGACTATCATTTTGGACACCAGGGGAGGGCACGAACCACTACTGCTGTCACCACTGCCACCAAGGATCCTGTGTGCAAGTGCAGGTCACTACCCACACCCTCCCAGATACTGTGCAACACACCGCTGCCAGGGTCCCATGATCCAGGGACAACTTCCTTGGGAGAACACATGGCATGCCTCAGGCTGTTGCAATGTCACACCAAGCTCTGTTGCTGCAGGCCACGCATCCCAATTATGACTACCATAAACCTCCCTCTCCTGAGTGAGCAAGAGAGACCTAATCAGCCGCTGCTTTAACCCTCTCCTGTCTGTGTGGGGAAGAGACACCTCAGGGTGGCTTACACATAGAGGTATGGCCAAACCAAAGCTGAACCCCAGGAGCTGTGCAAACAAAGAAGATAAAGGGAAATTTCTCCATGTAGCCTCAGGAGCAGTGGACTAAATCCCCGCAATCAACTTGGTAAACCCTGCATGTGTGGAATACCTGAATAGACGATGAATGTTCCCAAAATTGAGGAGGTGGACTTCGGGGGCAACTGTGGACTTGGGGTTTGCTTTTTGTGTTTGATTTGTTTTTAGATTTATGTTTATCTTAGTTTAGTGTTTAGTGGTTGCTTTCATTTGTGTGTTTCTTTATTGGTTGGGTTGCTCTCTTCCATTTTTTCCCCCCTCTTTTTGTGAGTGTGTGTGTATGATTCTTTCTGTGATTTTGTCTGTTTAGTTTTGCTTTTAGCATTTGTTTTGGGGTTCTGTCCCTTCGTTACTTTTTTTCTTTTTTTCTCCTGCTTCTGCCAAGCCATGTGGCTGACAGGGCATTGGTGCTTTGGCCAGGAGTCAGGCATGAGCATCTGAGGTGGGAAAACCAAGTCCAGGATGTTGGACCACCAGACCTACTGACCCCATGTAATATTAATCAGTGAGAGCTCTCCCAGAAATCTCCGTTGCAACACTAAGATCCAGTTCCACCCAACGGCCAGCAAGCTCCAGTGCTGGATGCCCCATTCCAAACAACTTGCAAGACAGGAACACAACCCCACCAATTAGCAGAAAAAATGCTTAAAGTCATACTAAGTTCACAGACACCCCAAAACACACCAACAGACATGACTCTGCCCACCAAAGGGATAAGATCCAGCTCCACCCACCAGAACACAGGCATCAGTCCCCCCAATCAGGAACCTTAAACAAGCCACTGAACCAACCTCATTGACTGGGGGCAGACATAAGAGGAAATTACGAACTTGCAGCCTGTGAAAAGGAGACCCCAAACACAGAAAGTTAAACAAAATGAGAAGACAGAGAAATATGCAACAGATGAAGGAGCAAGATAAAAACACATCAGACCAAACAAATGAAGAGGAAATAGGCAGTCTACCTGAAAAAGAATTCAGAATAATGACAGTAAAGATGGTCCAAAATCTTGGAAATAGAATGGAGAAAATAAAAGAAACATTTAAAAAGGACCTAGAAGAACAAAAGAGCAAACAAACAATGATGAACAACACAATAAATGAAATAAAAAATACACTAGAAGGAAGCAATAGCAGAATAACTGAGGCAGAAGAACGGATAAGTGACCTGGAAGATAGAATAGTGGAAATAACTGCTGCAGGGAAGAATAAAGAAAAAATAATGAAAAGTATTGAGGACAGTCTCAGAGACCCCTGGGACAATATTAAATGCACCAACATTTGAATTACAGGGGGCCCAGAAGAAGAAGAGAAAAATAATGGGTATGAGAAAATATTTGAAGAGATTATAGTTGAAAACTTCCCTAATATGGGAAAGGAAGTAGACAATCAAGTCCAGGAAAAAAAAGAGAGTTCCATACAGGATAAACACAAGGAGAAAAAGCCAAGGCACATATTAATCCAACTATCAAAAATTACAAACAAAGAAAAAATATTTTAAAAGCAGCAAGAAAAAAATAAATAAAAGCAGCAAGGAAAAAGTAACAAATAACCTACAAGGGAATAGCCATAAGGTTAACAGCTGATCTTTCAACAGAAACTCTGCAAGTCAGAAGGGAGTGACAGGACATACTTAAAGTGACAAAAGGGAAAAAGAACCACAACCAAGATTACTCTATGCAGCAAGGATTTCATTAAGATTTGACGGAGAAATTAAAAGCTTTACAGACAAGCAGAAGGTAAGAGAATTCCATACCCCAAAACCAGCTGTACAACAAATGCTAAATGAACTTCTCTAGGTGGAAAAAAAACAAGAGAAGGAAAAGACCTACAAAAGCAAACCCAAAACAATTAAGAAAATGGTAATAGGAACATACATATTGATAATTACCTAAATGTAAATGGACTAACTGCTCCAACCAAAAGACATAGACTGGCTGAATGCACACAAAAACAAGACACATATATGCTGTCTACAAGAGACCCACTTCAAACCAAGGGACACATACAGTTTGAAAGTGAGGGGATAGAAAAAAATATTCCATGGAAATGGAAATCAAAACAAAGCTTGAGTGGCAGTTCTCAAATTAGACAAAATAAATATTAAAATAAAGACTATTACAAGATATAAAGAAGGACACTGCATAAAGAGCAAGACATCAATCCAAGAAAAAGATATAACAATCGTAAATATTTATGCACCCAACATAGGAGCACCTCAAAACATAAGTCAAATGCTAACAGCCATGAAAGGGGAAATCAACAATAACACAATAATAGTTGGGGACTTTAACACCCTACTTTCATCAATGGACAGATCAACCAACATGAAAATAAATAAGGAAACACAAGCTTTAAATTACACATTAGACCAGATGGCCTTAATTGATATTTATAAGACATTCCATCCAAAAACAAAAGATTAAACTTTCTTCTCAAGTGCACAGGGAACATTCTCCAGGATACATAACATCTTGGGTGACAAATCAAGCCTTGGTAAATTTAAGAAAATTGAAATTGTATCAAGTATCTTTTCTGACAACAACGCTATGAGACTAGAAGAAAAAAAAAAACTGTAAAAAGTACAAACACATGGAGGCTAAACAATAAGCTACTAAATAATCAAGAGATTACTGAAAAAATCAAAGAGGAAATCAAAAAATACTTAGAAAAAAATGACAATGAAAACATGACAACCCAAATTTTGTGGGATGAAGAAAAAGCAGTTCTAAGAGGGAAGTTTATAGTGATACAACCCTACCTCAAGAAACAAAAAAAATCTCAAACAATCTAACCTTATACTTAAAGCAATTAGAGAATGAAGAAAAATAAAACTTCAGGTTATCAGAAGGAAATAAATCATAAAGATATGATTAGAAATAAATGAAAAAGAAATGAAAAAAATGATAGCAATGATCAATAAAACTAAAAGCTGGTTCTTTGAGAAGGTAAGCAAAATTGATAAACCATTAGCCAGACTCATCAAGAAAAAAAGGGAGAAGACTCAAATCAACAGAACTAGAAATGAAAAAGGAGAAGTAACAACTGACACTGCAGAAATACGAAGGATCATGAGAGATTACTACAAGCAACTGTATGCCAATAAAACGGACAACCAGGAAGAAATGGACATATTCTTAGAAAAGCACAACCTTCCAAGACTGAACCAGGAAGAAATAGAAAATATAAACAGACCAATAACAAGCACTGAAATTGAAACTGGTTAAAATTTTTCCAAAAAACAAAAGCCCAAGAACAGATGGCTTCACAGGCAAATTCTATCAAATATTTAATGAAGAGCTAACACTTATCCTTCTCAAAATCTTCCAAAATATAGCAGAGAGAAGAACACTCCCAAACTCATTCTATGAGGGCACCATCACCCTGATACCAAAATCAGACAAAGATGTCACAGAAAAGAAAACTACAGGCCAATATCACTGAGGAACATAGATGCAAAAATCCTTGACAAAATACTAGCAAAAAGAATCCAACAGCACATTGAAAGGATCATACACCATGATGAAGTGGGGTTTATCTCAGGAATGCAAGGATTCTTCAATATACACAAATCAATCAATGTGATACACCATATTAACAAACTGAAGGAAAAAAAAAAAAACATATGATAATCTCAATAGATGCTGAAAAAGCTTTCGACAAAACTCAACACCCATTTTCCATAAAAACTCTCCAGAAAGTGGGCAGAGGAAGAGCCTACCTCAACATAATAAAGGCCATATATGACAAACCCAGAGTCAGCATGATTCTCAAAGATGAAAAACTGAAACCACTTCCTCTAAGATCAGGAACAAGAAAATTTTCCCACTCTCACCACTGTTATTCAACATAGTTTTGGAAATGTTAGCCATGGCAATCAGAGAAGAAAAATAAATAAAATGAATCTAAATTGGAAAAGAAGAAGTAAAATTGTCACTGTTTGCAGAAGACATGATACTATACATAGAGAATCCTAAAGATGCTACCAGAAAACTACTAGAGCTAATAAATGAATTTGGAAAAGTAGCAGGACACAAAATTAATTCACAGAAATCCCTTACCTTCCTATACACTAATGATGAAACATTTGAAAGCGAAATTAAGGAAACACTCCCATTTACCATTCCAAAAAAAAAGAATAAAATACCTAGGAATAAACCTACCTAAGGAGACAAAAGAACTGTATGAAGAAAACTATAAGACACTGATGAAAGAAATCAAAGATGATACAGACAGATTTAGAGATATAACATGTTCTTGGATTGGAAGAATCAACGTTGTGAAAATGACTATACTGCCCAAAGTAATCTACAGATTCAGTGCAATCCCTATCAAAATACCAACAGCATTTTTCACTGAACTAGAACAAAATATTTTACAATTTATTTGGAAACACAAAATACTCTGAATAGCCAAAGCAATCTTGTGAAAGAAAAACAGAGCTGGAGGAATCAGGCTCCTGGACTTCAGACTATACTACAAAACTACAGTAATCAAGACAGTATGGTACTGGAACAAAAACAGAAATATAGATCAATAGAACAGGATAGAAAGCTCAGAGATAAATTCACACATCTATGGTCAACTAATCTATGACAAAGGAGGCAAGAATAAGCAATGGAGAAAAAGCAGTGCCTTCAATAGGTGCTTCTAGGAAAACTGGACAGCTACATGTAAAAGAATGAAATTAGAACACTCCTTAACACCATACACAAATATAAACTCAAAATGGATTAAAGACCTAAATGTAAGGCCAGAAACTGTCAAACTTTTAGAGGAAAATATAGGCAGGACTCTCTATGACATAAATCACAGCAAGATCCTTTTTGACCCACCTCCTAGAGAAATGGAAATAAAAACAAAAATAAACTAATGGGACCTAATGAAACTTAACAGCTTTTGCACAGCAAAGGAAACCGTGAACAAGATGAAAGGACAACCCACAGAATGGGAGAAAATACTTGCAAATGAAACAACTGACAAAGGATTAATCTTCAAATTATACAAACAGCTCATGCAGCTCAATATCAAAAAAACAACATCCCAATCCAAAAATGGGCTGAAGACCTAAACAGACATTTCTCCACAGAAGATATGCAGACTGCCAACAAACACATGAAAGGATGTTCAGCATCACTAATCATTACAGAATGAAAATCAAAACCACAATTAGCTTTCACCTCACACTGGTCAGAATGGCCATCATCAAAAAATCTACAAACAATAAATGCTGTAGAGGGTGTGGAGAAAAGGGAACACTCTTGCACTGTTGGGGCAGTGTAAATTAATACAGCCACTATGGAGAGCATTATGGAGGTTCTTCAAAAAATGAAAAATAGAACTACCATATAACTCAACTATCCCACTATAATAAATGCTAGAGTGGGTGTGGAGAAAAGTGAACCCTCTTGCACTGTTGGTGGGAATGGAAATTAATACAGTCACTATGGAGAACAGTATGGATTTTCCTTAAAAAAGTAAAAAAAAAAAAAAAAACTACCATATGACCCAGCAATCCCACTATTGGGCATATACTCTGAGAAAACCATAATTCAAAAAGAGACACATACCACAATGTTCGTTGCAGCATTATTTACAACAGCTAGGACATGGAAGCAACCTAAATGTCCATCAACAGATGAATGGATAAAAAAGATGTGGTACATATATACAATGGAATATTACTCAGCCATAAAAAGAAATGAAATTGAGTTATTTGTAGTGAGGTGGATGGACCTTGAGTCTGTCGTGCAGAGTGAAGTAAACCAGAAAGAGAAAAAGAAATACTGTATGCTAACACATATATATGGAATTTTAAAAAAAGGTTCTGATGAACCTAGGGGCAGGACAGGAATAAAGATGTAGAGAATGGACTTGAGGACATGAGGAAGGGGGAAGAGAAGCTGGGATGAAGAAAGAGAGTAGCATTGACATATATACACTACCAAATGTAAAATAGATAACTAGTGGAAAGTAGCTTCACAGCACAGGGAGATCAGCTCGGTGCTTTGTTACTACCTAGAAGAGTGGGATAGGGAGGATGGGAGGGAGGCTGAAGAGGGAGGGGATATGGGGATATATGTATATGTATAGCTGATTCACTTTGTTATACAGCAGAAACTAACACAGCACTGTAAAGCAATCATACTCCGATAAAGATATAAAAAATAAATAAAGTACAGCCAGCATAATTTTACTAATATTTAAAGTAGATTATAATCATAGTGTTAAATCATGTAGTATTTTTCTGGTAAGTTTTTTAATTAATGGAAATTAGATGAAAACAAAGCTTGGCATACATTTAAAATTGTTCATCTAGAAATACATAGTACCCTAAAAATAAGGTATTGTGAAAGGAAATTCCAAGCCCCTTGTTTGTTATAATATAAAAAATATAATACATCAGAGCATCATGTGATAAACAGCCTATTTCTATGAGAGTTTCTCCTTGAAGTGTACTACCACAGATTGCTACTACTACTATGAAAAGAATGATTCTAAATCATTGTTTAAGTTTTTCCAAGCATTTTTCATTTCAAGTTATATTATATTCATTTCAAGTTATATTATATTTTGTAATTTAAAAAAATACTGAGACATAGACCAAGGAGTATAGAATACCTCTGCCACCTCACCACCACATCACTGAAGGCCCTTTACAGCACTTCCTTTTGCCCAGTATATCATGTCCAGCTTTCAACCAAAAATTACAGGGTTTACTGAAAGGCAAAAGCACAGTTTGGAGAGAGAGAGCAAGCTACCAGAACCAGACTCAGACATGGCAGGAATGTTGAAATTATTAGCCCAGTCATTTAAAGTAACTATGATTAATATGTTAAGGGAACTAACGAAAGAGGATGTTGCTTGATAATCTGGAATTTATGAATTGGGTAGGTAACCTGTATCCTATTGTCATATAATTTTCCACTGTGCATTTTTGACTGACCTTGGATACCCAAGGTCAAAGAATCCCACTCATTGTGGCGAGAAAGGAAGGTATTCAGATAGGGAAGGAGAAGAGCTATTCAAATGTGGGCACCCACAAAGTCATCCTAGAGTGTGAGGGTTCTGAGGCAGAGCTAGCTTCACAGACACCTACTGCTAAAATCATCCTCTTAAATACAGGGTGAGTATAGAGATGACCCTGCCACCTGAGAGCCATAAGGGGAAGTACATGGGAGGTGGGGCACCAACCTACCATTCACAGGAATTGCATTGTGTGTCTCCCCCTCCCCCAATCCATACCTTAGATAGTTCACTTCCTTTCTCTTCATGTAAGCTTCCTAGGTCTATCTGAAGATCTACTGTCTGGACACCCTGGAACTGGAATCCTACAAAATACAGGGATTCCGCATGCAAAGAAAATCCCTAAATATTTATTTCCACATAATTTAAGTGGTGTGATTTGAATACTCTAGAAGACAGGTCACCAAAACAAATCCCTTGTGTTCCTTTCTTCCTGCTACTCACCTCTCAAAGGAAAGGGTGTCCCTTATTGCATGCCTCCTATCACTGTACCCTCATAGCCACACTCCTTCATGGAGGAGGGTAAGGAAAGAGCCTCCCTGGGCATGCACCCTTAAGCTGGCTCTGGAATGAGGGGGAAAGCTGTGTAAAGACTCACCACATTTTAAGAGACATATCAGAACATAAACCGTGTTTTATTTCTGGCATCTTTTACCAGTAAAAACCTCAGTAACAGTCAGTCTGTGAAGATGAAAACTATCAAAAAGGAATGCTAATCCCACTTCTCGGAATACACTGTGACAAAACTATAATTTAAAAAGATACATGCACCCCTATATTCATAGCAGCACTGTTCACAATAGCCAAAGCATGGAAACAACCTAAATGTCTGTTGACAGAAGAATGGGTAAAAAGATGTTGTGCATATATACAATAGAATATTACTCAGACATAAAAAAAGAATGAAATAATGCCATTTGCAGCAACATGGATGCAACTAGAGATTATCATACTAAGTGAAGTAAGTCAGAAAGAGAAAGACAAATACCATATGATATCACTTATATGTGGAATCTAAAATAAGGCACAAATGAACCTATCTACAAAACAGAAACTGATTCATAGACATAGAGAACAGACTTGTGATTTCCAAGTGGGGTAGAGAGAGGGATGGACTGGGATTTTGGGGTCGGTAGATGAAAATTATTACATTTAGAATGGATAAACAACAAGGTCCTAACATATAGCACAGGGAACTATATTCAATATCCTGTGATAAACCATAATGGAAAATAATATAAAAGAAGAATATATGTGTATGACTGAGTCACTTTGCTCTACAGCAGAGATTGCCACAACATTGTAAATCAACTCTACTTCAATAGAAAAAGGGAATGCTGTTCACCGCTACTCAACGAATCAGCTCTGGAAGGGGTCGGATACAGAGGGGCTTTTACCTCCACACCTCTGGTTTGATTCCAGATATAAAAAGACTGACCAAACATCACTCTAATTAGAAGGCAATAAAGTTCCATAGCAAAACAAATTCCAGTTTGAACTCACTTCCAGGGGACATTTGTCTTCATCATAGGATGTGCATACTTGGGGTTTGGCGGGCATTTCTGCTTTAAAGAGGATTTTGCCATAATGAGTATGAAGATGGAAAACTTTTCTCAGTTTTGAATGCCCACGGCTTGCTCTGAACATGGTGCCTCGGCCTCCAGGTGCCATTCAGCCAGGCCTGACTACCCTTCCAGACTGCTTTCCTATAATAGTTCCAAGAGAAGAAAGGAAAGAAAAACAGTGCTGACAGATTGTGGAGGTGATAAATTTCTTGAAAATTAGACCTGCTAATAGGGTAAAAGTCTATTATTGCTTGAAATCTCCTAAGGTTTCATACTTTTTATCCCCCTTCTCTCTCTTTCTCTATTTTTAATTGAAACACAAAATTCTGTAGGGGATATAGCCAATTGAGTCGATAACGAGTCAAAAGCTTAGGTGTGCAGCTTATTTTGTTCATAATAGATTTTTTTTTTCCTGCAGCTTCCTGCAGTGTCCATCCCCTGCCCAGTGGAATGGTTGTCATGGGATGCAGTGGCTTAGCCTTCTAGAAGAGTTTTTGGCCACTGAATCACTCAGGTCCAATAGCTTCTTATAAATGCTCCCACTGGAAATAGAAGTTTCCTTTTTCCCCATTTTCTCCAATTCTGCCTCACTCAGAGTTACAATTTAAGCAAATGCATCCCAGTCCTCTTTCAGATATTCTGCATCTTGAGAGGACCACGTCAGAGCCAGATATAGAGACAGAAGAGAAAGTGAGAAACACTGAGACGGAGGCATCTCCTAGTAGATTGTGATTCAGCCAACTGACAGTGTGTGAGAGACACTCAGAGAGCAAAGTTGGTCCTGCATGACCCCAGCGTATGTCATTTTATTCTACTCTCCATTAAAATAGGAATTGTAGCTGCTTTTTCTGTATTACAGGATTCTAGTAAGAAACAAATGCACTGTAATGTGAATGTGATGGGTAATTTCCTTTCCAATTGGGTTATAGTTGTTTTACTATGTTGTGTTAGTTTCTACTGTACAGCAAAGTGGAGTCCCCTGTGCTATACATCAGGTCCTCATTTGTTATCTATCTTATACATATGAGTATATATAGGTCAGTCCCAATCTCCCAATTCATCCCACCACCCCCTTTTCCCCCTTGGTGTCCATATATTTGTTCTCTGCATCTGTGTCTCTATTTCTGCCTTTCAAAGCAGATGTAGATGGACCTAGAGACTGTCATACAGAGTGAAGTAAACCAGAAATAGAAAAACAAATATCATGTATTAATGCATATATGTGGAATCTAGAAAAATGGTACAGATGAACTGGGTAAATGGTTTAAAAAGGCAACCGATCACTACCTTACATCAAAAACAATGCAAGTATGGCTAACTAAAAGCCACAAATAAATTCAGAAGACAAAAGTAAGAGTATGTAAACTGAGGCTGTGTTCTAGATTTTTTTTTCACATGTATAAGTATTCCACCTCGCCAACTATTGAAGAGGTGGTGTGGCATGGCTGTAGTTGACATGTGCATCAGCTCTGGATCCAGGCTAACTGAATTTAAACCCTGTTCTGTTGTGAAACAGTGAGTAATTGTTTCTTAGATCCCTTGTCTGTAGAAAGGTAATCATTCTGGAAGGAATTTTGGGATGCTACCTGGACAGAGTAAGGCTCAATTGACATTAGGTATTCTTTATTCCTCAAGTAAATCTCATATATTCCTGCCTCAATGTTTTTATTACACTCTCTTCTCTTCTTTTGGAAAGTCCTCCTGACTTGTCATATTGGCAACTGATTCTTTATTCGATTTCCTTTGGATTCAGGAGGCTTTCCCTGACCCTTAAACCTATAGTGGTGTCTCTTTTCTCTGAGCTTGAAGGATTATTGACAGCCCCTGATTTGGAGCTTAATTATAGACTGCCAGTTGGTATGATGTTTTGTTGTTTATTATTTTCTAGGAAGCAGCATGAACAGTGGAATTAAACTTTGGTATCAACAGACAAGGGATTGAACTTTTTGTTGGCCCATTATCCTCAAGTACCTCATTTATCCTGAGCTTCATTATATTAACTTGTAATGTAAAGATGATCATAATAACTGCCTCATGATTTTGAAGATCTACAGAAGGAAGATCTATGAGAGTTCTTGATAACCAGGAAAATTGATTTACTGTTCTTTTATGTGCTCTGGCCTATCCAAATTAAACATACAGTCTTGAAGAAATGAAATGTTATATATTTAGTGTCCTATAGTACCCGGCAGAATGTTCTGTGCCTGAGTGATACCCAATTAATATTTCCTGATTGTTAAGTTGATGTATTGAATAAATACATTGATTAACAGAGATGCAGATTGAATAAGGTTTCATGGCATGAATGAGAATAATTAGAAGAGAGACAGAGTAGGATAGGCAGGTAGAAGGTGCCATAAAGTCATCCCAAAGAAAGGGATCAACCTTGATTAAAGCAAAAGTATTTGTGTATTTGTGATGTGTGTATGTGTGTGGAGAGAGAGAGAGGAGGGAGAGATAGGGGCAAAAGCTTAAGAACTAGGTACATATATACATATATGTAAAGGTTCACCATAAGAAAAGGATGCTATGAGTAAATGTTCTCTCTTAACCATGCTATGCATAATTCAGAAATAGAACAGGAGAGGAAACAAATATCCTCTTATCCAAGAATAAGATGCTAGAAGAGATGGGATTTTGGTGACTTTCCCAGCCAAGAGGAGAAAAGAGGTGAGTAAAATTTATCAGGAACAATGCAGCTTTATTAGCTAACTGCTGCAGCCCCCACAGTTGCTTAAAATTCTGACCGGTCCTGATAGAGAGTGTCCATCAGATTTTGACAAAGAGTGAATCATAATATGCCTTCTTGGGCTATGCTGAATGTCTCATGGTAGTTCTGGTTCACAGGACCAGTCTTCTGGAACTCCACCACATAAGATATATGTAAGTTTGAAGCTTCTGCTTATAAGCAGTTTAACCCTAAAGGGAACTGAATATCTGGAAAAGGTTTAATTTTATACTCATTAATTTGCAATAAAGAAATTATTTCCTATTGGTAGGGATTGTAATGATAAAAAAAAAATAGCTTGTTGATTCCATTGTGTGATTCCTAGAGTTTCAGTGATTTATTGCTCCCAAGTCACATCCCCAATCCTTTGCTTATGTCTAAACTTTCACACTTTAAAATAAGGCTAGACAACTATGATATCCTTCAGTAGATAAATGGATAAATAAACTCTGGTACATCCAGACAATGGAATATTATTCAGCAATAAAAAGAAATGAGCTGTAAGGCATGAAAAGACAAGGAGAAAACTTAAATGCATATTACTAAGTAAAAGAAGCCAATCTGACTACATACTGTATGCTTCCAACTATGTGACCTTCTGGAAAAAGTAAAACCATGGATACACTGTAAAGATCTGTAGATGCCTATGGTGGGGTGCAGGACATGGATAGGTACAGCATAGAGGACTTTTAGGGCAGTGAAAATACTCTATATGATATTATGATGGTGGATACATTTCTTTATATATTTTCCCAACCCAGAGAGTGTCCAGCACCATTAAGGTAAACTATGGACTTTGGGTAATTGCAATGTATCAATGTAAGCTCCTTCTTGATAAAAGATTTACCACTCTGGTGAACAATGTTGATATTGGGGGATGCTATGCATGTGTGGGAGCAGGAGGGATATGAGAACTCTCTGCACCTTCCTCTCAATTTTATTGTAAACCTAAAACTTCTCTAAAAAATAAATTCTTAAAAAATAGAGCTAGAAATAGTGTTCCTAACCTCCATGACAAAGTATGACTAGTATCAGGCAGGTGTTTTGGTGATCAGGGTACATGTTATGGGAAGGAAATAAGAGAGAAAATTACTTTGTGGAGAAGTGAGACTTCACAGAGAAGTTGGGCATCGAGATCAGAGGCAGGGAACCCTCACACAGTCTCCCTCTGTGGTCTGGACTGGAGGAAGTCATAAACTTGGGACATCTGAATTATTCTCATCAACCTCCTCCACACAGATTTCTACCATGTTCATTACTGTCTGATACCTCGATACTCACACATTATACTATCTGAACTCAAGCACAAGCCTTTGCTTATATACTTTGTGATTTTTGGATTTATGCATTATCTAATGAATTAGATTTCAAGTGAAGCAAGGACAATGCCTTTTATTTTTTAATATTTTCCACACCATAAAGGACACTACTTAAAAAAAAAAATCAATGAATGCTTGCTAAATGAATTTCTGATAGAATCAACAAACCCAAACAAAAAATGTGAAACCCAGAAGTGGATTTAGAGATTTAGAAATTCAGAAAAGTTAAGCAACTTGCCCAAGGTCGTCACACCAGTAGTTGATAGCCATCCAGGACAAGAACTCAGGTGTTCAAATTCCCAACCCAGTGTCCTCCACTATATCATGAGCTGTCTCACGGAGCCTAACAAATTCGGCCTCAAGAATGTTATCTGTTTCCTATTGTCTTCATTTTTCTTCTAAATTTGACACACAATTTTTGTTCATTGGACTATCTAAACTTCTACTTTTCATTGTTCACGGGAATTGTCCCTAGAACTATCAATAAAAATGACAGGGATGTCAATCCATCTGCTCATTCATCCATCACATGCCCCAGTGCAGTTATTTACATAGTGCCGTGACACCGTGAACAAACACATGTGGAGAAAAAGAGAAAGACGAGAGGACAAAAAAGACATCTGGGATGTTGATGAGCCATTTTCCTTACAATGTGCAATACTCAATCAGCATTATGTATACAGTAGGTGTATCTGTCACGGTCTATGATGCTTTGGTGATAGTGCATTAGCCATTATCAATAGAGCCATTACAAAAGACACTACCTCAAGTTCTGCTGAGATGTATACATTAGCACATTGCCAAATAGTTGCATATGGTATAGAAATCTGCAAGAGTTTATTAGACATTATTATACTTACAGAAGCTTCTTGCTAAATAAACACATAGATTTCCAGAACTAGGGCCTCTAACTCAAACCCTTAAACTGATGTCTCACACAAAGTTGTTAAAGAAAAGAATCCTGCAGTGTGGTTCTGTCTTTGTTTCATTACTACCATTCCGTACACATAAACATACTCACATATACAGACACGATCACACACAAACACAGGGACATTACATTTTAAAGGGCTTAGAGCTAGAATTTAACCCTGCAAAGCTAGCACTGAACTCAAAACACAGCCCACAGAAGACCAGGTCTTTTCTCTCTCTTACATCCTCTCAGGACACCAATTAGATGACTGAACACATAGTCGGTACTCAGCAAATTGACTGAAATATTGATTTTTTTTTTAACTGTCACAATCTCTGCAGAGTTTGTTTTATAGCCAAGGAGAAATTCTATGGTCATCAAATGATGATCAATTTCTTCAAGCAAGTGAGTTACATCCTAAAGAAAAGGAAGGTGATCTGACAGTTACAGGATTATAGATTGCTATTTTATCTTTTTTTTTTTTTTTTTTTTTTTTGCAGACAGTATGTAAGGTGGTAGAGTTGAAGGAAGTGAGGATTCTATTTTGTTAGTGATAATTGTGTTTTCATCCCATAAATCTGAGAGGGAACATACCAGCTCTTTACATGCTCCTCCTCCTAATCTCTCCTACAACACTATCTCTCCACCCAAATAAAAATACATGGGGTTCTAAGCTGGACATCAGTCAGAGCAAACCAGAACGAAGGCTTTTCAAATCTTCCACCTCTGGGGCTTCCTTGGTGGCACAGTGGTTGAGAGTCCGCCTGCCGGTGCAGGGACATGGATTCGTGCCCCTGTCCGGGAAGATCCCACATGCCACGGAGTGGCTGGGCCCCTGAGCCATGGCCGCTGAGCCTGCGTGTCCGGAACCTGTGCTCCGCAACGGGAGAGGCCACAACAGTGAGAGGCCCGTGTACTGCAAAAAAAAAATCTTCCACCTCTATACACCTGTGAAGCGATGCTTACTTCTCCCTTTTGTCCAGCAAAAGGAAACTTTTTTTTAACCTTATCTGATCCACTTCCCCTTTTTCCTCCTTCTAAAAAGGAATAATTCCTTTTTGCTGGAAGGAGGGAAGAGAGAGAGAAAACAAATGCTATCTGTGGCTGGTCTGGAGCAGAAATGTCTGTGGCTTAGGGCATGTGGGATATTTTTAGTAGTTATGGTGTATAAAAAGATTGGAGAGAAGGGGAGTGATTTTTCAGTTTTTTAAGTGGGTCATAAATTAGATCTCCTTTAACATCCTTCAAGATGTGTAACTAAATAATGGAATTATTTGTTAAACTTCTGGTTGCTGAACTGCTTCTTGAGTACAGTATTGTGGAAAGACTCGGTCGTATGATTCCTAAGTTCCTAGTATTTATACAGGAAGACTTAGAGGTGAGTCTTACAGGTCATCCAATCCTAACTCTCACACAGGATTTGGATCTCAACTGCATGATTATTGGAAGAGCTTTGGTGGGCCTCCGGTTAAGTACTTCTAATGTTGATATTTCATATGCAGCTGAACTTTGCTTTGCTACAACCTCCATGCATTAGTTCTAATGGTATTCTCTGGAGAGGCATAGAATAATTTTACTTCCTTCTTCACTATCTGCCACTAAACTATATTGTCAGTAAGTTTGTTCTCACATCTCTCAGTAAATATGTTCTCCTCCACTCTGAATATCACTGGTTCTTTCAATAACTCCTATGACATATGTCCAGACACTCTAAAATGACTTTTCCTCTTATCTGAACATATTTCATGTTGTAAATATCATACCTAAACTGTGGCTTGTAAGTAAATATAACACTCAAGGTGTAGTCTAAGTGTGAGTGCAAGGGCTCAACAGAACTATTATTGTCTTTCATTTTTTTGCTTATTTTTTTCTTGACATTACACTACCTCATTTCTCCTCTCACATGCTGTTAGCCCTGGTTGAATAACCTTCTGTGTCCTAGGATAAAGCTTGCACACATGTGCTAATCTGTACACTTTCAGAGAGAGTTTGCACAGTCAGTGTGATAATTAACTCTGGAGTCAGATCTAAACAGGTTTAGATCCCAGCTGGACCATCCACAGGCTAAAATACTTTGAGAAAGTTTATTAACAAGTAAGTCTTTTCACTTATGCATTGTTTTTAAGCAATGCACTAAACATTCCTTTATGTATTCTTCTCAATTAAATGTTATCTTTTCAGTTTGAGCACATTATTGCAGATCTTTAAGGTGGTTTTGAAATCTTAAAGCCATTCAAACTTTCATAATTGAAATGGTTCAAGAATTCATTCTTCTACTAGCTTTCCATCATCTACCTGTAAGAATAGTGTCTTCTACAACCTTTATCCTTAAAGAGTGACCCGTGGACCAGTAATATCAGCATTACCTGGAAACTTGTTAGAAATGCAGACTCTCAGACTCCAGATCTACTGAATCAGAATTTGCTTTTAACAAATTACACAGGTGATGCAAATTAAAGTTTGAGAATCTCTAAATCTTTATTCACAGAGCTGAGAAAAATAGTAACCAATACAGTGTATTTGAGAATTACTTCTAAATCAGTAATGACCAGTTAATAAACTCTTTGTATAAGTTCAAGAAATATGAGAACACCTATTACTACTGTAATTTAAACAATGTTCCATCACTCTCTCAAAGTAGATTATAAGAATTTTGAACAAATGTTCCTCTTGATTTCCTCCAAGTTTGATTCACTCTTAATCTGAGTGAATGTGGGTCAAGGCTATGGAGGGTGAACGCACAGCCTGTGCTCTGAAGGCTGGTGCCTGGCTTCAAATCTTGCCTTGGCTGCTTAACTCCCAGGTGACTTGGGCCATTTGCTTACCTTCTAAGTCCCAGTTTCCTGATTTGTAAAAAGAAGATAATAACAGTACCTGTCTCCTAGCTTTATTGAGAAGATTAAACAAGGTAACCCATGTAAATAATTTAGAAAAATGCCTTAAATGTGGTAAGTGTTCCCTTTCTTTCCTGAATCCTTAAAATGCTTTTATTTAGAGTGTTTGCTCTGGGTCATAATGGACTTTTTTGTATGTTGTCTCCATATTTAAACTCTAAGTGCCTTGATGATACTATTTTATGCAGGCATTCCCTAAGACATAACCAGGTGATTTGTCTAATGTCCATACGTGAGATAGTTTGGAAGTTGAAATGCATTTTTCAGCAGAATCTTAACCTAATCCACAAATGCTTATCCAAGCAATGATAAAGATGATAATAGTTATTCTATACTTCTATGACTGCTACTGCTAATCATACTATAGTGTCTAACTGCCTCTTATAGTGATATGATGTAACTCCTCTTTCTCTAGGGAGTTTGGAAGACAGAGGCTGGAAGGTGAGGGTGGGAGTCAGTGCTCCAGAAATCGAGTGCAACCAGTTGGCATGATTTGTGGACCAAGAATGTCACCATATCAGTAAGCAAAGAATGTTGTGGCAATCAAGGCATCAGCCACTGTATCCACCTGGATGGTGCACACTGAGGGGATTCAGGATATAGCAAAAAAGACACTGGCCCTAGATAATTAAAGTGAATATCAGGAGAATAATTTCACTAAGCTCAGATTCTTGCATCTTCCCATACATAGAAAAGTGCTAAATTCATTAACTTGAGATGTTTGTTTTTCTTTAATTAGCATTAATATTTTGATGTTCGACTACCTGGGATTTTTTTTGCAAAAATTTTCTGTATATCCTGCATCCTCCTTTACCTTTTTGGAACAGTCTTCAGAGCTATCCAAGAGGCTGTATCCCTGGATTAAGTCCTCAGTAAGTCCACTGAATAAAACACATATCTCCAGCATTTATTGTTTCTAGATTTTTTGATGATGGCCATTCTGACTGGTGTGAGATGATATCTCATTGTAGTTTTGATTTGCATTTCTCTAATGATTAATGAAGTTGAGCATTCTTTCATGTGTTTGTTGGCAGTCTGTATATCTTCTTAGGATAAATGTCTATTTAGGTCTTTGCCCATTTTTGGATTGGGTTGTTTGTTTTTTTTGTTATTGAGCTGCATGAGCTGCTTATAAATTTTGGAGATTAATCCTTTGTCAGTTGCTTCATTTGCAAATATTTTCTCCCATTCTGAGGGTTGTCTTTTGGTCTTGTTTATGGTTTCCTTTGCCGTGCAAAAGCCTTGAAGTTTCATTAGGTCCCATTTGGTTAGTTTCTATTTTATTTCCATTTCTCTAGGAGGTGGGTCAAAAAAGGATCTTGCTGTGATTTATGTCATAGAGTGTTCTGCCTATGTTTTCCTCTAAGAGTTTGAGAGTTTCTGGCTTACATTTTGGTCTTTAATCCATTTTGAGCTTATTTTTGTGTATGGTGTTAGGGAGTGATCTAATCTCATACTTTTACATGTATCTGTCCAGTTTTCCCAGCACCACTTATTGAAGAGGCTGTCCTTTCTCTACTGTACATTCCGGCCTCCTTTATCAAAGATAAGGTGACCATATGTGCATGGGTTTATCTCTGGGCTTTCTCTCCTGTTCCACTGATCTATCTTTCTGTTTTTGTGCCAGTACCATACTGTCTTGATTACTGTAGCTTTGTAGTATGGTCTGAAGTCAGGGAGCCTGATTCCTCTGGCTCCATTTTTCATTCTCAAGATTGCTTTGGCTATTCGGGGTCTTTTGTGTTTCCATACAAATTGTGAAATTTTTTGTTCTACTTCTGTGAAAAATACCAGTGGTAGGTTGATAGGGATTTCATTGAATCTGTAGATTGCTTTGTGTAGTAGAGTCATTTTCACAATGTTGATTCTTCCAATCCAAGAACGTGGTATATCTCTCCATCTATTTGTATCATCTTTAATTTCTTTCATCAGTGTCTTATAATTTTCTGAAAACAGATCTTTTGTCTCCTTAGGTAGGTTTATTCCTAGATAAATGTTGGAGAGGCTGTGGAGAAAAGGGCATCCTCTTGCACTGTTGGTGGGAATGTAAATTGATACAGCCACTGTGGAGAACAGTATGGAGGTTCCTTAAAAAACTACAAATAGAAATACCATATGACCCAGCAATCCCACTACTGGGCATATACCCTGAGAAAACCATAATTCAAAAAGAGTCATGTATCAAAATGTTCATTGCAGCTCTGTTTACAATAGCCCAGAGATGGAAACAACCTAAGCGTCCCTCATCAGATGAATGGATAAAGAAGATGTGGCACATATATACAATGGAATATTACTCAGCCATAAAAAGAAACAAAATTGAGCTATTTGTAATGAGGTGGATAGACCTAGAGTCTGTCATACAGAGTGAAGTAAGTCAGAAAGAGAAAGACAAATACCGTATGCTAACACATATATATGGAATTAAAAAAAAAATGTCATGAAGAACCTAGGGGTAAGACAGGAATGAAGACACAGACCTACTAGAAAATGGACTTGAGGATATGGGGAAGGGGAAGGGTAAGCTGTGACAAAGTGAGAGCGAGGCATGGACATATATGCACTACCAAATGTAAGGTAGGTAGTAGTTGGAAGCAGCCACATAGCACAGGGTGATCAGCTTGGTGCTTTTTGACCACCTGGAGGGGTGGGATAGGGTGGGTGGGAGGAAGGGAGACGCAAGAGGGAAGAGATATGGGAACATATGTATATGTATAACTGATTCACTTTGTTATAAAGCAGAAACTAACACACCATTGTAAAGAAATTATACTCCAATAAAGATGTAAAAAAAAAACATATCTCAAATTTAGGTTGTGCATTTTTTTTAAGTCAACAGAGAACTTATATGTACTGGTTATACCTGCCTTCCATCAAACTCTTTGAGGAGTAAAGATGGTAAATACTTGTATAAACAGAAGCCCCAGCCTTGCAATAAAAGTCTTCAATTTGAGTCTCAGCTTTCACATTTAGTAAATTTCAGACTTTATTCAATTTAAATTATCTAGGCCTTCATTTCTCTTTTTGTAATATAGGAAGAATTTCCAACATTCTCACCAGGTGACTAAAAAATGACTATTCGTTAGAAATATCTTTGTAAACACTTAATTTCTAGGAAAAGCATGAAGAAGAAAAGTGATGTTGATAATAGAAGTATTTCCTTCCTTTGACTCTGGTGGTCTCTCTACTCTTACAAGATGTTATGCAAAACCTTTGCTTTGGATATGCTTTATGATTCTTCATGGAAATCTCTGAGAGAGGTATTAGAAGAAACTAGTGGAATTGATTTCTGTCAGCACCACAATTGCTGTTTATTTCTACAATTGACCCAATATGGAGACAACTATATTATATCAAAGATGTTAAAAGCTGCCTTTAAATAGCTCCCCCACTGGCCTGCCACGGTGTTAAGTTGCTGTAATGGTATTATTCCTTAAGGGCATCTAGTGGCGCTATCGTTCTTTTTTTTTTTCTTTTTTGAAGCTGGGTCAAGGCTAATGTGTTATCTTAGGAGGATTCATATATTAGCTAGTTAACATATTAGCAGGGGCTATTGTCTCTGATTAAGCCATTATCACCCCCTGTCCTGTAGCAAAGAAAATGACCCAAGGGGAATGGGTCACACGATGGACTCATTTTAATGAAAGAGAAGCAAAATTAACAGTTTGAGATTAAGTTTGGGGCTAGTTAAAATTTTGGTATCATGGCTTCCAGGCACTTAATCATTGAGACTGGGTCTCCAGAAGAGGCTTCAAGAAAGCTAACCCCATTTATTATCTTTTTCATGGGCCAGGATGTGTTGTTGACACACAGTGAGGCCAAACAAACCAAAACATTAGAGTTGGAGTTTGGAGCAGAGAAATGTTTATTACAGGACCAAGCAAGGAGAACAGGGCAGCTCAAGCTCAAAAGAGCCAAAATAGTTGTTAGTTGTTAGTTGATAGTTCTGGGGGAAGAGTTTTTATAGGCAAAATTGGAGGCAGGGAAATGTTTTTAGGGTGTGTGACTTTCCTCTGATTGGCTCGTAGTGAGGTAACAGGGCATTGTTCTGGGAATCTCAATCATCAGCCTTCTGGTTCCAACCAGTCAGGGATCTATGTGCTTGTGTTCAGCCTGAAGTTACCATCCTCCATCTGGGTGGGGGTCTTAGTTCCCATAGAAGAACTCAGAGATGTGTATCAGATTGTCATGCACTTCTCTTGAGGAGGAACCAGGACCCTGCCCCACAGCTGCACTATTTTTCCTTGATGGCTTTCCTTTGTTTCTGCATTCCCTCACTCCTCTAATGAGTAACTGTTTGAATCTGCCCTTTCGAACTCAAGGAAGGTCTAGGAGGCTGAAACCTTTTTCCTACAAACAAGAAACAAGGGACACAGAAATAGGCTTTTGTACCTGGGAGGGCCAGGTCCTACTCAGTTTCAATCCCCCCTTTTCTCTGATACTTCTCAATCTTGAGGGGAACAGATGTTGGACAAGAAAGGGAATGACATTTTAGATAGAGAGGTTAATCATAAACTCAGCAGAGAAACTTGGTTTTAGGGGGACTTGGTTTCAGATTTGCTTGCGTGGTGGACTCCATATGTAGTTCAGCATGGCGTTGATATA